>NW_020949753.1:2573383-2579321 GCF_900497805.2 Vombatus ursinus | reverse complement strand
AAGGAAGAAAGAAAGAAAGAAAGAAAGAAAGAAAGAAAGAAAGAAAGAAAGAAAGAAAGAAAGAAAGGAAGAAAGGAAGAAAGGAAGAAAGGAAAGAAGGAAGGAAGGAAGGAAGAAAGAAAGAAAGAAAGAAAGAAAGAAAGAAAGAAAGAAAGAAAGAAAGAAAGAAAGAAAGAAAGAAAGATAGTATGCTTCCATCGGTATTCAGAGAGCATCAGTTCTTTCCCTGGAGGTGGCATCATGAGTCCTTTGGGATTGTCTCTGATCACTGTATTGCTGAGAATAGTTAAGTCATTCACAATTCTTCATTACACAGTATTATTGTTACTGTAAATCAAAATAACCAATGATTTATCTATTTTATTGTTTTGTCTCATAAATCCAGTTCCTTTATTAGTTCAATAGTATTTTTACTTTCAAATTTATTAATTTCTTCTTTGACTTTAAGGATTTCTATTTTGTTGTTTAAATGGAGACTTTTAGTTTTTTTTTTCTTTTTCTAGTTTTTTTTTAGTTGCATGTCAATTATTTGATCTTTTCTTTCTCTCTGTTAATGTATATATTTAGAGATATGCATTTCCCCTTAAGTAAGTAATGTAAAAAAAACTACATCAGAATATGCTATAGAGATTTAGTGGCAACCTAAAATCAAACCTGAATTGAAATAACATGTTAATGTGGTTAACGCCTATGAAATACCAGGCTAAATGTAATAGCTTGGTTAAAATTGACCATAACAGATTTGGAAAGGATTTTAACAAAAACCCATATAGTATTAAGGAAACAGAAAACATATAACCCTGAGGCTGTAATACAAGTTTCAACACCTCTACACCAAAAAGTAGGAAGTGGATTGATAGGCATTTTTGGAACACATGATAAAGGGATAAAAACTGACAGTCATACTTTTGGAACAGACTTTTGGAGACTTCACTTCACTAAACAATAGGCAAAACTAGCAGTAGGTTCATGCCAATGGTTAATACAATCTAAATGTAAATGGTTTACTTCAGGAAGTGAGAGAAGGAGAGAGGGAACAGAATGAACATTCATATTTGTTGCTGTTGTTCAGTTGTTCCAGTCTTGTCTAACTCTTTGTGGGCCCATTTGGGGTTTTCTTGGCAAACATATTGGAGTGATTTACCATTTCCTTCTCCGGCTCATTTTACAGAGGAGGAAACTGAGGCAAACAGGGTTAAGTGGCTTACCCAGGATCACACAGCTAGTAAGTGTTTGAGGTCATATTCGAACTCAGGAAGATGAGAATTCCTGACTCTAGGTCTGGTACTCTGTCTACCACACTACCAATCAGTCCTAAGCATTTATATAGTGCCTACTATGTGTCAGAAACTGTGCTAAGCACTTTCCAAATACCATCTCATTTGGTCCTCACAATAACCACAGGAGAGAGGTGCTAATATTATCCCCATTTTACAGATGAGGAAGCTGAGGCAGCCAAATGTTAACTAACTTGCCAAGGTCATACAGGTGGCGATAAGTAGTAGATTAGTAGTAGCAGCTAGCTTTTATATAGTACTCTAAAGTTGTCCCAGCACTTTCCAACACTAAAAGATAGGTGCTGTTATTTTTTTTATTTTACAGATGGAGAAACTGAAGCAAATAGAGATCAAATGACTTGGCCAGGGTCACACAGTATTAGTAAGTATCTGAGGCTGGATTTGAACTCTGGTTTTCTTAACTCCAGATTCAGTGCTCTATCCACTAAATCACCCAGCTATCGCAAAATGAACACTGCAACTTTAAGAACACTACCAAATTAGTGCTTTGATATCTAGTATCTCCTTGGCTGCCTTGTAAACAACCAAAACTTCTGCTAGGGAAGACTTCTGGCTGGGTGTTTACCACCCAGTGTGCTCATGGCCCCATAGATACAGCTATCAATCTTTCTGCACCTTTTAAAGTTCCTATTTCAGGCTTTAAAAAACTTAGTTTTGTTACAGCTGTTAGCAGGTGTTTGGCTGCATGAACAATCAGTGAACGAACCACATCTTTTTTCACAACTGGTTCACCATTTTTATAAATAGCATATTATTATAATTATGTAAAACAACATTACTTCATAGAACTAGACTATGAAGAGACTTTGGTGGGGGTCTGATTTCTTTTTAAATAATTTTAATAAATTTAATTGAAATTAAATTTCAATTAATAAATTTATATAATAAATATAATTTATTATACATTATTATATATAAATATAATTTATATAATAAATTAATAAATTAAAATAAAGTTGCATTTAAATTCAATAAAAATAATTAATCATTATGAAATATACTCTGTCCTTCCAGGATTTGCATTAATAACCAGAAACATTTTTAGTTTTGTTCCTCTTTTGCGGGGATCATTTCACACCAATGTTGGCTTCCTGTTGTTTGTGATTGTCAGAAAGGTGCTAAGACTAGGTTTTCTTCATGTTGAGTGAAAAAGGCTTAGGTATTGAAGTATTATCTGTTTTGGTTTTGTAATGGATGTGAGTATAAAATTCAAAATGTTCTCACCATGTTCTTATTGGTTAAGGGCTATACCAAATGATTAGCTATAAGGTAATACCTATGAAGTTCATTATACTCCATCTATGTAAGTCACCACCAGGATGAAGCTGGGTAGAGGGCAGGGGGTAAAAGAATAAGTAGGGATATGCTGCTTAGCTCTTTACCAATATTATTTCACAATGACCTTGCAAAGTAAGTGCTGTTACTATTCACACTTTACAGCTGAGGAAACTGAGACAGAGATGAAGGGACCTGTCCAGGTCACACAGCTAGAAGCTATCTCAGGCTGGATTTAACCACTGACCTTCCTCTAGTTTCACCATGTCACCTATAGTTGCCTGAGTCACACACATGAGCCAAGATGGAGCTTTAAACATTATTCTGTTTAAAGGCTGTAGCCCTGGCTCCCTTGTTTTTATATCATTAATTTATTTGGTTCCCCCTCATGCCAGAAGAACACCTCCCACATGTTGGAGCAAATCTAGGACAGTAGTTGGCAATATATCAATAATTTGGACTGACTGAAGAATGGTGTCGCCGAAACAGGGAAAAGTCTGAATTAGTTGTGACCTTCATTGGGAATGTTTTGCATGAACAAAACCAATGCAATAATTTTCAATAAAAATAAATATAAGAATACAAATAAAAAGAGAGGCTACCTATTGAAGGGGAAAAATCTTTGCAACAGTATCTCAATAAAGTTCTAATATCCAACATATTTCAAAAATCATATAAATACATAAGAAGAGTCATTCCCCAATAGATAAGTGTATATTTCTAAATAGGAAATGCAAGCTGTCAACAACCACCTGAAGGAATGCTCCAAAGTGCTATTAATGTGAGAAATGCAAATAAATACAACTTGAGGTTTTACCTCATACCCACCTAATTGTCAAGGATGACAAAAGATGAAAATGGTAAATTGGAGGGCTTGTGGGAGCCAGGCACTACCAGTGGACTTGTGAATTGGTTCAACTATTCTGGAAAACAATTTAGAACTATAATATAAATGTCGTGAATTGTGTACATCTTTTGGCCCAGATTATACCCTGAGGTCAAAGACAAAAGGCAGGTCCCATTTATAGAAATAAATTATTTGTTTTTAATTATGACAAAGAACTGGGAATAAAAGGTATGCCCATTGATGGGGGAAATGGCTGAACAAAGTGTGGCATATGAATATTACAAATGAATTGGTATTTTGAAAGAGATGTATGAGCTGATTAAAAAATTACACAAATAGAATAAGGAAAACAATTTGCATAACGAACACAACTGTACAAAGGAAAAGAACCTTGAAAGACATCACAGTTCTGATCAATGTAACAAATCTTTTAATTTCAATGTCCACATAAAGTGGTCTCTCTCTTCTTGGTGGAGAGGTGGCTGATTATAAATCAGGCACATACGGTGAGCCAAAGTCAATGAGTGTGTTTATTTTGCTTAATTTTTTTTGTTACAAAGGGATGTTTTGGGGGCATTATCATTGCAAAGTGACAGCAATGTTTCTAAAAAAGGTCAAGAAAATTTCTTTTTAAAAGTTATTTAATATCTTTGAGCCTCAGTTTCCTTATCTGAAAAACAGAAATAAGAACTACACCATATGCCTCAGAAGGACCACAGGGATCAAATGAGAAAGTGAGTATGAAAGAACTTTGCAAAGCATCAAAAGCTAACAAGTATGAACTATTATGATTATTGTTGCTATTATTATTAAGCAAATTTGTTTAAATTACCAATAGATTGTCATGTTACATGAATGTGTGATGACTGAGCATCCAGGTATACAGTTTGCTATAACCAAATAAAATTTATAATAAAGCTAGTCTAGCACATTTAAAATTATACACGTGCACATATATGCATATATACTACATATATGTAATATATCCATACACACATTTTATATTTATATCTATGTACACAAGTACAAATTTTTATATTTATGCATTTATACTTATTTTATATCTGTATGTATACATATATATACATATTCTTATATAGATAGATATGTAGGGCATATCCATATTACATATGGATATATAAAAGCATTGGAAGGTATAGTCATTAGAAACTAATGATAAGCAGCTCTTATCAATGACTTTTTCATAGACAAATCACAATTTTATTTTTCCACATTGTTAGGTCTCCAATCTCCATTATCAGCACCAACAGCCTCAGTTTCCCTGATACTAAGTAATATCCTCTTCCTTCTCCTCCTCCTCATAAGTCATCACCACTGCCATTGTCAGCATTTTCTTTAGTGCCTTTGTCATCACCACCACCACCACGACCACCCCCACCACCACCATCATCATCATCATAAATACACTGAAACTCATATAACATTAACAAAATTAGATCCAATTTCCCAAGTAGTCATTTCTTTGTCCTTGCATTCTTCCTCTTCCCCAATGCTAAGGCTTCTTATACTATGCCATTTCTCTTTCTATTACATACATGTACCATATATTCATGCTTCAGGGGATCTTTGAGCAGAAATCAGGTGTTGGAAGGGTCAGAAAACCTTGACCTTGAGGCTATGGATTATGCTTAAAGAAGTACAATCACTACATTGTAGAAGGGAAGGAAGACCCAGACCAATAGTCAAAAGGGGGAATGAAAGGAACATTGTGAGAATGAGTTCTGCATCCTGGTTATGTGGAAGTCTTAGGGCACCAGGATGTAAGGGAAAAGGGCTGGAGATGTGGAAAGGAAGAGGCTAGTTAAGTGTACTTGAGTCATAATCCAGTGATTCTATTATATTTTCTTTTTAATAACAACAATAATAGCTTGCATATTTATGGCTAAGTTTTGCAAAACACTTTACCTATATTATCTCATTTGTTCCTCATGACAACTCCTTGAGGTAGGTGTTATAATTATCTCAATTAGATGTGGAGACTGAGTCATAGAGTTTAAATCTTGCCCAGACTCATACAAGTAGTAAGTGTATGAGATAAAAATTGAACTCAGCTCTTCTTGATTCCAAGCCCAGTCTCATACTCACTGTGCCACCTGGCTGCTTCAGAGGCTTCCGTTGACAAAGTCTTCAACAGCTGCATCTGTGGCTCATGCTCCCTAAAGGAGTGAGGTAGCCATAGGTGAAGAGATTCTGATAACCATTGTCTTTAATGCAGCTCCTATGAGTCGACCCTCTACTCCAGGGCAACCCAAAATAACTAAAATAGACGTGTTTTTGGACAACTTTTAGGGTTAGGTAGTATAATTCATAGCACAGTAAAAGCTCTTCCTCTTCCTTTCCTTAACTCTCTTCTATCTACTCCTACATGCATGAGATTCTATTACAAAAGACCAATCCTTTAATATATTAGGTGTAATCTTGGTCCCAATTATCAGAAACCACACTCCAAATTCCCTCCTTGTGAGATATTTCCCATGGTTATGGGGAAATCAATTCA
>NW_020949753.1:2381933-2573373 GCF_900497805.2 Vombatus ursinus | reverse complement strand
AAGAGCTCGGGGCCCTAATTAATAGAATAAATTTACATAAATTGTAGAGATTGAGGATTTCTGTAAGGCTAATTAATCAACAAGTCTTTTTTAAGCAGCTGTGTGCCAGACCTTATGATAGGCACTAGAAATACAAAGAACGATATGAAATAGTCCCTGTCCTCAAGAAGCTTACACTTTATTAAGGGAGATAACACATATGCACATAAAATGCATATAGGGTTACAAACTCTCATTAGTTGGGGTGTTCTAACTCCCAAGCTAATGCTCCAAAAGAGTGTCTGCATCCCACTTTGGGTATGCTTAATCCCCAATTATGTGCTGCCAGCCCCAGGAATTACAAATTAGAGGTCAAGGCAGAATCTAGTGACCTTTGCTTGCTAGTGGAATAGATGCCTAGTTTCATAACAGCTATTGTCCGAAAGATGGATACTATTTCCCATAGACAACTTACCCACTTCAGCCAAATCTAACCCAAACTGGTCTAGATATGTGAAATACCACAGAGATATAGAAGAAGTGGTTTCCTTGGCAACAATACAAAAAAAAAGTCATCCTTAACTTGTTCATCTCTTTATGATTTTGCTGCAGATATTCAAGTAATAAGGAATGAAGTCAATGGTTAATTGTTAAGGGGAATGGGTGATTATTTCTAAATATAGAGAGGAGGGTGAAGGTAGAGCTAACAGAAAATCAGGTAAGAGAGTATAAGTCACAAAAACAGCTGACAAAGGGGGAGAAAATGACTTGTTTAGCTTACTTCAAGAGAACAGAGCTAGATATGAGATCATGAAATTCAGGAAAGAAAATGTCTCCTGTCAGGAAAGAAAATCACAGAGAAAAAGAGTTAGCTATTAGATTGCTAGACTAAAAAGCAGTTTGCTAGTTGAGAAAAGGTAGGGAAAACTCAAGCCTGCAGGATATAAAAATGTGTATTAGACAAAGTACTTAAGGGCCTTTTCCACCTCTATTTAGAGGTATATGATTCATTTAAAATAAATTATTTAATATTTATGAGAGAATCCTAAAAACAAACTTACCATGTGTTAACCTAAGGGGGTGACAAATAGAAAAAAAAATTAGGAGACCAATTCTTTCACTCACGGGTTGGAGAGGATTGTGGAAATCAGTGGAGAAACATCCATGGAAACATAACATGGTTGTATAGAAATATCTTGCATTTCTTTCGTATTTTATGAGGAAGGAGATAAGGACTAGACTTTTGATTACATTGATATGAGGAATTCTTAGATGAGGAAATTTCTTCCATCAAGGCAGGCATTTTATCTGCAATTAAAATTGTGTTAAAGAATTGCCCAGATCAAGGAGAGATTAAATGATTTGACCCAGATTATAGACATAATAGTGTCAGAGATGGGATTTAACACAGTCATTTCATATAAATAATTTTATCACAACAGACTTAAATTATACCCATTTTTCAAATGAGGAAATTTGGGGTCAAAGAGCACAGATTCACTCACCTGCTAATGGCAGATTCTTAGTTCATTTTGCAATCCTCTACAACATAATTCCTTTCAATATTGGAGGAGGATTTCTTCTCCACAAGAGCAGATCCTTATATGCAAATTTAATTTTGGAATCCCAGTTGGGATCACAGCTGGAAGTGTGGTGGGGGAAAGCTTTTAACACCCAGACCCAGATATTTTCCAGTGCATGTTGCTGTGATAAATTCATCACAACAATTTAACAAAGCTCTCTGAATATGTTTATCCAGGAGTAACTCTGGTTCCAATTGGGATTCACCATGGTGAATGCCTGATTTGAGCAAAGGACCAAAAAGATTCCTGATATATACTATTGCAACTGCCCAGGGCTGTGTGGTACTGCGAAATGAGCTCTAGTTCTGGAGTCAGAGGATCTGGATTTGAATCTCGCCTTTGTGACTTTGAGCCTGGGTTTCCTCATTATCTCCATTTTGTCATCTATAAAATGAAGCTTAGGACCAGATGGAGTCTGAGAGTCCTACAAGCTCTGAATATATCATGAATGAGGGAGAATAATCATAGTATCATAGAGGGAGAGCTGCAAGGAATCTTAGAGGTGATTTAGTTCTATCCACTCATTCTAAAGATGAGGAAACTGAGGCCCAGAGAAGTTGTGATTTGCCCAATCTCATACAAGTAGTAGGGGGCAGAGTTGGGACTTGAATCTATGTCTTCTGACTCTAATCCAGGACCTTTTTCCACTGCATTATGCTACATGACAGAAGAAAAATATCTATATGGCTTGACTTTCACTTTGATGTATAGAAGAAATTTAATTTCCTGTTGTCAGTTCGATGTAATATTCATTAACCTAGAAGTTGGTCCCTGAGTCCCTTAATCATATGCATTGCTATGAAAGTAACAGGCAAAAGTATTGATTATTGCAAGAAATGTATATTGAGTTCTCATATACATAGCAGTATGATAATCATATAAAAACTATGCTAGCTTTTTATTTTTTGTTTTTATTTATGTTTATCAAAAAACTCTTTTGAGTTTTTTTAAATTAATTTGGTATTTTATTTTTCCCAATTACATTTGAAAACAATTTTTAATATTCATTTTTAAAACTTTGAATTCCAAACCCTCTTCCTTCCTCCCTCCTCAACCCCTTCATTGAGAAGACAAGCAATTCAATACATGTTATCCATGTGTAGTCATGCAAAACATATTTCCATATTAGTCCTGTTGTGAAAGAAAAGATAGACCAAAAAAGTTCTCAAGAACAATAAATAAAATTTTAAAAAAATATGCTTCAGTGTGTATTTAGACATCATCAGTTCTTTCTCTAGGGATGGATAGCATTTTTTATCATAGGTCCTTCAGAGCTGTCTTGGATCATTGTATTGCTGAGAATAGCTAAGCTAATCATCTTACAATATTGATGTTAACTTTGTAACAGTACATTTCACTTTACATCAGCTCATGTAAGCCCTTCCAGGTTTTTCTGAGAGCATCCTGCTCATCATTTCTTATAAAATAGGAGTATACCACTATATTCATATACCACAACTTGTTCAGCCACTCTCCAATTGATGAGCATTGCTACCAGAAAAGAGCTGCAATAGATATTTTTGTATAAGTCCTTCTTTTTTTTAAAAAACTCATTTATCTATTTATTTGGTCAGATCAACTCATTAAAAACATCACTAAGATGGGGAGAGGGGAGGTAAGGAATAAGAATAGGGAAATCTGTTCTGATGAAAGGAGTATCTACAATGATAAACTGTAAGACTTTTAAAGATAAATGTTTTAAGTTTTCTCATTTTATAAACAATAACCATTAAAAATCAGTCACCAACATATAATTTTCATTACTTTGCTTTATTTTAAACTGTAAGATAACCTAAACACCTAAGTTTAAAAGCTTCCAACTCTAAATCTGTGATCTTTTTCCTTAGTGAAGCAGTAGTAACTTTACTGAAATAAAAATTCTAGATGAAAGACCACACACAAAGGGAAGCTGAAAAGGGCATGGGATGGAAAATGAAGATATTTGCTTTGGGGTTCCAGAGTACATCCATGTAGGAAATCATAGGAAATGAAGAGGAAAAAAAATATACTATGTTTATATGCCAGTTTCCAATTTGTAGATTGCTTTCATGTATGTCATTATTTGATCTCACAGAGATTTGTAGTGCAGTTATTATAAACTACTTGTTACATTATTTATTTATAGTTATTATAAATTATTATAAATAGCAATTGTTTCTGTTTTGGCCAGAAACCCTGAGGATCTTCCCCTCCCAGATTGATTTTATTTATTTGTTTTTGACTAGTTAAAAGAGGCCATTCTTTGCCTCATTTCTACCTTGCCTTAATCACTGAATGGGTGTTGCCTCAAACAGACTGAGACCTGGGGGAGACCTTGGCTAAGGTCTTTCTTAGCTCGAAAAGGCTGAGGTCTCCCACTGTGTTCAGGGTCATCTTCAGTCCTCCTGATCTATATCTTTTTTTTAAAATAAATATATTGATTTTTAGTTTTCAACATTTACTTCCACAAGATTTTGGGTTCCAAGTTTTCACCTAATCTCACCCCTCCCCCACCCCAAGATGGTATGCATTCTGAATACCCCTTTCCCTAGTCTGCCTTCCCTTCTATCTCTCCCTGCTTCTCTTATCCCATTCCCCTTCTATTTTCCTGTAGGGCAGGATGGATTTCTGTACCTCATTTCCTGTATTTCTTATTTCCCAGTTTGCATGTGAAAACATTTTTTTTAAACATGTATTTTTAAAACTTTGGGTTCCAAATTTTCTCCCTTCCTCCCTCCCCACCCACCTTCATTGAAAAAGCAAGCAACTCAATATAGGTTATATATGTGCAGTTATGCAAAACACTTCCATAGTAGACATGCTGAGAAAAACTAACTCTATTTACCTTAATCCTATCCTGCCCCCCCATTTATTCTATTCTTTCTTTTGACCCTGTCCATCCTCAGAAGTATTTGTTTCTGATTACCCCCTTTCCCAATCTTCTCTTCTCTCTGTCATCCCCCTACTCTCTTGTCCCCTTCCCTCCTATTTTCCTGTAGGGTAAGACAGATTTCCAAACCCAATTGAGTGTGTATATTATTCTCTCCTGAAGTCAAATCCTATGAGAATAAGATTCACTCATTCCCTCTCACCTTCCTCTGTTTCCCCTCCACTGTAAGAGCCTTTTCTTTTCTGTTTTTTTGTGAGATAATTTACCCCATTCTACCTCTCCCTTTCTCCTTCTCCTAGTATATTCCTCTCTCACCTCTTAATTTCATTCTCCAGATATGACCCCTTCATTTTCAACTCACCCTGTGCCCTCTATCTACCTATCTATATCTATATATATGTACATATAACTTTTTCCCCTCCAACTACCCTAATACTGACAAAGGTCTCATGAGTTACAAATATCATCTTTCCATGCAGGAATGTAAACAGTTCAACCTTAATAAGTCTCTTATGATTTTCTCTTTCCTGTTTACCTCTTCATGTTTTACTTGAGTCTTGTATTTGAAAATCAAATTTTCTATTCAACTCTGGTCTTTTCATCAAGAATGCTTGAAAGTCCTCTATTTCACTGAATGACCATTTTTTCTCCTGCAGGATTATGTTCAGTTTTGCTGGGTAGGTGATTCTTGGTTGTAATCCTATCTCCTTTGCTCTCTGGAAAATTATATTCTATGCCCTGCGGTCCATTAATGTAGAAGCAGCTAAATCTTGTGTTATCCGGATTGTGTTTCCACAATACTTGAATTGTTTCTTTCTGACTGCTTGCAATATTTTCTCCTTGACCTGGAAACTCTGGAATTTGGCTACAATATTCCTAGGAGTTTTCCTTTGGGGATCTCTTTCAGGAGATCGGTGGATTCTTTCAATTTCTATTTTGCCCTCTGGTTCTCCAATATCAGGGCAGTTTTCCTTGATCATTTCTTGAAAGATGATGTCTAGGTTCTTTTTTTGATCATGGCTTTCAGATAGTCCAATAATTTTTAAATTCTCTCTCCTAGATCTATTTTCCAGGTCAGTTGTTTTTCCAATGAGATATTTCACATTGTTTTCTAATTTTTCCTTCTTTTGGATTTGTTTTACACTGTCTTGATTTCTCATAAAGTCACTAGCTTCCAATTGCTCTATTCTAATTTTGAAGGAAGTATTTTCTTCAGTAATCTTTTGGAGTTCCTTTTCCATTTAGCCAATTTTGCTTTTTAGGGCATTCTTCTCCTCATTGGCTTTTTGGACCTCTTTTGCCATTTGGGTTAGGCTAATTTTTAAGGTGTTATTTTCTTCAGTATTTTTGGGGGTCTCCTTTAGCAAGCTGTTGACTTGTTTTTCATGATTTTCTTGAATCATTCTCAGTTTTTCCTCTACTTCTCATACTTGCTTCTCAAAATCCCTTTTGAGCTCTTCCAAGGCCTGAGACTGATTCATATTTTTCTTGGAGGCTTTGGATGTAGGAGCTTTGACTTTATTGTCTTCTTCTGGTTGTATGTTTTGATCCTCTTTGTCACCAAAGTAAGATAATATAGTCTGACTCTTTTTGCGCTGCTTACTCATGATCCCGGCCAATTACTCGAGTTTTAAACTGTTTGTTAAGGTAAGAGTCTGCTTCCAATGTGAAGAATGTATTGTCCCATGCTTCAGGAGTTTATACAGCTGTTTTCAGAGGTACTTCTAGGGATCTGTAAATATTCAGTGCTTCCAAGGTGTTATGATAAGGGATGAGGTGTTTCTTCTTCACCGCCACAACAAGCTCCACCACGCCAGCATTCCTCCTCACCCCAGGACTGCCACCCAGAAATGTGACCCAGATCCAAGCACAGGCAAAGCAAGAGATTCCTGCCTCAGCACTGGCAAAGAGATCCCTGCAATCCCCCTCTGATCAGCTCTTATGTGAAATAATTTACCCCATTCTACCTCTCCTTTTCACTTTCTCCCAATGCAGTCCTCTTTTTCAACCTTTAATTTTATTTTTTATATCATCCCTTCATATTCAACTCACACCTATGCCCTCTATCTATATATACTCATTCTAACTGCCCTAATAATGAGAAAGTTTTTTGAGTTACAAGTATCATCTTGCCATGTAGGAATGAAATAGTTTGACCTTATTAAGTCCTTTATGATTCCCCTTTCTTGTTTACTTTTTTATGCTTCTCTTGAGTCTTGCATTTGAATGTTAGATTTTTTATTCAGCTCTGGTCTTTTCATCAAGAATACTTGAAAGTCCTCCATTTCATTGAATGTTCATTTACTCCCATGAAAGATTATATTCATTTTTTTCTGGGTAGGTGATTCTTGGTTGTAATCCTAACTTCTTTGCCCTCTGGAATGTCATATTCCAAGCCTTCTGATCTTTTAATGTAGAAGCTGCTAAAACTCGTGATATTCTGACTGTGGCTCCATGGTACTTGAATTGTGTCTTTATGACTGCTTGCAATATTTTATCCTTGAACTGGGAGCTCTGTAATTTGGCTATAATATTCCTGGAAGTTTTCATTTTGGGATCTCTTTCAAGAGGTGATTGGTGAATTCTTTCAATTTCTCTGGTTCTAGAATATCAGGGCAATTTTTTCTTGATAATTTCTTGAGAGATGATTTCTAGGCTCTTTTTTTGTCATGGTTTTCAGGTAATATAACACTTTTAAATTTTAAATTTTTAAATTATCTTCTATTTTCCAGGTCAGTTCCCCCCCCCCAACAATGAGATATTTCATATTGTCTTCTATTTTTCCATTCTTTTGGTTTTGCTTGATTATTTCTTGATGTCTCATAAAGTCATTAGCTTCTATTTGCTCAATTCTAATTTTTAGGGAATTATTTTCTTCAATGAGCTTTTGTATGATCTTTTCCACTTGGCCAATTCTACTTATTAAGTTTTTTTCTTCAGTGAATTTTTGTGCCTTGTTTTCCATTTGGCCAATTCTGCTTTTTAAGGCATTCTTCTCATTGGCTTTTTACCATTTGACTTAATCTGTTTTTCAAGGTTTTGTTTTCTTCAGAATTTTTTGCAGCTCCTTTACCAAGTTGTTGACTCATTTTTCACTATTTTCTTGCATCATTCTCATTTCTCTTCCCACTTTTTTCCCTCTATCTCTCTTACTTGATTTTCAAAATCCTTTTTGAGTTCTTCCATGGCCTCAGACCAATTTATATTTTTATTGGAGGCTTTGGATGTAGGAGCTTGGACTTTGTTATCTTCTTCTGAGTATGTGTTTTGATCTTCCTTGCCACCATGGTAACTTTCTATGGTCAGAAATTTTTTCTATGTTTGCTCATTTTCCAGTATATTTCTTAACTGTTAACACTTTGTTAAAGTAGGGCTCTTCTTCCTGGGTGGAAAACACTATCCTCAGCTTCAGGGGGTTTGTGCAACTGTTTTTGATGTTACCTGTAAGGAACTGTAAGTTTTCAGTTATTCCAAGGTGGTATGATCTGGGGAGAGATGTTTACTATTCTCCTAGCCTGTGCTCTGATCTGAGTTACCACAGGCCCTCTTTTCTGCCCTGGAACTGTGAGGATGGTTCGCCCTCACCTCCACTGCGGCCTCAAGCTCTGCTATGCTAGTGTTCATCCTCACCCGGAGACTGCCACCCAGAACTGGAACCTAGATCCAAGTGTGGGAAAAGCAACAGAGTTCTGCCCCCACTGTCAGCAAAGAGACTCTTGTAATCTCCTTCTGATCAGTTGCTCAACCCCCTTATTGTCTGTGGGCTGAGAACTTGAGAAGCAGCCACTGCCACCACTGCTATTGATTCAGTGGATCCCAAGGCCTGCTCCTAGTTTGCTGGGCCAGTCTGTGCTAGCCTGGCTTGTGGCTGGATTGTGCTCCACTCTCACCCAGGTGTGACAAACCTTTGCTGCTGATCTTCTAAGTTGTCTTCGGCTGAAAAATTATTTCACTTCATCCTTTTCTGGATTATGCCTCTCCAGGAATTGTTTTATGGCATTATTTAAAGGTGTTCATAGAGGTTTCGGGGAGAGCTCAGGGGAGTTGCTGCCTTTTCTCTGCCATTTTGGCTCCAACTCCTATGATAGATTTTATATGGATATATCCTGCCTTTTTTGATATACTAACATACTCTCAAAAAGAATCCCTGAAACTCCCAAGAGTTACTTGCCTCAGAGAAAATAGTAGGTCTAAAATTGACCAAAGGGTTATAAAATACACCAGAAATAGTGACTTCCAGGGACTCCCCCAAAGGGGCTGGTTGGAATGAGGAAACAGCAATTACATTCATGAAAATTGCCCTCACTTTGAAATTTAAAATTATTTAAAAACCATGGAAACAATATTGCTCAGATTTTCTTGCACAGGGCTGTCTGCTGATCCACATCTCACAAATTTTGGAATTCTTAACATTATTTTTTTCAAGGATGCAATTATATTTTAAATACCTATTACATGCCAGGCATTGTGCTAAGCAGCTTTTGAAAATATTTTATTTGATCATTACAACTTTGGGAGGTAGGTGCTATAATGATCCTCCTTTTTACAGTTGAGCAAATAGGAGATTAAATGACTTGCCCAAAAGCATATGAATAATGAATGTCTGAAGTCAGATTCGAACTCAGATCCTTTTTACTCCTGGGTCAGTGCTATATCCACTGTGCTACCTAGCTGCTTGAAGTCAAATATTCTAATGGAGCTATGATCTCTTTGATTTGAGTGCTTTTTTTCATCAATGTGGATCACAGCCCCATCCTCACCCATCTATCCTGTGAAGCTTGTCCATGGCCTTCCCTAGGTTTGACACATGGAGTCTGCCCAAATAGTTGAGGGACTTCCTTCTGGCATTGACCTGTTCACCTATTATCCTTTACTCCTGTTGAAGTATGAACTCATCTTTCTTGATCATAAATTTCCCCAATGATACTATTTCCTCCTTATCTTCACAGGTTCTCACCATCATATGTTGCAGTCTGCTCTCACCCACCATGTTTTTCTCCATTGCCTTCTGGGTGATATTTGCTTTTAATTCCTCAGAACTAAACAATTCTATATTCCATGATTCAGACACAAAATGTTGATTGAACATTAATATTAAAAGGAGAGAGAGAGATGGGACAGAGGATCATTCAAAGAGCTGTGCAATTTTCCTGAAAGTAATCCAATCCTCTTCTTTGTTCCTTGGGTCTTTGGTTCACCAATTTTTTACAATAAAATAAGACCGGAGGTTTTGTTGTGTTTTTCCCCTATGTCCCATCCTCTGTCTCATCTCTCTCTCTCCTTTTAATATTAATGTATTAGGTATTAATGTATTAGGTATTAATGTATTAAGGTATTAAATTCTGGGACCAGCTTGTTATCCATTTGTACTGTATGCCCTGGAAGAATATTCTGATGGACACATTTATAAGTTGTCCATCTACCTGTGTGTCATGTCATTCACAAAAAGAAGCATCCAAAATACTACACCATCTGTAGCCAGTTCGTCTTCATCTTGAACTCTCCTCCATCACAGTGGTAAACACTTTTGAAGAGCATGAATCCTTCCTATTTTATCCTTTGCTTCATATTTACAGTCAGAGGATTGTTGAATGGGGTTATCTCTATAGTGATATCTTTAAAAGAATCTAGAATAATTCTTGTTGGAAGAGATCTCTCAAAGTACTATTTTTCCCAACTGAATCAAATGCTTTTTAATAATCCACAAACAACAAACACCATGAATTTTGTATTCTCTACATCTTTCAGTTAGATGTGTGAGCCAAGACATGTTCTCAGTGGAATATCAGTTGCAAAAGTTTGCATGTTTTTTGCTAATAAACTCATTGAAAATGTACTTGATACATATGGAGATATTTCTCACAAAAATTATATATATATATATATATGTAGGAAAGGTATATGGGTAATTAGCTAAGGTTTTCTTGATCCCCTTTTTTCAGCATTAGTTGGATTCCTTCCATGCTTTTTGTATCTTCTCTATATTCTGCTATCTTATGAATTACTGTCCTCATAATTATGTCACTCCTACATTTATACTTGGTCCAAGTCAGCTATTTCCCCAATACTTCTTTCCTTTTTTTTCTTTTAGTAATTAATTTATTTATTTTTAGTTTTCAGCATTCACTACCTTAAGACTTCAAATTTTAAATTTTCTCCCCCTCTTCCTCCCCCCCCACTAAGACAATCTGATATAGCCTCTAGTTATACATTCATTTTAAGCATATTTTCCCATTAGACATGATATAAAAAACAATTAGAACTAATGGGAAGAACCACGAAAATGAAGCAATAAAACAAAACAACAGAGGAAAAGGAGAGCAAATAATATGCTTCTGTCTGTATTCAGACTCCATAGTTCTTTCTCTGGACCCAGATAGCAATTTCCATCATGAGTCTTTTGGAGTTGTCTTAGATCATTGAATTGCTGAGAAGAGCCAAGTCTATCAAAGTTGATTATCATACAATGTGACTGTTACTGTGTAGGACATTCTCCTGGTTCTGCTCACTTCACTCAGCATCAGTCCATACAAATCTATCCAGGTTTTTCTGAAGTCCACCTGCTCATCATTTCTTATAGCACAATAGTATTCCATTACATTCATATACCACAACTTGTTTATCTATTCCCCAATTGATGGGCATCCCCTCAATTTCCAATTCTTGGCCACCACAGAAAGGGCTGCTATAAATAATTTTGTACATATGGGTCCTTTTCCCATTTGTATGATATCTTTGGGATACAGTCCTAGAAGTGCTATTGCTGTGTCAAAGGGTATGCACAATTTTATAGCCCTTTGGGCATAATTCCAAACTGCTCTCCAAAATGTTGGATTACTTCTTTTCTTTAGTGCTATATCTAACATCTCCTATAAATGCATGTGGGTTTATGATGGTAGGCCAACTGTTGTTGACAATGAAAAAAAAGTTTTTAATATAAATCTTTGCAGTTCTTGTTCATTTTTCTCCTATTTGTTGTCCTAATTTTATCCTTTAAATGCTTTCAAAATGACTGCTTAGTTAAGGCATTAAACTTTCTTGGTGTTACCCTCTATTTCCTTCTATTTTATGAGGTGATACTCTTTCATGATACTTTGTAAGGTTTTACACATTTTCAAAGTCAATAGTGCCTTTATCTTCCATCTATCTCCTCTTTGCAAATAAATCTTATGGCACATTGGACTTTTGATCTTCTTGCTATCATAATTGGTTTACGTTAGTTCAATTCCTTAGGAAATTATTATGATCTCTGTCTATACATTTTCTGGATGATATCTGGAGGGGACATTACCAAAGACATAGGGGAAAAACACAACAAAACCTCCGGTCTTATTTTATTGTAAAAAATTGGTGAACCAAAGACCCAAGGCAATTTGAAATAACCCATAACTAAAAATTCTGTCACCTCCAGTGAGAGAACTGATGAACTCTGAATGCTGCTTGGAAGATATTTTTTAAAATGCCTTTATTTTTTATTGTTTTCTATTGTTTGTGTTTTTTAACATGGCTAATATGGAAATATGTTTTGTATGACTTTACACATGTAATAGATATCAAAATGCTTGCCTTCTCAAGGAGAGGGTAGAGATGGGAGAGAATATAGAACTCAAATAAAAAAACAGATTGTTATTTTTTCATATGTTGGGTTGAGGTGAGTTGTTACATCATGACTAGCTAGCCCCCAGCCATGTTTGTTCGCATTTGACTTTGCTCTTCTGCTTAACATGTATCTTGACTACCTCTGTACCCTATATACCATCATACCTTGTAATCTGCCCTATCACTCATCCTTAACTCTCTCTGCCCTGGAACTCCTTCGCAAGGGCACAAAATGTTCTAGTTGGTGAAGGTGTTATATTGTTCACTATATCTAACTGGTCTCAGCCTTGTTTCACATTCTGCTTTGGCTTCCTTCTTGCCATATACCTTGTAGTCATTTGCGTACCCTTCTTCTTGGCCACTTGTCATTTCTGGAACTGTAATCAAATAAATACTGTCATTACTGCTAGAAAAGGCATGCCAATCCACTATTCCATGGTTTCACTTGACATCTGTGACCCCTAATCAAAACATTCTGATAGCTACCACTCTTTTATATTTATTGTCTCCTACTATTAGAATGGAAACTGTTTAAGAGCAGGGACTGCTGGGACTTCTGGGGGTGGAACCAAAATGGTGGAGTAGAGAAAGCACTGAGCTGAGCTCTTCCAACACTCCTCTCCAAACAACTTTAAAATAATGCCTCAAATCAATTTTTCTGGAGGGGTATAGCCAACAAGAGGTCAGAATAAGACATTAGTCCAGCTCAAGACAATGTAGAAGGTCAGAAAGAGAGATCTGTGACATGGAGACAGAGGATGGCATGGAGCCCATGTTGATGAAACACTAGTGGTAGGAACAGGTGGTGGTGACAGAAGTAGCTGCAGCTTCAGGAGCTGTCAAAGCGGAGATGGTAAGGGGACCTGGCAACTGGTCAGAAAGAGATTACAAGGGATTCTTGGGCTAGCACTGGACACAGGACCAGATGCTGTTTGGCAAGGTCATTGTCTATACACACTTTCAGGTCATAGTTCAAGGGCAGAGATGAACACTTTTGGTCCAGAAGGAGTGGAAGTAGTGAGGGGTAGTATCACTTTTGGTCACAAGGGATTAGGGACACTGAGGAACAGTATTACTTCTAGTCCTGAGGGAGCAGGGCCCTTGAGGAGTAGTATCAATTGCAATCCCAAGAGATCAGGGTCTTTTCTGGATAAGAACCAGAGTTCAGACCAGAAAAGCAGTGACCACACTTCTCCCCAGATCACACCATCTAGAAAGCACTGAAAACTTCCAATTCCCCAGAACGAGCTCTGAAAACAGCTGTGTGAAAAAGCCTGATGCTTGAGACAATCTGCCTTCCCTCTGTTCACACTGGGAACAGAGCCTAGATTTAACATAAAATTCAAAATCAATAAATAGGGTGGGAAAAAAATGAGCAAACAACAACAAAAAAGAACCATACCACAAAAATCTACTATGGTGATAGGCAAATGTAGATATATATATATATACATATATATATATACACACACACACACATATATATATAAAATTACATATATATATAATTACATAGATATATAATTACATATATATAATTACATATATATAATATATAATATATTTTAAAGTATATATAAAGTAATTTTGGGGTGGAGAACACATGCCTAACAGGAAAAACAATTTGTTCATAATATAACAGAGTTCCATAGGGCACAAAGGAAAAGTTAGAAGATAAGGATCAAGGGAAGATAAGACTGACATGAATGGATGCAAAGAAGCAAGGGGTAGTGGCCAAAGGAGGGAGTTTTGGCCTAGGCAGCCTATGAGTAAGCTATACTGAGAGGAGCCATACAATAGGAGCTTATAGTGTGTTTTGATTATCAATACTTGAGAAGGAAATGGAAAATGTGGGGGTGGTGTGGTGAAGAGGGGTACAGAGAGTGTCATTAAGTGTTCATATTAGCAGAACACTGAAAAGGAAAAGGAAGAAAGGTCTCAAAACAATGATAAGAATGCATTTCAGCTTCTTTTTCATCTATTATCCTCTTGCAAACTGTTCTTTCAGTCCTCTCTGCATCTGAAGATCTCAAAGAAGGCTTATTTTTTTCCTTTTAAATGACTTTGTATTTTATTACATACATTTGGAAACTAGTAATGTATATTCAAGTCATTTGTACAATCTAAAGAAGGTACTAGGTTGTTAGCAATTCTAGTTTAATGAAAGTTTATGGTCATCTTCCTTAATTCATTTGGTTAATAAAAGTTGCTGATGAAGTCGAGAATACAACTTTGAAAAGACAGAGGGTAAAAATCCTATTCCTAGGTGCTATAGTGAATCTGGAAACCTAAATCAATATAAAATGTATACTGTTTGTTGGTCAAGACAGATAGGATGAAAAATACAGATGAGAAGTAAAGCTACTGTCACTACTAGAGAAATGAGGCAAAACCAGTGTCCTCCTGAGTGGGGGAAGGGCAGAGTATAGTACTAGTATAATTCTCACTTACCAAGAAGTATAATTTTCCAGTCCTAAAAGGCATGAAGAATCTGTGCCTACACCTTGTGCTTGAAATGGAGGATATGTCTATGTGTTTCTTCCCCTAAAAGATGTAAAGTCATTGAGGAAAGGCATCTTCCTAAGATCACAAAATTGGAGCTGGATCAGACCTTGGAGGTCATCTACTCTGACCTTCTTCCTTGGCCTGCCCCACTCTCTTAGCTTCCTTAATCACTTTTCTCCTGATGCCATCTTTGGGACTTCCATATTTATGTTGACATCTCCTCTAAACATCTGACTATAAAATCCCTCTTGTCTACAGCTTCAAATACAAAAACCTCTGTGTGGTATTCAAAGCTCTGTTTACTTCAGTTTCCTCATCCATAAAATGGAGATGATAGCACATTGGTGTGAGGAACAAATGAGGTAATATTTGCAAAGTGCTGAAAGCAGTGCCTGACATGTAATAGATGCTATGTAAATGCAGATGTTATTATTATTATAATTATCATTATTATATTACCTACCCCAATCCTGGTTTTCCAGGCTTCTTATACATTACTCCTTGTCACATATTCTTTGATGTAATGACACTGCCATCTTTGATAGTCCACCAATATGACATTCCATCTCTTGATGTCCAGCATCTTTTCTGTCTATCTCCCATACTTGGAATACTCTCCCTTCTTATCTGCCTACTGCCTTCCTGGACTTTCTTTAAGTTCCAACTAAAGTCTCATCTTCTACAGGAAGCCTTTGTTAATTCTAGTACATTCCTTCTCTGAATTATTTTCTATTTTTCCTGTATATAGCTTATATGTATACATTTATTTTACTTGTTGTTTACTTCATTAGATTGTGAACTCATTGGTGGCAAGGACTGTCTTTTGTCCCTTTTTATATCCCCAGTGCTTAGTATAGTGCCTGGCACATAGTAGGCATTTAATAAATGTTTATAGACTAACTGACCCCTTTTAAGTTACACACTGTTATGTCACAGTCACATATTAGACCTCATACACTCAAGGAACACTTCCAAGATCCTGACCTACCAAAAGTCTACTCCGTTGTGCACTTATAGGCAGACCAACAGACCCATGAACTAAGAATGTTTTTTTCACATTTTAAAATAAAGTAGCATTTAAAAATGTAAAAAAAAATATTCGTAGCTCAAGTCACAGAAAAACGAGAGTGGAATGTATTTGGCTCCCAGGCTATAGCTTGATGATTCCCGTTCTAGACCGAGACCACCTATTTTCCACCTTTACCATTCACACTAAACTTCTTGACCAATCTTTATTCTCTCAGTCTGTTTTTCTGTTTTCTGTATTCAATATTCACTTCCCTCCACATACTGTCACAATAAAAAAAAAGATGTAGCGTGGCCCTGAGGAGGAGACAGAGACAATGTGTGCCCCAATTTTATATATGGTACATTTGTAAATCAAGTGTTTGTAATTTTAGTTGATAATATTTTGGCTGTGTACCTATGGAGAGACAACATGGCCTAATGCATAGTGTTAGCCTTAGAACCTGGAAGACCTGGGTAAAGTCCCATCTCTGGTACATGCTGGCAGTGCGACTCTGGATAAATCACTGAATGTTTCAGTTTCTCAGGTGACTCTTTCAAGCTATAAGTTTCAGAGCAGGTAGCTAGATCCTTATTAATATGAAAAGCTTCCTCAATGGGAGTTCCTGATACTAATGAAATCACAGGTTGTCCCTCTTCCCCCCAATAAAATACATATGAATTTTAATATAATTAATAATAATGGTCAGCTGCATGTTTTTAAAACTGTCAACAATCAGAAGCATTTTTAGTATGGCAAGCTATGCGTCACTCCAAGAAGAAAGGTAATTGCTACCTAGTCTTGTATTCCATTGAACTGCCAATGGAGGGAGGCTATAAAAGAAGAGATAAAGGAAAAAACAAATAGCTGTAAATAGGGAGAATTTTTGAAATAAGAAAACTACTTTCTCAAAAAGGGTCTTGTCTTATGCCATCTAGTTACCAAGGAAGAAGAAGCTGCTTCTCTTTATGCCTTAAGATAATAAGGTCATAAGATGAAGCATCCTGGCATATCTATCCATGGCTCTTTCTGAGAAAGAGTAAATGTTTTTATATTTTTCTCTCTCACACATTAACTCACCTCTCCAAGAATGAAGGATAAACAATAACCTCTGTGAGTAGTAGTAGGATTCCCCACTGGTCATCTAACTGGAACTGGCCAGTTGGGCAACACAACTTATTTCTCTCTCTCTCTCTCTCTCTCCCTCTCTCTCTCTCTCTCTCTCTCTCTCTCTCTCTCTCTCTCTCTCTCTCTCTCCCTCCTTCCTTTTCCCTCCCTTTCCTCTTCCCTTTATCCACAGAGGATATCATATCCTTGCCTGTGGGTGTTCTGCCCAAAGGAATATGAATTTTGATTACTGAAACCTGGAAAAATATCTTGGAGTTTACAGACTAGATTTCTTTCTTTAGGACCATGCCTTAATCCTAAATAATTCCGGTTCTCACTGATTGACCAACAATAGGTCCCAGGCCAAGCCTTACTTGGTCATTGTTTGAACTCAGATGGGCTCAGAGTAAATGTAAATAGCAAATTCTGTTTTGCCTAGACACCCTGGGGTTTCCTCTCCCAGACTGATTTTTTTAACTAGATAAAAGAGGCCATTCTTTGTCTCATTTCTTACCTAGCCTTAATCATTGATTGGGCATTACTTCAGTTCAAACTGAGACATGTTAAAGACCTTAGATCAAAAAAGTCGAGCTTCTCCCACTACATCCAGGGCCATATCCAGTTGTTCTGATGTATATCTTTCCACTGAATCCAGATGGCTCCAGAGGAGAAAGTGAGGCTAGTGACTTTGCACAGCCCTCCCTCACTGAAATCCAATTCATGGCTTCACCTCCTTAATATGATGGTCCTCTTCAAGAAGAAAGACAAACAAACAAACTAACAAACAACAACAACAACAACAACAACACACACACACACAGCCTGAAGGAACACAATTCTCCAACTTTCCATATGAGATAGAATTTGACCCCACTTTCATCCTTTGTATTTTCAATCCTACTTTAAATACAATCATGACTTTATTTTGTTTTTTAAATGTGTGTGTTGTATAAGCATTTGAGCCCTGTTTTCCCTGTGATCCAATTAACACAATGATTTCTATTTTTTTTATTTTTTCAAGGGGGGAAACCTCAACTGAAACATTACTATTCTGAGTCTCTCTCTTGAAGTTCAGTTTACTAAAATCACACCCAGGATATGATGAATAATCCTTAGGAAAAGTAACAGAAGTTAACTCACCTCTAGATAAAACTCCAAGGTATTGAAGCCCTGGATAATCCCTCCAATGAACTAATCACTAAGTGGGCTCATCTCCCCCTTTGGTTTCTGTGGTTGAGTTTCTTGGAAGAACTCCACTCCAATCTAACCCTGACTGTTCTGAAGCACTGTTAACAAAGCAAACATTTCCATTTCACTGAATAGTCACATCTATTGCATTGTAGATGACCAATTTTCAGGCCTGCTGTGGATACTGCTCAGTGGAACTTTGTTCGGTGTACTCTTAGCACACAGCTTCTGAGCCTATCTTTTGAAAATCAGAATATAAACCACCTAATGGGTCTATTATGTCAGTCATTTTGAGGAAAGGGCAAAGGAGAATAATATGGCTTGAAATGGATTTTAGCTATCACATCCTCAGGGATTTGCAAGAATGAGTGCAAAACTGTAGCTATTAAAAACTAAATTTTCACTAGTATATGAATTGATCATTTGCCCAAATGTGATGTGCTATGAATCAGCCTACTCATTGAAATTTCCTCTTTGACCACATTGAGGTCATTGTCATGACCACCTTGAGGACATTAGTTTCTATGCAAGGTTACTGACGGCAGAACTCAGACAGTGAAACATCTTATATAACTACATATGAAACATCTTATATAACTAAAACAATATCTACCTTAAATAAGGTAAATAAGAAATCAGATGATTTCTCCCTAAAATATTTATTGACCCCATACCCCCAAAGACTACAAAGTCCTTGGGGAGACCCAATGACCCTACAATGTCACTACAGGGAATGTCCCTTTTGATGAGAGGGAAAAGGAATAATAATGAGTTCTAGGAGGAGTATGAGGACCTCTCCAGCTCCAGATCTCATCCAGCCAGGTATGACAATAGGAGTGCTGCCGTTGACATCACCCAAAATTTGCCACAAGTGTATGCCCAATGATAGGGGAAGGATCTAGAATTATTTTTACTGCTTAGAGAAGAGCAATGGATAGGCTGGAGGGCAAATATTTTACCAAAATAAGCACTAAACATTTGGCTTCAGGACAGATTGACAAAAGGGGTTTTTTTGGTTACTTTGGTCAAGATAAGTCAAGTAATAAATATTTGTTGACTTGGTTTCACTCTTGGTCTTTGAGCTTCTGGTCCAATTATCTCAGTTCTTGGATGCTTAGTCTCAAAATGACCTAGAATTAAAGTCAAAGAAAGATGATTTTTTTTTCCCTCTCTCATTTCTTCATACCTTTCGCAGCCTCCCAGGTTCTCCTATGATACTCTATTCTACACCACCACATTAAGTTGTCCTGGCCAACATCTTTCTGAATCTACAATAACACACTGTGGCCAAACCACAGAAATATCACAAAACCTTAATATAACATTGTTCAGCTGGGTATCCATTGATAATATTGTTCCTATGAAATTATCTTCCTCCTATAACATTGGTTTACCCAGAATCATCTTTTTGTTGAACCTGTTAGCAACATTAGATGGAAGGCTTTATCGTCAGGTTATCACATATTTTGTTGTTATAGTTGTTGTTCTTTTTTTGTCCTCAAAGAGAACCAATGACATCATGACAGTGATGTCTTGACTTGCACACAAATTGGGTTTAAGTGAGACAGAGCTGCACAAAATCATCACCCTCACTCTCTCTTCCAAAGGCATTGGAATTCAGTGGCAAGACAAAAGTTAAGACAACTGATGATGGCCCTTCATATATTTGTATATTTCTTGCATCTTACCTACTTCTTTCTAGGCTCCAAGAGAACAGAGAGTGAGTATCTTTGTATCTGCCTTAGTATCAGATGTGGTACTTTGTATATAGTAGGCATTTAATAAATTCTTGTTGAATTAATCAATCATATGATTATAATGGATGAGCTGCTGGTATAGCATGTGAAATTTCTATGTACAAGCATATCCAGAGTCTATACTGTTATCATTAATTTATCATTAACAGAAAACAGACTGGTCTTGCAGTAAGAAGACCCCAGTTCAAAATCTACTATTTTATTATTATTATTTTATTTTATTTTTTATTTATTATTATTTTACCTTCCTTGGCCACAGCTTCCTCATATGTAAAATCATAGCATTAGACTAGATATAGCTTTTCAGTTCTCTTTTAGCTCTAGGTCCATGAAACTATGAATTGTATATGATCATGAAGTGTTTTATATATACCTGTAACCCTAAATAAGTAAGATCCTTGAAAGCAAGAATCATATCTTTTATTCTTTTGAATAACCCTATAGTATGTAGCATAGCACTGAGTATATAATAGCAGCTCAAAAAACACTTGTTTGATATATTAATTTTTTAGTATATCATTATTTGTAGTATAATCACTAACCTAATAATGATATAAAGTTACACAGGTGGCAAGTAGAAGACCCCAGATTTACATTGAGGCTGTAATTCCAAGTTCATCAGTGGGTCTGGAAAGGCCTAGAATAGGAGGATGCATCTAAGCCATGATTTGAAGGAAACTAGAGATAGAACTAGATGAAATAGAATTGAGAAGGCCTGGTGGTGGAAATGGATTATCATGAATCTGGGTGTAATGGTATTTGGTTTGACTAGAATACAGAACAGGAAGAGGAGTAATATGAAATAAAGACTGAGAAGCAGAACCTATTTTCACTTTTCATAGAAATTCTAACTCCTGGGCCAGTTTTCACCTGTTTCCTATAGACATAATAAGCAAGACAAGAAAGCAGCCAAAAAAGCTTCCTAGCACTCTTGTGCTATTTCATGTCTTTTTCTGGGTTGTTAGGTTCTCTATCTGTCTCAGATTCCCATACAGAAAATGAAGATGGTAATTCTTACCTGATTTCCATAGCTGTTTGGGAAGATGAATTAGTTTACGATGGTGATGTATTATGAAGATGAAATACATTAGATAGATGGAATACAGTAGACAAATGGTTGCATATTATGAAGACTTTTTAGAACAACTAATAAATTGCCAAGAATATTTGCCATTTGAAATCACTGACAAATGTTTCCTTCATTATGAGTTAATATATTGAAGGTAATGTGACAATGTGTGTTTATTCCAAATAGGAATAAGTTGCTAGATATTTACAGTGGTCTCAGTTGTGAAATGTTCATTTTTTTCTTTTTAAGAAAATCTGGTTATCTAACATTAAAGGTACATTTCTACAACTTAAATTGTGCAAACTTCACAAGCTCTGTAAATGCATTTATTTTATGAAATATTTGAATATCATGGTGCCAATAAGTAGGTAGATGTAGTAAAGCCCTAAACACATTTTTTTCTTAATGTTTATTCACGTAAGGTTTTTTTTCAGTTTGAAATTCCTTAGAAACTGTTGGGTCACTGTGATTGCTGATATAAAGAAAATCAGATAAATCATGGTAATGTAACTTGTAAAAAAGATATCAGAAAATGCCAATATTGATTACTCAAATGTGACTGACACACATTATCTACCCCTTCTAGGGAATACTATTTAAAATTAATGTATGCATAAAAGATGAGGAATAAAGTGGGTGGGTCTTGTATTAAAAATAAATGAAGTCAAAATTCAACTCAATGAAAATTTTGTTGTTCAGTCATATCTGATTGTTTGTGACCCCATGTGGGGTTTCTTGGCAAAGATATTGGAGTGGTTTGGCATTTCCTTCCCTAACTCATTTGACAGATGAGGAAACTGAGGCAAATGGAACTAAGTGACTTGCTCAGGGTCACACAACTGGTAAGTGTCTCAGGCTGGATTTGAACCCAGGAAAATGGGTCTTCCTCACTCCAGGCCCAGAAACCTTTCCACTATGCCACCTAGCTTCCCAGACTATTTGGAGTTAAATATATGTAGAGCCAGATGGGATCTTGGAAAGAATTAAGTCCATCTCCACTCCCCCTCCCCTTTTAATAGATGAGGAATTTGAGGCACAAAATGTGACTTGTCTAGGGTCTCGCTGCTAATAAATGCCTGAGGCAGGATTTGAACCCTAGTTGACTTGATGTCTTGTGCCCTATCCACTGCACTGTGGCATTCACATAAAAGCATATTTTCCCTCTTCTATATTGAAGGGTATAGGAATGGCACACTTTAAAACCACATGTGTAGAATACCATTTCTTTGCCTCTTTTGGTAGCAGTTCAGGTCAACAAGTATTTTATCAAGTACCTGCTATGTGCCAGGCATTGTATCAGGTGCTGGAGATACATAAGCAACAATGAAATAATTCCTGTTCTCAAGGATTTTACATTTTAATTGGGAATATTATATAAACACAGATAACTTATATGCACACACACTCAAAGTGCTAACACATGGAGAGCTAGGCACAGAGGTAGAAGAAGGAATGATTTTTACAATGCCTGGTAACTGGCAAGTTGGTTACTTTGACTAGACTATAGAGTGTTTGTGGGGAGGAAGTAATGTGTAATTAGCCTGGAAAGATGATAGATTGGAATCTGTTTATGAATGTCTTTAAATGACAGAATGAATTTCATCCTGTTGGTAACAGGGAACCATTGAACCTTCTTGACTCAACCTGTACTTTAAACATGCCACTTCAGCAAATATACAGAAGAAAGATTGGAAAGAGGAGAGACTACAGGCAGGGAGATCAATCAATTAGGAGGCTGTGGCAATGGTCTGGGTGAAATGCAACTAGGGTGGTTGTGGAATAAGTGGACAGAAAGGGACAGATATGGAAATAGAGTCAATAAGACTTGGCAACTTGGGGGTGGCAGAAGAATAGAAATTCAATAAGGATGTCTATATTGTGAACCTAGGTGACTGGAATGATGGTGGTATCCTTGATAGAAAAAAAGGAAGTTAAGAAAAGGAGTGGGAGAAGGGGAAAGATAGTGAATTCTATTTTGGATATGTTGATGGCCAGCAGGCCATTGGAGAATTTCTACTGGATCTCATTGGACAGACTAGACAAAGAAAAGAGTCATTTGTAACCTTAGTAAATACCTTATGAGTGGGAAACTACAAAGGCTGTGTTGTGTTTGCCTGAGTCAAATATAGCTAGCTGAAAATTAATGGGGGTTCAAATACTGCAAGATTGGATTTAATGTAAATTATAAAATGATACAAGGTCACAAGTAATGCATGCCAAAATTGTACAAAAGTGACATGTGTGAGCTAGTCTGGGGTTTTAGCATACTACTAAATCAGTCTATACTCACTTATAGTCAAATATGGTCGTGATGTGGTGCTATGTACCACAATATCAACAGTTGCGTTAATGTTGGTTTTTTTTTGGTAAATAAAGGATGCCTAACAAAATGGACAAAAGAAGGAATACTTCAGATAGAAACACTGCTAATGGAGGAAAGAAGAAGAAGAAGAAGAGGAAGAAGAAGAAGAAGGAGAAGAAGAAGAAAGAGAAGGAGGAGGAATTACTGTCTATGATATTTCTGTGATATTGAATATTATAAAATATACTGGTGAAATAAAAGGAAAAGTTGCATCAGTTTTTTTGTGGTTTGCTGCAAAACTACAAGGAATAAAAAATGTTTATGACAATAGAAATAGAGCATCTTTTAACTGTATAGATAATATTGAAACAAAAAAAAATGTTGTCCCTTGTAGCAAAACAAGTCATTTAGACAAAAGCTTCAAGTTATTTAAAGTAGTGAAAGAAAATGAAAATGAAATTGATAGTGTAAAAAATTAAACTGAAAGCATTACTTGGTTCAATTTCTTTAAACATTGAGTTCAATTGAACAAGGCTAAAAATACTGGAAAGGGGGCCAGTGCAGATGAGGAAGTGGGGGTGTGGAAGTCTATTTTACTGTATTGTACAAACAGTAATTTTGACGGTTTTCCCTTTCAAAAGCAGACTGATGATGTTTTGGGAATTGTTCAATTCACACTCAGATGAACTAACTGTTGTCAATCTTTATTTAGATCGATGAGGAGCATTTGAAGACATAAACAATGATGTCAAAGAAAATAATGTGCAAATGAAGGATTTTACTCTCTAAGAATTTTAAGATATCATTTGAGCTATGGAAGTCATGAGTCCAAAAATTATGAATGCTGACCCGAATGTAGATTGAAACATGTGAATTCACCAAAATGAGGATAAAGCTCTCTGCACCTACCAATGTATGCAGGAAGATTTAAAGAAAGAAGAGATATCTCCATCCATACTGCTAAAATATTTTAAATGACAATAATGATATTTTCATCTTATCATGACTGTAAGCTTATCTTTAGATATCATATTTAGTAATTTATTTTTCATTTTTCCTTTCTATAACCACTCTTACTTTTAATCAGAAATAAAATTATCTTATCTTTTGCTATCATGAATAAGCCCATTAAAATATTTTTTTAAAAGCATTGCATTTTATGCAATTCTAGCCATCAGGCTAGAATTGATGACCATTTTTACATGTACTTATAACTTCTAATAATGCAAATTTGAATAATGTGACTACCTTATGGGATTTGTTATTCACACTAATTGAGATCTAGCTGCACTATTTTGTAGTGAATAAATGTGCAAATGAACAGAATCTTATATTATCTTTAATTCTCCATCAGTTGTGTTACTGTGAGGATATGGTCTACTGTAAAAATAAAAAATAAAGCCTGTTTATTCTTTTCTTCTTTTTTCATTAAAGAAACCTTCAGTGTATGAACAGGCCATTCTAATAAAGATTGCATGGGGATAAGAATGTAGATATTTTCACTGATAATTGCTGCTGCCTTTAAAATTGTCTTTCCCAGCATGAATTTCTTCTCTCTGTCTTTGGTCATGTCCAGTAGCTTTTCCTCACTACATCTTAAGTACCATTTTAATTTCTGTTTATAAATCCTTGTGAACTAAGCTCAGTGGTACAAAGGATGGAGCTGGGCCTGGAGTCAAGAAGACCAGAATTCAAATCGTACCTCAGACATTACATGTGTGACCATAGGCAAGAGAGAAGATGGAGGTTACTGTCTACTTCAATCTCCTCATTTGTAAAATGGGGATAATAGGTTGTTGTGAGGATAACATGAGATATTTAGAAGGTGATTTACAAACCTTAAAGTGCTATATAAATGCTAGAAATTATTATGTTGTTAAAGTCCAAATGTTCCACTATTATTAGTAATGAGAACAGTCTAGCAAATTTGTTCCATTTTATATTTATGTGGTATAGTCTTTCCTCTTTCACCTATAAATACTTTCGGAATTATCTAATTTAGCTAGGTACTATGCCAAGTCTTCAGCTTTGCTGTTTTTGAGTCAATCCATCTTGTAATCTTCCATTATCCTCTCCCATAATGCTTTGAAAATATGTTTGTATTCTCAGCTGTCCTTGCCCTTGGCTGTCATCTCTATTTGTTTGGCAAGGAGATTGAGTATTTGCTGGCTCACGGTGGTTTCTGGGTTGTTTTTGCCTTATTTTGGCAACAACTTTGTAGCACTTATATTTAAAGAAAATGTGATCACTAGAGTCAACTTTTATCCATTTCCAGTTTTTCAGAGTCAACAGATATAGTCAAATAAAATGTTTTTGTGATGTTGTTCAGGGTTCTCCACGTCAACAGCTTCCAACTCTCTTGTTGACACAGTTATTCATGATGTACAGGTTTGAGGCTTCAGAAGAAGCTACGAGCCTTTGGTTTCTTTCATTTTCTAGTACTGAGCAGGGTGTGTATGTGTATGTGTGTGTGTGTGTGTGTGTTTGTGTGTCTATGTGTCTGTCTCTGTGTATGTACACAAACAAATGTGCATATACTGTATATGTGTGTATATATGTAGGAGAGATATATTATATGTACATATAGTTATACATATATGTGTATATATAGTTTTAATATAGATATTTAATATATTATACATATTATGTAGTATATGTAGCAAATATTTATTAATTTATTCATATCTGTATTTGTGTTATATATTATATATTTCATATTATATGCCTGTTTATATGTATACATGTACACATATAACATATATATACACACATACACACATACACACATGCCTATGTATGTAATTTTTAAAGTTGGTCTCCATATTTCATCTAGGCTGGTAGTATAGTGGTCACTTGTAGTCCAGACCTCACTGTTGATTGGTGTGAAAGTTTTGACTCATTCCATTTCCGACCTAGGCTGCATCATCCCTCCTTATGTGGTCTGTCAGCCTCCTACTAGAGGGTCTCACAATATTTATAACTGACTTAGTACAGCCACCCAATTGGTGTTAACTCATTGTAGCTCAGAACTCCTGAGCTCAAGCAATCTGACAGCCTTGGCCTTCCCTGCAGTCAGTCAGTCAGTGAGTCAATAGACATTTGTGAAGTGTCTGCAGTTTGCCAGGCACTGTGCTAAGCCCAGAGTACCCAAAGAAAGATAAAAGACAGTCCTTGCCCTCAGGGGGCTCACAGTCTAATGGGGGAGGCGACATACAAACAACCAGGTACAAACACACCATAGGCAGGATCAATTGGAAATAAACAACAGAAAGCAGGGACTAGAATTAAGAAGAATTGGAAAAGCTTTGCTGTAGAAGTTGGGATTTAAGCTAGGACTTGAAGGAAGCCAGGGAAACCAGGAGATGGAGATGATGGAGAGCATTCCAGGCATAGGAGATTGGCAGTGAAAATGCCTGGAGTCTAGAGGTGGAGTATCTTGATCAAACAGTAGCAGTGGGGACTACAGGCATGCACAACTTTACCTGGTCTATATTTTTCCAATACATATTTTGCTGTTCTCCTCTGAAATTACCTGCACAGTGAAGTCAGTGGGTAACAAGCTGGAGATTGATGTAATTTAGAGGGTTTTAATCAGGTGCTTTGTAGAATTGTTCCACATGTTTAACTTTGTAATAAATGTTGGCACAAGATTCCATCATCTTTGTGGTAATCTATATGCTTAGATTTATTGTGATTACCACAAGGGGAGATGACCAACTTAAAACCAAATTGACCACCTCCTTTATTTACTTATAAAAGGAAAATCTGTGAAGCTAGCCTTCAGCTTCACAGCATTTATTTTTATTAATGTCTTATGATTTTGTTTATAACAAGAAGAATAAATGTTAATGTTCTTTAGTTCTTCTTCAGTTCTTTTTGGGATATCAGCTCCTTGATCATTAGGCTGTGGTGGTATATGAAGAGTATTAATAACTAAATTAGTGTTTATAGATAGCTTGAAGAGTATGCATTTTTTCACATACAAAGACCTGCCTGGTTAAGTTAGTCAATGAAGACGTATCAAGAAAAACCTAGACATAATCTTCTCACCAGCAAGCTTTGTTTTTTTTTATTATTTTCACATTAGTCATGTTGTAAGGAATGATTAGAACCAATGAGAGAAACTACAAGAAAGAAGAAGAAGAAAAAGAAGAAGAAGAAGAAGAAGAAGAAGAAGAAGAAGAAGAAGAAGAAGAAGAAGAAGAAGAAGAAGAAGAAGGAGAAGAAGAAGAAGAAGAAGAAGGAGAAGGAGAAGGAGAAGGAGAAGGAGAAGGAGAAGGAGAAGGAGAAGGAGAAGGAGAAGGAGAAGGAGAAGGAGAAGGAGAAAGAGAAGGAGAAGGAGAAGGAGAAAGAGGAGGAGGAGGAGGAAGAGGAAAAGGAAGAGAGAGAGAGAGAGAGAGAGAGAGAGAGAGAGAGAGAGAGAGAGAGAGAGAGAGCAAATAGTATGCTTTGATGTGCATTCAAACTCCATAGATTTTTTTTTTGGATGTAAATAGCATTTTTCATCATGAGTCTTTTGGAGTTAGATCCTTGCATTGACCAGCAAACTGCTTAAAAATGTTGATTCTAGTGAAATGAGAAACACACAAAAGAATAGATAAAGGAAGCTGGAAACTCAGGACCGACAGTGATTATGTTGCAAGATGCTATCCCCCACATGTAACATGGGAGTGCCATTATGTGGCTTGAAGCAAACCAGAATAGACTTCTCTAGCCTTTTTTCCTCCTACCCTTCTCCAAGGAAGAGTCTTGTTCCTTCCAGGAGAGAAGGCAGGAGATAGAGGCCAGAAGTTTGGCCACTGTGTTCTCTTCAGATAGAGGGGATACCAGGCTAGAATCATATCTATTTGTTCCCTTAAATATCATTAGTCTAGGGCATATGATTTTCAAGTTCAAGCTAACTTCTGATCACTGCTTCATTAATGGTGGGAAAAGAGAACCTCAGGTTCTATATCCAAGGCTTGACCCCTTTCCAACCAAGTACCAGTTCCACAATGTACACACAGAGTAATTGGCAAAGAACTCATTTATCCAAGTTGAGAATAAAAATGAAAATTAGGGGAAAAAGCTTTCACAGGAAAATATATACCAGATTATATAAAGTGAAGGAGCTCTCTCATTGGGGGCAAGATAACTCAGCTTAACTGAGAAAGAGTCCTAGCTCTCACCCAAAGGGAATTTCCCCGAATCTCTAGTGTAGCAAGGTGGTGATAGGGAAAGAATCCCGATACTCAAAGAAAGTTCAGAGAATACTGAAGAGACTTGAGTTCTCCCACTGTGCTGCACCCCTTACATAGACACAGGGCATTAATCTCCACCAGTGAGAAGACAGCCCCATACCAATGGGCATTGGGACTCTGGTTACACTTATTAAGTAAGAAAATGTTCAAGGGTACCTGATGAAAATACAAATACCCCTGAAAGGGCTCAAAAATTCTTTTTATCAGCTAACAATATTGTCATTAAATAGTTTAGAAAGAATTAGGTTAACTAGGACAAAGAATGGGAGATCTGTTCCAAGAATGACCATGCTTACACAGAAGAATTGGCTGGTGAATTCATAGAGCCTCCGTAAAAAGAGAGAAGTTGATTCATACAAATAGTCAACTCACTGACAGATAGATGGCCTAATGAATAGAGTGCAGGGCTTAGAGTGAGGAATACCTGAATCAAAATCTGCCTCAGACACTTACTTAACCTCTCAGCCTCAGTTTCCTCATCTGTTAAAGGAGGATGTTGGATTATATGGCCTTTAAATTCCCTTCCAGTCTTAAAATATGATTCTCGACTCCTCTGGCTATCTTTGTGCTCAACCTTAGTCCCTTCAGTTTTGTGAGAGCTAGAGACACCCAGGCTGTTGACCTGGTCAACCTTTTGGTGTAAATTCACTTGGATATAAATTTCACACCTATGCTACCTTAATATAATACCTGCTACGATAATATTCCACCTATGCACCTTCATAATTATCCAAGATGACCCAGAATATATCTATCTCCCTGAATAGAGGGAGACTGATGATGAAATAGATAAGAAAACCTGTAGATGGATGGCCTTAGTAAAAAGAATTGCCACCATATGTCAATTATTTCTTCAATCATATCTATTGTTCTAGTACACAGTGACTTGTGGGCCAACTTGGTATTTGTTCCTTTGGTTGAGTGGCCTGGATATGGATGGAGCTCTGAACTATGTTAAGAGAATGGTGCCCAAAAGGTTGAAAAGTGTGGTCATATCAAAGCCTTCTATTCTCTTCTTTGCCTCTTCCTCCCTGCCCCCCAACAAAACATCTGTGTTGTTACAAGATTCTGACGCAGACTCTCAAACTTTTTTCTTTTTTATTGTGAACTTAATAATCATTAATCAACACAGATATTTCAATATTAAAAAAAGAAAGTATTCTTAAAATGTTTTCAATTATCTGTTGGAATGTCTTTTATTTTCTTAAATTTAAAAGAAGAGAAGGATACAGGAAGATGGAGTTAAATTAAATTTTAATACAGCCTTTATAAAACTGTCATGACTTAGCTTATTATATAAACCTGTGGGGTTTTTTTTTAATAAGGTTTAATTGAGGTCTATTTTTTTGGCATCATCAAAATTTCCCCCAGTATTCCTCCCCCTCTCAGTGAGTTATTTCATATAACAAATAATATTTTTAAAAGACTAAAAAAAAAAAGGAAAGAAAAAGAGGGGAAAAGTCAGTGAAACTGATCAACATGTAAAGAATCTGAAAATACATGCAAAGTGCTAAATTCATGGACCTCCCACCTCTGCAAAGAGATGGATTACAGGTGTCTTTGTACATTTCTTCTTTCCAAGCCATGCTTATTCTCTGTAATTTTGCAATATTCACTTTTGATGTGTGTGTGGAGATATGGAGGGCTATGGGAGGAGGTATATTTTTTTCTATTTACATTATTGAATTCATTGTGCATATTGACGTCTTGGTTTTACTTACTTCACTCTGTGTCAGTTCATGTAGAGCTTCCCAGGCTTCTCTGTAGTCATCATAGCCACCATTTCTTGAAGCACAATAATATTCCATTCCATTGTTATACCGTAATTTGTTTAGCCATCACTCATCTAATGAGTCCTTTGTTTTGAATTTACATTGTACAAGTAAAAGAAGACTGATAGGTTCTCCTCATGTAAATGATGAGAAAAGCAGGAACACATGAAGTAGGATTTTCACTATATATATTATATATATTATATGTAATATGTAATATGAGTTAATTATATGTAAATATATATATATAATTTGTTTCCCAAGGCTTAAATTTCTAGTTCTGTCAATGAATTTGAATGTATCTTTTTAGTTGCTAAAACTTTTAAACAAAATATTATTTTAGAAAAAATATTATTATGGAAATTATGATTAATTTAAGACCTTTCTATAATTTATATCACATGGGTAATATAATCTTTATTAAATCAAAACAAAGAAAAATAGGAAAATGAATCAACCTCTAGTCTGGCCTACTATACATTGATGTTATGTGACTTCAACTGAAGCATCACTGTTATACTGACATCCTATTATTCATTAGTTAATTTATTTTTAAAAATATTTATTTTTAACATCCTTTTCTTTTTACATTTTCATTTCCAAATTCTCTCCCTTCACCATCCTCCTCCACCCTCCCCTAAACCCAACTACTGAGAAGGCAAGGAATAAGATATCAATTATAATATGAAATACTATATTAGCCATAATTTTTTAAAGCAATAAAAATAAAGTGAGAAAATTATACTTCAATTTGCACTCAGAGTTCATCTGCTCTCTCTCTAGAGGTGGATAGCATTTTTTCATCATGAGTCCTTTGCAATTGTCTTCATCATTATATTGATCAGAGTAGACAAGTCCTTCACAGTTGAACATCATTACAACATTGCTGTTATTATGCACATTGATGTTCTAGCTCTTACTTCATATAGATCTTGCCATGTTTTTCTCAACCTCCCCCACCATTTCCTACAGCATAATAGCACTCTATCACAATCATATTCCATAACTTGTTCAGCTATTCCCCAATTGATGAGCATCCCCTCAGTTTCCAATTCTTTGCCACACCAAAAAAAAAGAGCTGCTATAATTTTTTTTTGTACATATAAGTCCTTTTTTCCCTTTGATCTCTTTGGGATACAGAACTCACAGTGGTATTGTTGAGTCAAAGGGTATACGCAGTTTAATAACCCTTTTGACATAGTTCCAAATTGTTTTCCAGAATGGTCAGACTGGTTCACAACACCACCAACATTTCATTAGTATGCCTATTTTCCCCTCATCCCCTCCAGCATTTGTCATTTCTTATAGGTGTGGGATTCATCAATTAATTTCTCTGATCACTCCCTGCAGTAGACTTTCCAAACCTGTAGATAGTCATGCTCTTTAATTTCATATTCCTTAACACAAGGAATGAGAAGACAGAGGAAAACATCTCAGCACTTGTCCCTTCATCTACCTTTCCTGTCTACCTGGAAATCTTTCTGTCTTTATATCTATTCTTTCATTTATGCTTAGTAGAATATTTTACATATAGTAGAAGTTAACTAAAGAGTTGTTGAATGAATGGGGAAGGAGTTTCTAAAGCTAAACTCCATAATTATGCAGAGAAAAACTATCAATAAAATATGGCATTATGCTGAATCAATGAAAAAGCAATTATTAAGTGTTTACTATGTATGAAGCATTGAAATAAATGATGTGAATACAAATAGAAAAGCAAGATATTTTCTGCTTTCCAGGGACTCATTTTAATGGCAGCAGGGATCACGTACTAAAAATAACTTACGTTTTTGCAGTGTTTTAAGGTTTCAAAGCACTTTAGATATGTTGTATCATTGGACCCTCCCACCAACCTTGGGAGGTAGGTGCTATTAGAAGTTTACCTCATTTTATTGTACTTCACTTTATTGCACTTCCCAGATATTGCATTTTTTTCAAATTGAAGGTTTGTGGCAACCCTGCATTGAGCAAGTCTATAGGCAACATTTTACAATAGTGTATGTTCACATCATGTCTCTGTGTCAAATTTTGGTAATTCTCTCAATATTTCAAACATTTTATTATTATTATATCTGTTATGGTGATCTGTGATCAGTGATCTTTGATGTTACTATTGTAATTGTCTTGGGGCACCACAATTGCACCCATATAAGATGGCAAACTTCACAAATGTTGTATATTCTGACTCCTCCAGTGACCAGTCATTCCCCTATCCATCTCCATCTTCTTGGGCCTTCCTATTCCCTGAGATACAACAATATTGGATAATATTACATAAAAATAGTTAATAAAGCAGTGGCAGGGTTTGAGAGCATTTACTCCAATTCTGAGAAAAGTTCTACTGTGGTAAAACAGTATCAAACAGCATCACATGCTACAGAGAAATCTTTCATGAAAGGAAGAGCCAATTGGTGTGGTAACCTTCATTATTTTCTTATTTTAAGAAATTGCCTCAGATTGTGCACCATCTTGGGGAGGGAGGAAGGGAAAGAGGGGGAGAAAAATTTAAAACTCAAAAGCTTATGGAAGTGATTATTGATAAATCAAAATAAATTAATAAAAAAAAAGAAATTCCCACAGCCATCATTTATCAACCATCACCCTGATCAATCAGCAACCATCACCATCAAGGCAAGACCCTCCAACAGCAAAAAGATTATGACTTTCTGAAGGTTTAGATGATGGTTAGCATTTTTTAGCAAAAAAAAAACTGATTAAGGTACATAGATTTTTTTAAGACATAATACTATTACACACTTAAGAAACTACAATATAGTATAAATATAACTTTTATATGCACTGGGAAACCAAAACATTCATGTGACTCATTTTTATGAAATATTAGATTCATTGGGGCAATCTGGAACTGATCTTGTAGTATCTCAGAAATTTGCATGTATTATTCCCATTTAAAAAGAAAAGGAAACTATTACAGGTTAAGTAACTTGTGCAGGGCTATACAGATAGCAAATATCTGAGGTAGGATTTGAACACAGGTCTTCCTGACTCCAGGTCAAGTACTCTATCCACTGCACCATCTAGCTGCCCTAACAGAACGCAAGGAGGCATCAGTTACAGGGTAAATGGAAAGACTTTGTGATCCTTAGGGTTTAACAACATTGCAGATAATAATGCATCTTTTTTAAATGTCATTTCCATTTATAAAAATTTTATTGACTTCTGAGATTGGGCCACTTGACAATGCCAAAAACTTTGATGGTGACAACTTTGATTTCTGGGTCTTTAGTAGTTATATAGATGCTGATGCTGCTACAGTAAGACTAGCCAGGTCACATCTCCATGAGGGTTGTTTTCTTGTTCTGATTTTGGGGGATAGGCTGGAAGCAGGGCTAAGAGCCAGGGCTGGAGAAGGTGCTTCTGTTTTTGGAGCTACTACCTATCAGTGGTAGTTGGTCAGTAGTTGGTGTTGACAATGATGGGGATGACAGGCTCTTTCTCCATAAGAGTCACCCCTATCAATAACTGTATGGGTTGGATTGGAAATAGGGCCTTTTTCTAGGAGGTATTGATCCATCACAGTGCTAGCAGGCTTGAGGTCCTAGGCTGCCTCCAACTGAGACTGAGCAGAGGAGATAATAATAATAATTCAATGCACATACCACATGTAATCTCTTCCTCATTGTGCCTTGATGTTACCTGCTTTGAATCTTGCTATCTAGATCAAACCCCTTTCACCCCAGAATCTTCCATTTTTTACTTCAATGGACACTTTCCCATGATCTTAAGATTTGCTCAGATCTCCCCTACCTTTCTCTGTGTGGGGGTCAGTGGGCATTAACAGACCCTACTCTTTTCCTCTAGCCAATATCTTCATTTCCCTCTTTGTCAAATGTCTTCAATATCTGGCTCTCAATAACACCACTAATCATATTGAGATTTTCTAAATTTACCTGTGTTATTCTAATCATCAAATATATTTTTGCTCAGTTTCTATTTTCTTAGAATTGACAAAGTTAATCACCTCTTTGTTCTTGAAACTTTGGTATCTCCATGTTCTTGCCTTATTCTCACCTCCTCCTACTCCTCTGCATAATCCTGCAATTGACATCTATAGCAAGTTGGAGGATTTTCGTGCTATCTATCTGACTCTGTGAATGAGATTTTTGTGTTTTTTAAGATAAGTCTATAATATGCCCTACCTTAAAAGAGTTATAGTATTATTTCTGAACTTTATCTTTCATGTGGGGGATTATATGAGCAACTACCCAATTTAACCCCTAGAAATTCTGTTACATATATTTTTTCTCCTCTCCATTTGAAGATGCTATCTCCCTCTATAGGGAGCCTGCTGTGGTACCTACTCTGCTGGCTACACATCTCTGAAATATAAGGGCTCAAAGTTTGATACTAGTTGTCCTTGATAGGAATAGTAATTTATCACATGTTAGATAAAGGAATGGACAGCTAGATGGTACACTGGATGGATGCCAGGCCTAGAATCAGGAAGACTCATCTCACTGAATTCAAATTTGGCCTCAGACACTTACTAGCTCTGTGAGCCTGGGCAAGTCACTTAGCCTTGTTTGCCTCGATTCCTCATCTATAATATGACCTGGAAAAGGAAATGGCAAACTCCTCCACTATCTTTGCCAAGAAAATCCCAAATGGGGTCTCAAAGCGTCAGTCACAACTGAAAATGAACAACAACAACGACAAATAAAGGAACAATCCTCTACGAAATGTGGAACTCCACCAATTTTCAGTCTGAAAAGTCTTTAAAACAGAAAGGCAGAGAGCAACTACCCAGTGAAATCAGGGCCTTCCCATGAGCTTTATTATTGCTTCCAAATGATGGTGTGACAGACTGCACAGAGGGATATTTCACATTCATCCAACTATTGTGGGACATCCATCTATAGAAATAAAGTATCTCCTTGCATCAAGTCCATTCTTGAAATGAGATACTTAGAGCACTAGCTTCAAAAGTCTGAATTTCCAAACCAAGATTATAAGGACAAGATGTAAGCTTAATGACGATTGAAGTAGCTACTTTCTTGGCCCCAAACTTCATAGAGAACAAGTTCAAAGTATAAATGACTTAATACTATCATTAAAGTGGGCTTGGAATACAGTGAATTCTCCCTTAGCAGGGAAAGTCTCTGATGTTCTTCCTCCTCATTTACCCTAGTCTATTTCAAAGAGGCCAACCTCAACATGGGCAAATCTTGGATGGAACCTTGTGAGTGACCTTGGCCGTGATGCAAACACATTCAGATCTCACTCCATTTGAGGCCATTCCAGGATGAACACAGCCTTGTGAAGGTTAAAGCATGAATGCAGTTCTTTCTGTAGCTAAGTGTTTGGGAACTAGAACATGTCACAAAATTTATTGGCATTCTACCGAAGAAGACAGTTTCAAACAGTGTCTCTTTCTTTCAGGTGTTGAAAGGTACTATTCCCCAAGCCTAAACAGGCAATGATTCATTAGTATAATGGCATAGAAAAACAGATGACCTTGAAATGTATGAATGGATTATTCTATTACTTGGGTTTGTGGCAATGAATCATCATTTCCACCTCACACTCCTCCCTTCTTTTCTTCTTGGATGTGTTCCCTTCCTGAATAATTGGGAAACTTCAAACCACAAGAGTCAAGGAATGGTGGCTTGGCATTTGGACTGATGAATTTTGTTTTGAGGATTTCATTGACTGTACCATGATTTTACAGTCAAGTTCAACTTCTTTTTTTTCAATCCAAGAGAGATTTTTTTTCTTGTAGTAGATTTTAGCATTCACAATTTCTTGAAATAGGAAATAAAAGAAGAAATACTTAACAACTGGTTAATGACAAGGTAACCAGAAGTTTGTGTGTTTGGCCTTTTTTCATTTGGAAAATGTTTTATCTTTTTAGTTGAATTGTCTGTGTTTTTAAAATATGTGAAGAGATAATTATCTCATGTAGACCAGGCTGGGATATATTTCACTGTCTTGTATTTAAGAAAGATTTTAGTCAAGAAGGGTGGAAGAAAGAAGGAAGGTTGTGAATAAACGGGACAGAAAGAGAACAGGAGTCAATCTATGACCAAATTCTCCTATAGACATAGCAAATTTATGGACTTGTGAACCCATTTGAAATGAAAGAGAAATGCCAAACTTTGAGTTAATTTATACCCACACTGCCTCTAACTAAGAAGCCAGGAGTATTTACCGTAAGAGTATAATGGTAAGAGATGATCATCTTGGGCTAAACTTAAGAGAATCCAACATCTAAGAACCTAGGAGTGGGCCTTGAAAGTGGGTTAGAGGGACAGTTAGGTGGAGCAGTGGATAGAGCACCAGCCCTGGATTCAGGAGGACCTGAGTTCAAATGTGGCCTCATATACATAACACTTAACTAGCTGTGTGACCCTGGGCAAGTCACTTAACCCCATTGCCTAGCAAAAAAAAAAAAAAAAAGAAAAAGAAAGAAAGAAAGTGGGTTAGAGAGGATTATTCAGAGATTCCAGTGCTAGTGGGAGTTTCTCCCTCTCTCTCCTTACTGTATACTTTTGTAGGGATTATTTCTCACCTGCTTTTCCTTTTGGAAGCCTCTGTGGAATGTTGACTATTAACAGATCTGAGGCACTATAAGGACTCAGTTCAATGATCAATCTTTCTTCTTCACCTTCTTCACTCTTGTCTCTGGGGGGAAGAGGAAGCACTAATTGCCCCATCACTTTAGCACCACTGATACCTTTGTTCCAAGTCCAAATGGATTTTCTGACCTCAAAATACTCTGGGTTAATGCAGAAGGAAAGCATTACCATAAATAGTAAGCACATGGCTTCACTTGTCAGGAGAAGCCAAAAGCCTTTGCCCTAGAAAAGTGCCAGGCATGCTAGCTTCAAAGGAAGAGCCCCTCATGAATTAACCTGGTTTCTCAGAGTCACCCCATCCATTTCCCTATTTCCTAATGTTATTCTTAGGGCTTCTCCGCTAAGGTCTACAAGTGGCAGCAATGAGTGGTTGATGATTTTACATACAAATGTGTCTCCCAGAACTGCTCCCTCCTGACATCCTACCCATCTTTTAAATGTTACCCATCCAACTTAAATGTTATCTCCTACGTGAAACTCTGCCTAGTTGAGAATCACCTTCTTTTTCAGTCCTTGAATAGTACTTTGTTTTGTCAGTTAACCAGACACTGCCCTCAGAGATGGGGATATTAAGAAAGGCAAAAACCAAACCAAAACAAAACAAGACAAAACAAAATAGTCCCATCCCTCAAGGAGCTCACAATCAAATACACTTATCATGTAAAATTATTAATTATAGAATGTCATCCTTCCAATATACTAACTCAGTGACAACAGGCACAATGTTTTATCAATTAAATTCAACACAACAGATAATTTTTAAACCTTTACAGCATAAAAGGTACTATGCTTAGTGTTGGGGAAACAGAGTCAAAAGGAAAACAGTTCCTGTCCTCAAGGAATTGACATTATCTTGTAGAAAACACCATGGACACAAATGAATACACACATATACATACACAATACACATATACAGGTATATGTTTATGTATACACAAACCTGTGTACATAAACATATGTAAATGTATACGTATATGTATGTATGTGTATATGTATTGGGTGGATGTCTACCCCAAGCATGTGAAAACTTCCCGCCGTGGAGTGGACAGATGAGAACAAAACAGCCATGGAGGCAGCTGAAGCAGGTGCTGTGGAGCACTCAGAACTTGGTTAGATATTGAAGACACCAAGGTCATCCACTGCATCTGGGACATTGCCAGTCTTCTTGACCCTTGTCTTCTCACTGGGCTTCAATGACTCTGAAAGAGAGAGTGAGGCTGACAACTCTGTACAGCTCTGTTTCACTTAAAACCAATTCACATTCGAGGTAAGACATCCCCCTGTGATGTCACTGGTCCTCTTCGAAAATGAAGGATGAATGACAATATGTATGTATACACATGTATGTATGTGTATGTGTATATATATATATATACATTACATAGACATGCACTGTATACACACAGTATCTGCATAGTATATACATACATTTATAAAATATATATACCCATATATGTATGTATATGTAATACAAAAGAGAAGAGAATAAGTATTTATATAGTACCTACTATGTGTCAGACACTGCGATAAGCAATTTTTGCAAATATTATCTCATTTGATCCTCATAATAATCTTGTGAGGTAGGTGTTGTTGTTAATCCTATTTTATAGTTGGGGAAACTATGGCAGAGTGACTTGTCCAGGATCACACTGTTACTAAGTGTCTAATTTGAAATGAGGTTTTCCTGACTTCAGGCACAGAGCTCTATCTGCTGTGGCATCCAGTTGCCTAGAAAGTGGTGACTTTCTGTAGCTGGGCAGGAGGGGTTGGAAGAAGCACTAACAACTGAGGGAATTAGGAAGGCTTCTTGGAGGAGGTAACCTTTGAGCTGAGCCTCAGAGAGAACTAGCCAGAAAACTGAGGTGAGGATGGGATTCCTTCCTTCTAGACTTTAGGGATAGAATGACTATGTAAAGGGAGGTGGGAGATGGAACATCATGTAACTGGAAGAACAAGTAGGCTAGTCTGACCAGGATAAGAGTGGTTAAGGGAGTAATTTTTAATTAGCCTAGAAACAATAGGGAGCTACAGAATACTCAAGAGCACTGGAGGAAAATGATCAGTCTTCTGCTTTGGGAATATCAATGTGGCAACTGTGTGAAGGCAAACATTTTTTTTAAATAAGGAAATTTTAAGAGAGATCAGAAACTCTTTATAGTGAAATTCCAGAAACACCAAAGGTAACAATTTCAGTGAAGAGGGAAAATGGTGGTTGTTGGAAGAGATGATATGGATATCCAGGGAACTAACCAACCAACTTAGATTTTGAAAAGAGAAATACAGAAGATGGAAGAAAAGACAAATACCAGAAGATGACTAGAAGATGATGGCACTGTCATAAAAATAGTGCCAGGAGTCCCAACCCTCATAATGAGCTGAGGCTGCTTCAGGAAACTAAGGACAGCAAAACAATAGCTTTGTTCATTTAGGTGCATCCTGTGAGAAAAAAGGAGGGTCAAAGAAGGGAGGGAACTCCTCATGGAGATCAATAAGATCATCACTGATAATAAAAAGGAGGCAACAGTCTTTTTTCTTAGTTTGTTTTCTCTGCAAATGAGAATGACCTTTGTGTTGGGAATGACAAGACAGAAACGAGTCAGGGCATTGATACCAACGACGATGATTAGGAGGAGGAGGAGGGGGAGGAGGATGATAATGAATAAAATCATGATGATGACAAAAAAGACGACAGTGATAATAACATAAGGGACATCTAGGTAGAAATGGAGCAGTGCAGTGGAAAGAGCATGGGGCTTGGAATCAGGAAGATTCATGTTCATGAGTTCAAATCTGGCCTCAGAAACTTACTAATTATGTGATTCTGGGCAAGTCACTTAATCCTGTTTGCCTCAGTTTCCTCATTTATAAAATGAGCTTGAGGGGCAGCCAGGTAGCACAGTGGATAGAGCACCAGCCCTGAAGTCAGGAGGCCCTGAGTTCAAATCTGGCCTCAGACCAAACACTTGACATGTACTAGCTGTGTTACCCTGGGCAAGTCACTTAACCCCAATTGCCAAAAAAAAAAAAAAAAGAGCTTGAGAAGGAAAAGGCAAACCACTCCAGTGTCTTTGCCAAGAAAACTTTAAATGGGATCATGAAGAGTTGGATATGACTGAAAAAACTAAATAAAAACCACAACAGGTGGAATAACTAGCAAGCAGTTGATGATGGTAGAATAGAGCTCGGGGGAGAGATAAGGACTAGATACAGAGATTAAGGTGTTATTTGTGTAGAAATGATCATTGAAATTATGGGAATTGATCAAGTTAGCAAAACAGTGAACAGAAAAGATGATAAGATGATTCAGGGCTCTTAGAGAACATTCTCACCTGAGAGTGGATCATGGGTCTCTTAAGGAAGGCTAAGAGCATCAGTTAGGAGAGGCAGGAGAAGCAGGAAAAGGCAGTGTCATGAAAATGCCAGGTGATAAAGAGGTCAATTAGAATGAAGTCTTAAAAAAAAATCGGTGTTTCTCCCTCAACACTCAACACATTGGTCTATCCATAATTCTTGTTTTTATTATATTGAATTATTGAGACCTTTGCACTCCACCTTGTAACTACCTCTTCCAAATAGTGAGTTCTTTTGGCAACCTCCATTTTGAGAAGGAGGTAAGAGCAGCCATCCTTCCTCCTCTAGACTTCACAATCATACTTTTCCACTTTTCAGCTCCATTTTTACATGTTGCCTTCTGCTGAGGTCAAGAAATGTTATTCTTTGTGCTTGTAGTTGTATCCTCCGAGGCTAGCACAGTCCTTGGCACATCATAAGCACTTATTAAATATGTGTTGATTTGAATTGAACTGATAATTTCAGGCTTTATTACTTCTAGCCTGAACAATTGCAACAGCTTCATAATTAGTATCCTCAAATCCAAGAACTTTCCTTTCAAATCCATCCTCCACATTCACGAATAACTTGATACTCCTTAAGCACGGGTCTGACCATGTCCCTCTCTTGCTCAAGATGATCCAGTGACTCCTTCTTTCCCCTAGGATCAAATTCCTAACTCTTGAAAGTCTGTCCCAATGCGGCTTCAACCATTCCAGGCTTATTACATAACACTCTCCACACCAAACTGGTCTCCTTGCAGTTCTTTGTACACTACAGTCCCATTCCCACCTCCCATTAACTTTTGCACAGGCTGTCTCTGAGGCCTGGAATGCAATGCTCCCTCACCTCTGTTGCATGAAACCCATAACTGCCTTCAAACTCAGCTCCCATCTCGATCCTCCAGTTGCTTTTGAGCTTAGAAATTACTTGTGCAAATTTTGTATTTAGTTAAATGCTTATCGATTGATTCCTTGTCTTCTGGTTTTCTTCCCAATAGAAGGTAAGTTCTTTGCATTTGAGGAAGTTTATAGAGTTGCTTTATTTGTTTGTTTGCAGTATTTTTTTTTTTGTATTCTCATTGCCTAGCCCAATGCCTGGTGCATAGTCAACGTGATAAAAGCTTTTTGAACGAATGTTTGAGACTTGATCCAGAAACAGTGATTCACTTAAACGAAATGGTACAGAGTCCTGAAACTGAGGGGAGAGGTAGCCATTCATTCAGCACTTATGATGTCTTTTTGATGTGTTTAGGTTTGGTAAAGGATCTCCCAGTACCAAAGACATCTTTTTCAAAAGATGACCTTAGAGCTGGATGTTCACTAGAAGTCACTGTGTTATTTCTTTTTGATTAGTCCTCAAAATTAATTGGATTACTTGTAATTACGTATGAGATTGAGGTATGGATTGAGAGGAGTATACTTAGGATTTTCCAAAAATCTTTTTGAAAAGATAAAATTTTTTTTCTTTCATTGCCATTTTTTCAGATATTCACTGAATGAAGGCCCTCTTCTTCCCTCTTTGTACCTTCTGATCACTCTTGGTGATCTTTTATTATTTAACATAAAAATTTATGTTGTTTACATATATTTTATATTTGTGTAAGATATATTTACAAATTTACTTATAAACATATTTGTATTTATATATATATATCTTCATATATATGGACATATTCCACTTTTCATAACTAAATTTCTCCCTTTATCTCCCCCCCACCCTCTTCCAGAGAGCCATCTCATATTAGAGTATTTTTAAAAGAAAAAAAGAAAAAGGGGAAGAGAAAAAAGAATTTCATAAAAATGATCAATAAATCAAAAAAAAATCTGAAAATATATGTAATGTTCCACTCTGATGGATATCGTGTCTCTACAAAGACTGGGGGAGGTTACTTCTCCTATTTTTTGTTTGGAGACATGCTTATTCTATGTTATTTTGCAACATTTACCTTTAATTATTTTGAGGTTGTAGTTTTTTCTATTTACATTGTTGAAGTCACTGTATGTGTATCTATCTATCTACCTATCTATCTATTTGGCTTTGTTTACCTCACTGTGTATTAGTTTATGCACATATTTCCATGTTTCTCTGTATTCATCATATTTATTGTTTCATGCAACTCAATAATATTCCATTATTTTCATGTACTATAATTTGTTTAGTGATTCCCTAATGGGTGGCCATCTACTTTATTTTCAATTCTTTGCTGCCACAAAAAAAAGTGCAACTATAAATATTTTGACCTTCCATTTATCAATGGCCTGGAGGGAGGAAAAGCGGTAATGGAATCTCTGGGTCAAGAGGTATAGACATTTTAGTCATTTTATTTCCATAATTCCAATTTGCTTTCCAAAATGGTTATACTAATTCAGAGTTTCATTAGATAGTGTGCCTATCTTACCATAATCCTTCCAATACTAACAATGCCCTTCATTTCATCTTCACAAATTTGCTATGTATGAGGTGAAACCTCAAGGTTGTTTTGATTTGCATTTCCCTTATTATTAGGAAAGAGACTATCATTTCATATGTTTGTGAATAATTTACAATTCTTATTTTGAGAATCATTTTTATATGCTTTTATCACTTATCTAATAGGGAATGGCTTTTAGTCTTATATACAAATGCACACAAATTTATACATGAACCTGTCTAGTTTATCCTCATTTCTCCTCTCTGTCTCTGTCTCTGTCTCTCTCTCTCTCTCTCCCTATCTATATAAGGCACACAACCTTATTTGAAACCCTACATCAACTTGCCTTAATGTTTTAGATACATTAATTTTAGTTTGCAAAATATTTTCAGTTTTATATAATCAAAATTATGCATTTTAGTTTGGCAATTGCCTCTATCCCTTGATTCTTTAAGAACACCTCTCCTACCTGCAACTGAGAACACTTCTGAGAAGTGGTGTGCTTCTCTTATAATCTTTTTATGATATGTCTTTAATATTTAGATCATGTATCCATCTTGAATTTATTGTGGAGTATAGTATAAGATTTTGATCTAAGCCTAAATTCTGCTAGATTGCTTTCCAGATTTTCTAGCAGTTCATATAAAATAAAGTTCTTTCCAAAGTAATTTATGTTTTAGGGTTTATTCAACACTGGGTTATTGAATTCCGTTATTTCTGATTATCTTTTTTTCTAGCCACTTCCACTGATCTATTTATTTTTGACGAATACGAAATGGTTTTAATAACTGCTGCTTTGTAATATATCTTGAGTTTTGGTCTCTTAGTGATCTTATCAGCTCCTAAGGGCTCCACTATCATCTCTAGGTAGATGAGCCCAAGCCTACCAAGCCTTCATCTCTTTCTAGCATTTCAACTGCCTGGTATGCATCATCTAAATGTCCCATAGACATCTTACAATCAATATGTCCAAAACAGGCCCATCTTTCCCCCAAAACTCAAACCTCCTCCAACTATTTCTATTAATATCAAAGCCACTACTATACTTCCAGTCACCTTGGAGTTATCTGGATATTGCACTTTTACTTATCATTCCCCTCGCCCCCAACCCTGCCCCATATCCTCTCCATCCAGAGGAGGAGGGAATATTGAGCAATTCCATTGACATTATCAATGACCAATTAATACTTTGGGGGAAGAAGTGGGGGAATCGAGGATTAGATGCCAGTTCTTTCAGTATCTGGGGATGAGCTTTGTATAGCATAGCTGCTTGAAAGCTATTCATTCACTATATCCTTGCTTTTCTTAAATTTAAATTCTCCATAAACCATTTCTATTCTTTTTTGGGGGAGTCTATATATTTCTAAATAGAAAAAACAGAAGCAAGAGAATATGTGAGTGATTTTGCTTTATTTCTACCATCCATTATAATCCTACCATCAAATGCAAGCAGTAGTTATATTCCTTCTTTGGTTCCCCGCTTGCTGTTTAAATTGAAAAATGAGCTCCCCATTTTGCCACATTAATTTCTCTAGGATTCTCTCAATTTTCTGCATAATCAGAATAGTTTCTTTTTTCATCTTCAAACTTTCAGATTTCTATTCATCTTTGGTTCAATCCCCCTGTAGAATTTTTGACCACAGGATAATTCACTATTCAAAAAGTATTTAATAAATTCCTACTACAAATATGGCTAAATGTACTAATAACTCATATAAATTGTACTTTAGAGATTATGAAGTACTGTATATTTATTATATCATTTAAAACTTAAAACAACCTTGCAAATTAAGTTACTACAGGTATTATTATCTTCATCTTTCAGATAAGGAAGCAAAGTATTCAACAGATTAAGTGACTTGCTTAAATCTTTTTTTTTTCAATCAATAAAGCATGATTTTCTGATAGCATAGGGGTTTAAACATATTTATACCAAAGACCCCTGATTTGGCTATCTGCTGGAGGAAAGCATGTTTACTTTTTTTTTTTTCCTAGGAGCTATCATTCTTTCACCACTAGGCACTCATCTAACTACCATTCTTTGAATTACATTCTGCCATGATCTTGGTCAGCTATACTCAGAACCCTGCTCCTCAGTTTCTTTATTTGCAAGGTGAAAAGACAATTCATATTATATTACCACCTGAATGGTCACCTGGAACTTCCACTCCCTTAATCTTTGGTTACTGCTCTTCAGTCAATTATATGCTTCTCTCAATGCCAAGCTTTTCCTTCTCTCTCTGAGGCAGTGGTGTTATAGTCACCCCAAGCTGGAAGCAGTTGTAAGCCAAAAGTGTGTGTGTCTTGCCCATATCCCCTCCACTCTCTAGCCTACAAAAAGGAAGCTACACAAAAATATTCAAAACCACTAGATACAAAGCAAGTATCCATAAGTTCAAGAATGAACATACATACATACATACATATATATATATATATATATATATACATATATAATCAGAGAAACATAGGAACACCTGTATAAACTGATGTAGCACCAGGTAAACAAAATCAGAAGAAAACAGAAAGAATACAATAAAATAAACAAAATCAGCACTAGAAGGCAGCTGAAATATTAGCTGAATGATAAATTTCAATAGCTAAATTTGGTCCTAGAGGACACATTATAAAACTTGTTTCCCTCTTCTCAGTATGGGGGGGTGAAAGTAGGGGGTAGATGGATTTGGGCTGTTCCATTTGTTGTTAAATATGTCATTTTGATAATTAATTTTGTTTGATTTTGTTGTGATGAAGAGTTCAAGGTGTGCAAGTATAGATAAATCACTTTCTAAGCTTTTCTTGTTTTTTGTATTTCAACCTGTCTTTCCATAAGGAATACTTAGCATTTCTCTATTATATCACAGTGACTGTGACAGAACAATGAGGAAATATCAGTATTTACTTGTCCTGGTGGGTTGTATAAAACTTGCACAACATACCTTTCCTGGTTCCAGATAAACACATAAGGAATTAGTGAACTTTCTCATAGTAGTGAATGTCTGGGATGGGAGTGGGGGAATGCTAGTGGGTGTTGCTGAAGGGTCTTGTGGTTGGTTGAAGAAACAAAAAGACTAATAACTCTGGATGGAAGGAGTAGAAACTGAGAACCCAACTCTTTTGCATGTTCCTTCCTGTTGGTAGTGACCAAGGTAAAAACTATTGTGGGCCACAAAGTAGGAGAGAGGCAGTGGCTACCCTATCTCCCACTCACCTGTAATATGTCTGTGAACACAGGACACTTATGTTTCTCTTGTGTGAATTCTTTCCTGATCCTAAGTGAGTGAGTATTTTAAGAAGTACCTAGGTAACTAGAGAGACAGATAGATCCATCAAAGAGATTCTGTTACCAATTAGAGCCAGGAGCAGCAGCAGCAGCAGCAGCCATATTCTAGGGGCATCAGCACAGTGCATGACCCTGAGGAAATTTCTTGACCTAGTCCATGTATGGATTGACCCATCAGTCAAAACATCATACTAGCCCAGCTGAGAAAGGGGACCAGTTATTGCAGTCCTGATACTTTGGCCTTAAGTGAACATGATGAGGGCTTTGGAAAAGAAGAAAAGAAGATACTCCAGGGCTAGGAGCTTAATCCTACATGTCCCCTACACATGTGCCTCACTGCCATTGTGCATGAAGCCCACTCTCCCTAGAGTCCTCATGTATGTATAGGGGGAGGGTATACCTTTGAATCAATGGACAGGTGTTTTATGACTATTTTTGCTACATTTTTAATAGAAAATTAATTAATGTAACTGGTTGAGAGTTACTAGGGAGCATACTAGATAGGACTTGTGTGACAGTATTAGAAAACTCCATCTCCCTCTGTGTTACTCAACAATGGAACTTCCCTTCCCTAAGGGAAAAAGTAGTCATTTGCCTTCTTGGGACCCAACCTGACAGTTCCACTTAGAATTTGAAGAATGAACACAAAAAAAATTGTGCTCTTAAAGGTTCCTTTTCTTCCCTTGTAGGATTATACTCAGTTTTTCAGGGGAAATTGTCTTTTGATGAAACAAACCTTTAGCTTTTGCTTTCTAAAAAAAAATATTTTGCAAGATTTTCTATTATTTGTCGTACCTGCAGGATAGTCTTGTGTGATCCTGAGTGTGATACTTTAATTTCTTTAAGTGGCTTGCAGTATGTTTAAAAAAAAAACTCAAAAAAACTTTATAGCTCAAGATTTTGGCTATGGATATGTTAAATTTGGAATTTCAAGAAGGAGGTGATAAGTAAATTCTTTCTATTTTCACTGACTTCTGATTCTAATAGATTCAGGTAGTTTTATGATTTCTTGAAATAGGCTATCCAAGCTTTTTTATTTTTTACTCAAAGTTTTAGAGATTTTGATGATTCTTAAAGTATCTCCCTTTGACCTATTTTCAAGTTAGTAGTTTTTATAGTAGATATCTGGCATTTCTTTCTATTTTTTTCAGTCTTTAGATTACTTTTAATGTTTCTGGTGCTTCATGGAATTATGAGTTTAGAACCTCTGCCCTAATTTTCAGGGAATCTAGAGAAGTTCTTTCACTTTTTGTTCAAAGTTAGTTATTTTCCTTCCATTTTTTCTTTGAGTGTTTTAGTTTCATTTTTAAAAAATCTTTTGCTTCATTTCTTCTATCTTACATTTCAGCCCTTGTGATAAAACTATTTATTTGAGATTTTGCTCATATTTGTGAAATTACTCTCTTCTTCTAGACTTAACTCTCTCAACCAATAATATTTCTTCTTTTATGTGGCATTTTTTTTGTTTATCCATATTTCCACATATGTATTTGTATTTTTGTTATTCCATACCATATTTCTAGTCTCAGGTTCTAGATTGGGGCTTTATGCTAGGGCCCGACTCTATTCCTTCCCAATGCTTAGACAGGGTACCCAAGCATTGATTGGCTTTGTACCTTTTTTATTCTTATTGGGAGTTTTGTGATGGGGGCTAGGTCTAGCCTTATCCACTTTTGGAATCCCTGGCTTCTGGATTCTCTCCTGGTGACCCATTAAAAAAGCCACCTTAAATATACCACTCCAGCATCCTACCTATCCTACTTTGTCTGGACACTTTGAAATGCATTCTACCTAAATCTAGGTGCACATTAGGCTATACTTAGCTTTCCTCATAATAATCATAATCTAACATTTATATAGTGGTTATTATGTGCCAGACACCATATTAAGTGCCTTAGAGTTATCATCCTATTTCATCCTCACAACCACCCTGAGAGGTAGGGGCTTTTATTATTTCCATTTTGCAGATGAGAAAACTGAGGCAAATCAAGATTGTGACTTGCCCAGAGTCACACAGCCATGTGGGACAAGATTTGAACTCAATCATTTAACAATCACTTATTCAGCACTAGGCACTTTCTTAAATACTGAGGGGGAAAAATACAAAAGTCCCAAAGTATCTACACTCAGGTGACCTTACATTCTATTAAGGGGAGGTAAAAGCTAAAATATAAATAATGACAGGATATGTAGAAATAAATCTACAGAAATGTGAATTGGGGTTGAGAACCATAACTGGGAAAATCAGGAAAGGTTTCATGAAGGAGGTGATACTTCAACTGAAAATTCAAGAACTAGTTCTCAGGGTTAGAGGTGAAAAGACAGTGAATTCCAGACTTGGGAGAAGCTAGACTGTACCAAGGCATACGGGGAACAAAAAAACAGGCTAGTTTGGGAGGAACATGGAGTGCAGGAGAGTAAATAATTTGCATTAAGCCATACTGCAACCAGATTGTGTAGATTTTTAAAGGAAAAAAAAAACAAGCAGAGGAGTTCATTTTTATCCTAAACACAATGTGGAGAGGCAACTAGGTGGTGCAGTGGATAGAGCACTGGCCCTGGAGTCAGGAGGACCTGAGTTCAAATCCAGCTTCAGACACTTGATACTTATAAGCTGTGTGACCCTGGGCAAGTCACTTAACCCCAATTGCCTCCAAAAAGAGACAATACAGAGCCAGTGAATCTCTTTGAGCAGAGGGAAAAAAGAAAACTTGTTCACGCTTGTACTTTTTTGAAGTGTTTACTTCCTCACCTCCCCTCAAGGTTCTCATAATTCCTATTTCAGCAACAATTTCCAACTATGGATCAGAAATCAATCCAAAATAATCCATCATATTGCTTTGCCTTTTCAAGGCTATAATTACCAATAATGCAAGTCTAGATTTTATCAGTTACTTTGTATTTGTGTCAGATGAGGGGGGGAGGAGAGACAGAGACAGAGACAGAGATAGAGAGACAGAGAAAGAAATACAGAGACACAGGCACAGATAGAAACAGACATATACAGAAATAGAGACAGAGAAAAAAGAGAGATGTGGGGAGAGAGGCAGACATATACAGAGAAACAGAGAGACAAAGATGGTCAGAGAGTTAGAAAGAAAAAGAGAAACACTTCCACAAATGAGCAAATAATTGAAGTACCTTCTCACTACCATAGCATTTTATATCACTTGTAACCTTTTTGTCTCTTTCCAAACTCCTTATCCATAGCCTTTCTGTCCAAGTGATCTGTAATATATTGCCAAAAATATGTTTCTTTGAATTATCAAGTCACATTAAAAAAATTCTCAAAGTCACTATTGATTAGAGAAATGCAAATTAAAACAACTCTGATTTACCAACTCATACCTGTCAGACTGGCTAACGTGACAGAAAAGGAAAATAGATGCTGGAGGGGATGTGGGGACACTAATGCATTGTTGGTGGAGTTGTGACCTGCCCCAAGTGTCCTGGACGATAATATAGAAGTATACCCCAAAGCTGTGCATAGCCTTTGACCCAGCAATACCACTACTAGGTCTGTATTCCAAAGAGATCAAAGAAGAGGAAAAGGACCCATATGCACAAAAATATGTATAGCAGCTCTTTTTATGGTGGCCAAGAATTGGCAATTGAGGGGATGTCCATCAATTGAGGAATGGCCGAACAAGTTGTGGTATATGATTGTGGTGGAATACTGTTGTGGTATAAGAAATAAAGTGCAGGATGCTTTCAGAAAGACCTGAAATTGATATGAACTGATTGTACTTATGTGAACATTGTACACAGTAACAGCAGTATTGTAAGAATAATCAACTGTGAAAGACTTACCTACTCTGATCAAGATAATGATCCAAGACAATTCCAGAGGATCTATGAAAAATGCTATCTGATTCCAGAGAGAGAACTGATGAACTCCATGTGATTGAAGCATCATTTTTTCACTTTCTTTACGTTTCTTACTTTTTTTTTGCAACAGGGCTAATAAGGAAATATGTTTTGCATGATTTCATATGTATAATTGAAATCATATTGCCTGTCTTCTCAATGGGTGGGAGAAGGATGAGAGGAAGAAAGAGAATGTGAAACTCAAAATAAAAAATGAATCTTCAAAATTAATTGGTTAATTAAATATATGTGTATAGATAGATAGCTTCTCTTTTCCCCTCCATTGATCTTTATCCAAATGTTTTCTATCATGCTTCTAAGCTTTGTTTAATTTCCTCATGTGAATATATATCTTCTTAACATACAACAATTCACTGATCCTCTTTAATCTACTTTGTTCCTTTTAAATTAAATATATATCTTCCTGGAGCTATATTCCAATGATGAGTCACCTCTCATCAAATCTCAGTGACACCTATTAATTTTCCTTCTGCATTATCACTGAAATTGCCCCTGAATTAGGCTCTCTTGTTTATTTATCCATACCTTGTATATTTATCTATAAACATCTAAAGCTATGGTATGGGTTTCATTGTTTCCTTTCATGTGCTTTGCCTCCTATGAATTTCATCAACTATTATCTATCTGTCGCTATTCTATGGTATCTCTTTTGGCAGATATATGTGGGAAGTTTTCTAGGTCTCCCTCTCTTTTCTGTTTAGAACATTCTTAAACACATTTTTAAGACCCCAGGCAAATGCATTGTTACTGGCCTTCATTCAGTCCCTAGACAGGAGCACATTATTTTTATCTTATAAACCAAATTCTGTTCTCAGATATCAGACCAGGTGTTCTACCTGGCAGTGTTCCCAAGACAGTGCCAACAAGCAAAAAGATGCGGATAGGGAACCAAGAACAGACTGGACACAGATTCGAGGTTCTACAAAGAGTCCAGGAGAGAGGGTGCAGCATACCTAAGGGGAACATCTTGAGGACTTTAGCAAAAGCACCCCCAGAGCTGTTGCCCTTTTCCTACATGTACTTTCTAAGCTTTAGTCACCTATTGCTAGAAGAGTATATCACAATTGTTTTTTTGGGGGGGTTAGGCTGTTTTGGTTTTTTTTTGTGCCACACTGTTGTTACTATACTACATTAGTAGTAAATACCCTGGTCTAAAAGTTGTCTGGCTAATTGAAATCAACTATTAATCAAGGTTTGAAACACATTGGTAGGGCCTCATTGCTAATAATGGGACAAGTAGGTGGTGCAATGGATATAGCACTGGGCCTAGAATCAAGAAGACTTGTCTCCCACCTTAGACACTACCTTTCCTCTGTCCCTGTTCTACTCTTCCAATCCCCTTTCACTGTGACCTCTAGAACCTTGTTTTATTGTTAACTGACTTTCCTTTTAGAGGCAGTCAGTTGGCTCAGTGCTTAAAGCATTGCACCTGAAGGCAAGAAAACCTGAGTTCAAATCTGACCTCAGACACTTCTTAGCTGTGTGACTCTGGGCAAGTCATTTGACCCTGTTTGCCTTAGTTTCTTCTTCTATAAAATGAGCTGGAGAAGGAAAGGCAAACCACTCCAGTATCTTTGCCTAGAAAACACAAATGAGGTCATGAATAGTCAGACATGATAGAAAAACAACTCAACAACAAATCAAGTAATAAGGATGGAGGAGCAGTATGGCACAGTGAAGCAAGAACTGATCTCTGAACCAGGAAGACATGGGTTCAGATCCCACCCCTGACACATACTGTCTTGGGTGATCCTGGGCAAATTGCTTAACCCCTCTTGGTTTTCTATGCAACTCTCTAAGACAATAAGTTTCAATGAAGGTCCCAACCTACATTGCCATGACAGCTTCCTCACTTAGAGTTCCTTATACCAATGAAATCAAGGTCCAATTCCTCTCCTTAGCCTAGGCAGGGTTAGGATGTCCACGAGATATCTGGAACAAATTTTCAAAGATTTAAGCCTGGAAGGGACCTTAGAGATTTGAAGTTTAACCCCTTTGTTTTAAGGATGGGATAACTCAGGCTTGAAAAAGTTCAGTGATGGGCCTTCAGGCTGGTAGTTAGTGGCAGAGCTGGGATCAGATTTAGGTCTTCTGACTCCATATCCAGATCTTTTTCATTGTAGCTTCTCTGTTTTCTAATTGGCCCTAGTGACCTTTAAGAAAAACAGTAATCTTTCAATGGTGGAAGAGTGAGGTAGAAATAAGTGAAGGGAATGAGTACCCTCAGAAACTCATTGTTGTGATTATGTAGCATGGTAATTTGCTGAGAGGGCTTTGTGTGGGTGGTCTAACTCTGAGGAAAGTACAGGTTACCTGTATATTCAACATGGGGCTGAAATCAGTGAGTGTTCTATGAATGTTAACTGTGTGTTTGGTCAGATTTAACAGATAATGCCCCAATATTTATCAGCATGTGTGTATGTGAGTGTCTTAATTGCCCTGCCTTCATCAAAGTCTATTCTGAGGGATATCTATGCATTCAGATTCAAGCAGGAGATGAAGGTAACCAGGAAGAAAATTGGAGCCAGGTCACATTTTACTTAAAAAAGTGATGAGTAAACAAATATCTTTTTTTTTTGAGGATAGGGGTAAAACAGAGAAGAAATAAATCAATTATCCTGGTGATCACCTTAATTCTTCATTTAATTTTGTCCACAAAAACAGAAATTGTGAAAAAAAACTAACATCTATTTGTTCCTGTGCTTGAGTTTGTAGATGCTTGAGCCCTGAACATGACTAGGGCTAGGGACGAGCCTTAACCAACAGATACGCCCAAACTTGTGTTCATAGAAAAAAAAATACATATATATACACACACACACACATATGCATATATGTACATGTGTATATACACACATGTATGCATGTATGTGTACAGATGCGTATATATCTATACACATACAAGTATACATGTGTATATATGTATATGTTTTATGTACACACACACACATATATATATATGAAAATATCAAACAACTGCTAGGGTGCTTTTCATTGCCATATGTCTCTGTAGTTCTGTGGAGATTTGTTAATTTTAACTTTCTTGGTTCACAGAACGGGCAAACCCTTTCTTTCTGGCGGCATGAGAATACACTTGACATTGCTTTCCTTTGTGAGAGTAGCTACATTCAAAACAAAAAATCTGAATTTCAAACAGTATAACATGGAAAAGAATCAGACAGGAAACAAATCTGAGAGCTTTTGTTTTTTGTAATGTTCAGAAATCAAAGGTTCTGAAGGACAAATTCCTTTCCCCACTCTTGAAAGGACAGACTTTTTAGTAGGTGGATGCAGAGAAACGACAAAAATATCATTTTCCTTAAGAAACTCCAGACGTTGTAAAATATCTCAAATAAAAAATCTATCTCATGTTGGATAATTTAAATACTGTTAGAACTCACCCACATAGCATTCGTTTTATAAATTCCCCTTAAAATAGGCCCAACGCCTAATAAATCTGCTCACGGTTTCCCCCAACCCTGTTCTCTCCACCTCTCACCCCTGCTGTGTATTCCCCCACATCAGCTGTGCTAAACCTTCTCCTCCTTCAAACGCTCTGTACCAGCCCCTCCTTTCACTGTTAGCAGATGACTTCACCTCCTCTTTGGCTGAGAAGATGGAGGCCGTCCAGCATAAACCCAGCATTTACCTTCCCTTCACATCAACACATTGCTGTCTTTCTATTGATATTCTTGTCTGTACCTCCAGTATCAAAACCAATAGATAGCTCTGCTCTTCTCTTGGGGCAGTTAAGTGACCCAGTGGATAGAGCAAGGCCCTATGGTCAGGAGAAGCTGAGTCCAAATCCAGTCACAGATACTTACTAGTTGTGTGACCCTGGGCAAGTCATTTGACTTTGATAGCCTACCCAAAAAAACTAACCCTTTCACCTATGCTCCAGATTTCATCTTTTCCTAAATTCACATAGAATTTATTCCTCCACTTAAATTCTCCTCTATTTATTTTAAATCTCTTCTCCACTAACAAATCTCTACAATGAGACATTCTTTTCATATACCTTGAAGAATCTTCACTTCTCCATTACTGCTACTATTACCCTGGGCTGAGTCTCCATTGCTCTGTGCCAGGATTTTGAGTTCCCTAACTGGTTTCCATGCTTATGGTATCTTCACTCAAGACAGTCACACTAGGAATGCTTCTACTATCACCAGTATAATTATGACTCTGAATTATGACTCTGTGACTTCCTCTTGTATTTGTATGCATATGTTGGTCTTTTTTTTTTCTTTCTTTCTTTTTTTTTTGCATTTTGGTGAGGCAATCGGGGTTAAGTGACTTGCCCAGGGTCACACAGCTACTAAGTGTATGTTGGTCTTAAGCAAGAACAAACAGATTTGTTGTGTTTTGTTTGGCCCCAATGAGCAGAATCAGAAGAACCAAATGGAATTAGAACATAGGCAAGTGAAAGGAAAAAGGTCCAACCAATTAGAACTGTCCAAAAATGGAATGGCGAGGGAGATATTTGGTAAAAAGGGGAAAGGAGTTCCCCCATTACTGGAACTGTTCCTGGAGAGTCTAGATGACCATTTGGGAGGGATGTTGAATAGAAGAGCCCTACCCAGATGTAAGATATAAGGGATGATATTTCAGATTCCTTCTAGTTTAAAAGAGTATGACTTGTTGACATTGCCTTTGTCTGTGTTAGAATTTAAGTAGTGATGCAAATAGCATCTTCGTTCATGTTTAATAAGTTAAAAATAAAATTTTCAGAAAAGAACGTAAGTAGGGAATGGTAGAAACCATATCCACTCTGTAGTCTTTTGCGGTATGTGTGTATGTGTGAATGTGCTCAATTACATACAGAACAGAATACTTATTAGATATTATCTTATAACAATGATCATGATTTATTTCATAACTCAAAATCACAGAACTAACATTCTTTTCTATCCTAACAATCACAGTAAAAATAACCCATAGCAAAACAAATACAATGGTTTCTCCAATCGACTCCATGGGCTGTCGTGCTTGATTTAGACCTTTGGTTCCCTTTAAAGGTCAACACATGGTGGTTTGCACAGATCCAAGAAGGATATTGGTGAGCTTATCACTTTTGAAAGCCTATTTGTGTTTCCTTATCATTGTTCTGTAATTGGCTTTTGAATGACTTGATTTGACTACTTAAGGTCTCTTCCTACAACTAAATTAACCCAGGTTGCTCATGTTTATGAATCAAAACAGACTGTTTCCCAAAGAACAATCCCCATGCTATTTCATTATAAGTAGTGGGAATAAAAAATTATCAAGATATATTATGGCCTTGGGGAAAGAGCCATCTATACCGATTGCTAATGATTCACAGTAATTTTGAAACAAAAGAGAAAAAAAAAGCAGCTTCTGTTTATTGCTTTCTAGAAAGCCAAAACAATTATTCTGCATTTTTTCCCATTGTTGTTTGAAATTAAATCCATTTTGGCGATGCTTCTGCTGCCCAAATATTGATATTTCAATTGCTTAGCATGCCTTGAGGATTCATTTAATAAGTCATCATTAGCAAAAGCCTTTACGAGGGAAATAATGTTAAAGATTTGTGTTCATTTGGCTTATTGCTCACAGAATAAGGGGTCAAGGGTGTGTGCTTGCTTAAATAACTTCAGAATATTCTGATCAGCAATAGATCATGACTTTAATAAGCCATTTTTCCTTCTTCATTCTACCTTTCCAGCCCTGACTCACCTTCTTTCATTCTCCCATTACCTCTATTTCACGGCCAAAGTGGATTGTACTCAAACCTCCTTCCTGTTGATATTGATCCGTAGTTTAAATCATGTCTGACTCTCCATGGCTCCAGTTGGGGTTTTACTGGCAGAGATACTGGAGTGGTTGCCATTTCCTTCTCCAGCTCATTTCACAGATGAGGAAACTGAGGCAAACAGGGTTAAGTGACTTGCCCTGGGTCACACAGCTAGCAAGTGTCTGAGGCTGGATTTGAATTCAGGTCTTCCTGACTCCAGGCCCAGTGCTCTATCCAGCTCTACCCAACTGCCCCTAAAATCTCTCTGTAGGTTGTACTTTTCTGAGCCTAGTGTATTCATTACACAAATCCTTACATTTGGATTGATTCCCCACCAAGATCCACTTGCTAAAGCCTTACTCCTTTAAGGTCTTGCTAAAAGAAGACCTTGTTCATGCAGCATTCACTGATCCCACTACCCCTTAACCACCAACCCGAAGTGATCTGTTTGTTTCCTTTTCTCTACTTTTCCAATGCATTTATACTCTATTTGCATTATATAGTATAGTCATTTGTGTATATGTCTTAACCCCCTGTGACAATCCCCACCTTTCTTCCTTAACCAAATCTGTGATTCCATTGGAACTCCTAGGAAGGAAAGCATCTCTACCAACACATATTAATACCTGCTCTGTAACCTAAGCTCTTAACAATTTGCTAGGAACACCTACAGGTGAAATGACTTGTGTAGAGTCATACAACCAGTCTGTGTTAGAGGGAGGATTTGAATCACATGACTTGAACCCTGGTTCTCTGTCTACTAGAACATACTTCCTTTCCCCTGCCCCATGAAATTAACTACTTTACAGGGCAAATATTATAAAATACCTTAGTTTTTTCTAACGACTATAGCATATGGACCTATGGCAGTGTCTGTTACTTATTCATGTAACTTGGGGCAATTCACATAACCTCATTGAAATTCAACTTCCTCATCCTTAAAGTTATAATAAATCTGTTTTTCCTGCTCCTCAGGACTTCTGTGAAGGCAAATAAGATACTCAGTGGCTAAAAACTTAGTAAACTATACAATTTTACATATAAGAAATGGTTTTAAAAAAGTATTTCTTAATCACCTACCTCATGCACTATGCAAAATATGTTTGAAATATTTCTTCATTTGATCCTTACAACAACAGTGCTAGGGAAGGTGCTGTTATGATCACCCCCATTTTATGGTTGAGGATACTAAGGTAGACAGAGGTTAAAGTGACTTGCCCAAGACCAACAGCTACTATGAGTCTGAGGCTTGATTTGAACTCCAGCTGTTCTGACTCTGGGCCCAGCATTCTGTCCACTGCACCACCCAGTTAGAAAGGGAGAAGTGTTACGAAGAAATCATGGTGAGAACTTAAGGGTATTGAAAGGGAAGAATCTCTTTGTAGCTCTGACTCTTGGGGAGTGATAGATTCTTAGAAGGACTAAGAGAGAAAAACCAAACAGAATTGTGGTAGATGTTACTCAAGGCTTTTGCTGAAACTCCGTTATGAGGCAGATCATTTTTCTATCCATTTACCAAAATTATACAATGTGTATCCCATCTAGGAAGGAAATCATTGTAAGCAAATATACCCAAACCACGTGTAGCAAGGTCAAGTCAAGATATTACCCTCATGATGTCAATGGTCCTCTTCAAGAACAAAGCAACCAGAACGCCACAATAAATAAAACACAGAAAGAGAAACCAATTCAGATCAAGCAGAAATTGTATTTCTACCTCATCAGTTTGGATTGCAAATGGACTAATTAAAGGAGATTAATGGTATTTAAAAATCAACATCATAAATCTCTCTTCTCTGAGGTATTTTGATGTTGACTGAAAGAGTACTAAAAGCTAGGTGGTGTAATAGATAAGAGTTTTGGATGTTAGATGTGGAGTAAGGAAGACCTGAATTCAAATCCTGCTTCAGACATTTACTAGCTGTTTGACCCTGGGCAAGTCACTTTATCAGCCTCAGATTCCTTAACTTGAAAATGGGGATAATAACAGCACCCACTTCACAGAGTTGTGAAGACTAAATGAGGCAACATAGGTAAAGTGGTTTGCAAACCTTAACACACTTTATAAATGCCAGTGATGAAGAACAGGAAGAAAAGGAAGATGATGATGAAATGGAATTTTTAAGTCAGAAGACACGGGTTTGATTCTTTGTTCTGATCCATGCTAAATATGTCATCTTAAGTGTTTTAATTTTTCTAAGCCTCAATCTGCTTATATGTAAAAATGATTGTCTGCCCCAGAGTTGTTACCAGAAAAGGGTTTGGGAACTCTTAAAACACTAGAGACATAGTATTTTCATATCTTTTGTATGTAACATAGATGAGGGAAGGAGGAAATACACATTCAAATAGCATCTACTGTATGCAAGGCACTGTGCTAAGTACTTGAAAAAAATACTGCTTCATTTGATCCTCGCAACAACCTTGTGAAGTAGATGCTATTATTAGCCCCATTTTACCATCGAAGAAAGTGAGGCAGACAGAGGTTGAGCGACTTAACCAGGGACACAGGGATTGTAAGAGTTTGAGGCTGGATTTGAACTCAAATCTTCCTGATTCCAGGCCCATCACTCTCTCTACTGTGCAATCAGCTTCCTCTAGGGGAAAAGAGATCAAGGTCTGAGTTGGGCTTTGGAACGAAGCAGAGATAAGGAAACATAGAAGAGATATTCTGGAGGGGGAAATGGAAAGAGTTGGTAATTGATTGCCTGTATGTGGTAATAGAGGAACAATTCTGAGTCAATGCTGGCCCAAACTCTTCATCCACTGTGCCACCAGCTGCCTTGAGAGGCCTAGAAGGGCGCAGAGCTGTTTCCAACCAGGGGAACAAGATGACTGAATTGCTTTTGGAAGGGGTGGCTGGCAAAGAAGGGGAGAGAGTGGGCTGGTTAGTGGGGTTTTGTTTTTTTTTTTTTTTTTGTAGTTATCCTTTTGCTCAATAGTATGTTGAGTGACTCATAGGAGAGGGCCCTCCCTGGGATTTGTCAGTCATTTCCCAAAAAGCCATGTAAACCAACATTTTGAAGTTCACAAAAGGTAAAACTGTAGCAATTTTCCTTTTTGCCTTGATGCTTATTAGCTCAAATCGTTCAGCTAAGAGGAAAATGTTAGTGTTCAAGCCTCATCTGAAACATTGGCTGCAGTCTTTACTGCTTCTCCTTCAGAGGTCACCTCCTGTTGGATACTGGTGGTAGTGTGAGAGGGGAGAAGAGAGAAAATATAAGTGATGATATGAAAGTAGAGATGAGAGGACTTGATAATATATTGGATATGACAAATGAGAGAGTCATGAGGAGACAAGGTTGTAAGCCTGGGAGACTGGGAAGATGGTAGTACTCCTGACAGGCATAGAGAAGTTAGGAAGAGGGGAAGGTTTGTGGGGAAACATCAGCTTTGGACATGTTTAGTTTAGTCTAGGAGACATCCAGTTCAAGATATCTAGTAGGCAGATGGAGGTGCAAGATTGGAAATCAGAAGAGAGATTAGGGATGGACAAATAGATATGAGAATCATTGGTATAGAGATGATAATTGAATCCATTGAAACTGGTGAAATCATCAATTGATAAATAACTGGATGGTAGTATCTTTATGGAATAGGATACTATTATGTCATAAGAAATTACAAATATGAGGAAGTCAGAGAAACGTAGGAAGATGATGCAAAGTAAGGTAAGCAGAAACAAAAGAATGAATACAGATAGATACAGATAAACATATATAATGAATGCAATAACATATGAGAAAACAACATCAGAAGGAGACTGAATTCAGCTTAACTGCAATGACCAATCTCAGTCCAAGTAAGAGATGACGAAACACGTTTCACTCCTCTCAGTAGAGAGATGATGGATTTTAGGAGTAGATTGTTACCCCAACTGTAAAATGCTCATTTTGGGGTTGGTATTGATTATTTTTCTTTATTGAAAAAGATCATTCAATGGAAAGGAGTTTACCCGGATATTGATGTAATAAAAAATATTAATCAACAAGGATTCATTGAGTTTCTAATATGTGTAGGCACTGTGCCTGACACTGGGAATAAAGACAAACACAAAACAGACCTTTACTTCAAAGACCTTACATTCTCTCAGGGGATACAACACAAACACACACATACACACATATTCAAAATAAATACAAGGTATATTTTGGGGGCATGAGAACATTAGCAGTGGAGGAATCAATAAATGCTTCATCTAGAAGGTGGCATATGAACAGAGGTTTGAAGAAAACAAGGAATTATAAGAGGCAGAATTCAGGTGGGAGTGTATCGTAGGCATGAAGGATGGTCAGTGTAGAGGAGCAGATATGGGAGATAGAGCTTCAGCTGTGTAAGAAACAGCAAGAACACTAGGTTGGTTGAACCATAAGTATATGTTATTTACATGCATATGTATACATACACACGTGTGTGTGTGTGTGTGTGTGTGTGTGTGTGTGTGTGTAACTTGTGTCCCAAAGTCCATTGGTATGAGACCCTCTCCTTATTGGTGGAAATGAAGGCCCCACCTTGCATGAAGAACAGGCTGGAGTTGACCAGAGACAGAGAGTTTTAATTCTTGAGTCACACACCACCCCCTCTCTCTACCTTGAAGACAGGTCAAACTTCAAGTTTTTCTTCGAGCATTGAGTTCTTCCAGCCTCAAGAGAGAAAGTAGAAGAGGTCACTTCCAGTTGTTGAAGCAAAACACTCTAAGAAGACACAAAAGGAGCTGGAAGTCTCCATCATATCCTTATTGCCAGCTTGCTGCTCTAGAGACTTGGAGGAGTTTTCTCTTGGGTAAGATCCAAAACCCTCTCTCAGTTCAGCTGTTTGTTACCTTACTCGCAAAGAGAGAGCTCCTTTATTCTGTAATGTCTGGTCTATGTTCTCCTTTATATACCTCGGCTAATTTCTATTTTGTCATGATTTGGAAAAATGGGCTTCCTTGCTATTCTCTGCGTGGGTTTGTTATTGAACTCTTATGAGTTCAATGGGTGGCAAAAAGGGTGGCAAGCCTTGGATATAAAGCTTGAGGTCTCCCTTTTCCTCTAAAATGAAAAAACAGTCACACGTTAGGTGGAACATGATCACATCCCCTAGACTAACAATGTTTAAGGGAGAAAAAAGATATTCCTCTATACTAGTGCCCCCTCTCTCTGAGGAGAAGGGAGAGGTGGCCTCCAGTCACAATCTCCTTCTTCCCTTCCCAGCAGAAAAAGAAGTCTCCCTTGGGGAAGGGGGGAGGGGAGAAGCTGGAGAGGTCTACTATGCCTTCCTTTGAGCCAAATTAAGATAGCATCCTCACTATACATGTGGGGCCTATTCTGCTACATGTGCATATGTGTATATTATACATACATGTATGCATATGTGTGTGCATGTGTGTGTGTGGAAATATATATTTCTATATAATGTGTATAGATATAGGCAGCTAGGTGGCATATTAGGGATCTGGGCTCAGGCATTTATTAGCTGTGTGACCCTGGACAAATAACAGTTTCTTTGTGCTTGTAAAATGGGCATAGTAAGTAGCACCTGTCTCACAGGGATGTATGAGGATCAAGTGACATAGCACGCACAGTGCTCTGCAATCCTTAAATTGCTGTTATTACATGTATGTGGTTTTTGAAAGCATGCTGATGTCATTCCATAAGAACCTTATTTAATTTAAAACATTCCCCATGTAAACTAACAGATTTTTTTTCTTCATATTACAGATTTAGGTTATTAGTGATGGTTACTGGTGGTCTTTGTCATTCCAATATCACTGACAACACAGAGAAATATATTATAAAATATATTAAAATATTGTGACAAGTCTAAAGCAAAGGTCTACTTGGATTTTCTTACCAAGCTCCTTTTTTTCTAAGATCTCTCTTTCTGTCTCTCTGTCTCTGTCTGTCTACTTCTCTCTCTCTCTCTCTATTTCTCTCTCCCTCTCCCTCTCTGTCTCTGTCTCTGTCTCTCTCCCTCTGTCTCTCATTCTCTGTTTCTCTTCATTTGATTCTTATGGTTTGTTTAGATTCCTTATTTTCTCCTTGGCCCCCCAAACATTTTTCTTCCTTTCCACAACAAGGACCCTTTTATCAGAACTTCTTTCCACAAAAGAGTTATGTTGTTCCATGTAGGTCGGGGACAAACCACCCAGGAAATCCATTCAGGAGTATGTATGTCACCATGTCTTCCTTGTGCCTGAATGACTCGATCCACAGATATCCAGGAAGCTGACTGGCAATGATATCTCACTGTGGTGATTGGTTTCCTTTGTTAAGCCATCACACAAAACAGATGGCAGCAACCTGGACATTAGGGATGCTCGGTGTGTCCCTATCATCGTCAACTACTACTTTCCATTAATCTTTCCTTGTCATACCAACTGCTGGTATTATCTGATTTCTGAGAAACACATTCATTCAGTAAATTTCTTGGCATCCTTTAGGTGAAAAGGACTATAGTGATACAAATAATTACAATTTTGCTCTTGCCTCATGCTATCATTACCGCTATAATTGGAGTAATAGTCACTCTTTACTACAAAGAGCAGAGAAGTTTGAGAGTCTATGTTTTGTGCATGCCGGGGAATTGCAGATATAGTCCAGTGATCTTTTTCCCCCATTGGGAATAACTCCCATCAATGAATCATTGGCATGTAGAAACAGGCTTCACTGGGAATTTGGGGGCTGGGTGGAGTGACATAGGACTGGTGTGCACTTCAATCTCATATAATATTAAGCTGTCAAGTATTTTCATTTATGAGTTAGGAAGAAAATAAATCGTAAGAGCAGGAAATATAAAACCCTGACCAGAGAGAGCACCTGAGCATTAGCTGTGCAAAATGCTAGCACTTGGAAAAGTTATCTCTTCACTGCTGATCATTTGATTTAGAGGTGGATGTGACTTTTCCTTAAATAACACTAAAGCCAATGACTTCATGCTTTTTTTTTCAGGTGAGAAATCTAAGATCTTGTGAGGTTAAATAATTTGTCCAACAATACGCACATATTCTCAACTCCTGACTCAAAATCTAGGCTTATTTTATTTTCCTACTGTATTACAAAGTGCTAAATAACTGCCACCAGCCAGAAGTGGTTCAAGAACAATGTACATTTCATCCAAAGAACAGTCTTTATAATTTCATGTGCTACTAAGACCTCATTTTAGTTATGAGATAGGCAGGAGCCATTACTGGCATCACTCCTGGAGCAAGCCATCTTATCTTACGTGGCTTCCATTTCCAACTCTTTAAGTCCCATTTGTTAATACCTTTACATGGACTTTTGCTAAACTCCTGTAACTTTGTGATCATAACTTCCATGCTTAGGTACTTTACTTGAACTGAAGTTCCCAGTGGCTGAAATGAATGGGAGCACAGGGGAGTACAGTTCTCAGGCTTTCTGGTTTTATAAGACTGCAAATGATTTGACAGCATGCAAATTCAATCAGGGCTCCCAGAGCTAATTATATCAAATTCTACCCTTGCTTATTAATCCTTAAAAAATGATTCTGATTTGCTACCATGGTATCAAAGGCTGAGTCAATCGATCCTCCAGCAAACATTTATGAACCACTTGCTACATGCTACATCCTGTCTTAGATGCAAAGGAAACTGTTCTATTGATACATTTTTTTTCACTTGGCATTTCATACACTACACACTAACTCACCCCTTCCTAATGGAAGTCTGCTCTTGTAACAAAGCTACATATTCAAGCAAAATAAATCAATCTTTGGCCTCTTTCTTGTACTTTGTGTATTGAAATGTTTATGTAAGCTGATGACTGTAATGTTTATAAAAAAAATTGAAAAGAAATAGTCTCTACCCTCAAGGAACTTACATTCAATCCAGGGATATAAAATATATTATGTAGGTGTATATAGAGGACAGATCATCTTCAACCATCTATTGAATATCTCAAAATAGAGGTTCAGAATACTCAATGTGTCCAAAATGGAACTCATTCTTATTCCTTCAAAACTCTCTTCTCCCCACATATTCAAAAATATTTTAGCAGCTCTTTTTGTGGTGACAAAGAACTAGAAATTGAGGGGATGCCCATCAATTAGGGAAATGACTGAACAAATTATGGTATACGAATGTGATGGAATACTATTGTTCCATAAAAAATCATGAGCAGACAGACTTCAGAAAAACCTGGAAAGATTTACATGAACTGATGCTGAGTGAGGTGAGCAGAACCAGGAGACCATTGTACACAGTAACAGCCACATTGTGCTATGACCAACTTTGATAGACTTAACTCTTCTCAGCAATGCAATGGTCTAAGACAATTCCAAAAGACTCATGATGGAAAGTGCTATCCACATCCAGAGAAAGAAACTATGGAGTTTGAATGCATATCAAAACCTATTATTTTTTCTCTTTTTTTTCTCATGATTTTTTTTCCTTTTATTCTGATTTTTCTTTTATAACATGACTAATGTGGAAATATGTTCAATGTGATTGTACATATATAGCCTATATTAGATAGCATGCTGTCTTGGAGAGGGGAGAGTGAAGGGAGGGGGGAAATTTAGAACTCAGAATCTTATAAAAGTAAACGTCAAAAACTAAAAATAAGTTAATAAATAAATTAAATTAAAAAAAAAACACCTCCTTCTACTAACTTTGCTATCAATGGCACCATCATTCTCTCACTCATCCAGAGTCTCAACTCCTTATTCTCTCTCATCATCACCTCCACTGTCAAGTATTGTCTATTCAAGCTCTGACTCTGCCATCATCCTCATGCCAACCCCTATCACCTTATGCCTGTCCAGTTATAATAGCCTTCTGTTTGGACTCCATGCCTCAAGTCTTTCCCTACTTTCCACTCAGCTTTCAAACTCATTTTCCAAAAGCATAGATCTGACCATATCACCCTTCTATTCAGCAAACTCCAGTGATTTCCTGTCACCTCAGTAAATATAGAAACCTATGTTTGACCTTCAAAACTGCTTACATCAGTGGCTTCCATGCATTCTGTATACAAGATATTCCACCTCCAACTCTGGGTATTTTCACTGGCTATCCTTCAGGCTGGAATCCTTTTCTTCCTCAAATACACCTCCCAGCTTCCTTAAAATCACAGCTGAAAGCTATCTTTCTACTGCAAATCTTTCCTGGTCCTGCTTAATGTTAATGCCTTTTCCTGTGAGATTATCTTCAATTATCTGGTATATACCTTGTTTGTACATATCTGTTTGCACGTGCACATGCAGGAACTGTTTTTGCCTTTCATTGTATCTCCAATGCTTAACACAGTGTCAGGCAAATATTACATACTTAAGAAATGTTTTTTTTTCTAAATTAATTTATTTATTTTTAGTTTTTAGCATTCACTTCCATAAACTTTTGAGTTTTAAGTTTCTCTTCCTCCTTCTCTACCTCCTCCAAGACAGCATGCAATCCTTTTTTCATCATTAGAAAACATGTTTGCTTTCAGTAGGTTTTCAAGAAGGCATGAGTTGTTAAAGGTCATGGTTCTTAGACGTGTAGAGATTAATATATTGATAGAATATGTGTCCCCTTATGCTTTTCCCATTCTTCAGTGAATATAGAAAAAATTGACAGTCAAAGTTAAAAAGCTTGTGGACACCTAGAAATGTTGCACTGATTTATTTATGGGTTGGATAGGAGGTTGTATTTTACCATTTGTAAGGAAAAAACTCGGAAAATGTTTTGAGTTGAAATTTTATATTATTGCCTCCTTTATATATATATTGGTGTTCATACATTTTTCCCTCACATTTCTCAGGGAATCGTGAAGACTAGTGTTCCTTCATGGTAAACACCCACCTTCTGATCAGTTCAATTTGATTAAAAAAAAACAAACTTCAAGTCAGATTGAAATATATCATTTTTATTGATTTTATGTCCAAACTCAAAGCAATAATGGAATTTAGGTCTTGGAAAATATACCCACAAAATTGATGTACAAACAGACCTGCAACACCTGAAGAAAAAGTCATTAATTGATTACTTATAGATTTTTGTACATATATGTTTATATATACATATATGTATATATTATTGATGTGTTCTGTATTTACATTGCAAACATTACCTCCCCATTATCCCCCATTCTGTAAAAAGATCTTGTATAACAATATAAAGTAATTAAGTAAAACTAACAATATGGTGACCTCATTAGAAAGTTCATAAAACATTCCACATCTGTGGCAGCCCCACCCTTTGTTTAAAAAAATAATAACAGAATTCTGTTGTTTTCCGCCAAATTCCCAATTCATTAAAAAAAAGAGAAAAGAAAATATAAATTCATTGTAACAACTACACATATTTGAGCAAAACAAATTCCCTTGTTGGCCATATATGAGTATATATACATACGTGGGTGTATATATATACATCTATATCTATTTATCTATTTTTCTCTATCTTCGAATCTACCCCCTAAATTTATCACTTCTCATCACAAGTCCACTGGAATCATAGATTCCATAGTTTGTATTTGTTGATCATGTTTCTTACAGATTTAAAGTTGTTTCTCTTTACAATGTTATCGGCATTGTATAAATTGTTTCTTTCATTCTGCTCATTTCATTCTTCTTTAGTTCGTATGTCTCGATATTTTGCACGATATTGATGTTGTTTGCGGTTCAGTTGTGTCTGACTCTTTGTGACCCCATTTGGAGTTTTCTTGGCAAAGATACTGGTTTGCCATTTCTCTCCCTAGCTCATTTTTATGAATGAGGAACTGAAAGAAACAGGGTTAAGCCTAGGGTGACAGAGCTAGTAAGTGTCTGAGGTCAGATATGAACTCAGGTCTTCCTGACTCCAGACCCGGCATTCTATGCACTGCACAGCCTAGCTGCCCTAATATTGACATCAGAGTAAAATTATTCTGGTTCTGCTTCCCTCACTCTGATTCAGTTTAAATAAGCCTTTCCATGTCTCTTAGAAATCCTATACAGCCCAATAGTACTTTATCACATTCATATAACATAATTTATTCAGTCATTCCTCACTTAATGAACATCCTCTTAGTTTCCAGGGGTTTTTGTGCTACCACAAAAAGACTTATTATAAATATTTTTGTACATATAGGACCTTTTCTAATTTCTTTTATATTTGAGGTGTGTAGGCCTAGTAGCTGGTCAAAGGACATGTGTTATTTAGTAACCTTTTTTGTGTATAACTCCAAATTGTTTTCCAGAATGGCTGTATTCATTTACAGGTCCACCGACAGTGCATGAATGTGCCTGTTTTCCCACAGCCCCTCCAACATTTATCATTTTCTTTCTTTATCATTTTCTTTTTTTATCATCTTTGATGGGTGTGAGGTAGAATCTCAAAATTGTTCTAATTCTCATTTCTCTGACGATGATTGAAACACTTTTTTGCAAGGCGATTGGGGTTAAGAGACTTGCCCAGGGTCACACAGATAGTGAGTATCATGTGTCTGAGGCTGGATTTGAACTCAGGTCCTCCTGACTACAGGACCGGTGCTCTATCCACTGAGTCATCTAACTGCCCCTGGAACATTTTTTTAATTGTGACTATTGACAACCTGGATTTCTTTCCTTGAGAACTGCTTGTTCATATCTTTAGATCATTATTAGCTATGGGGCAGCTCTTGTTTTTATAAATTTGAATCAGTTACATATATATAAAACATATACAATAAATAATGAAATAATACAACATATATGTATATGTGTATAAAGATGTGTGCATGTGTATATATGTCTATATATGTAACTTCTTTTCTATGCCTCTGTTTCCCTATATGTAAAATGAGGGTATTAGAAGTTCTCTAAGGTCTCTTCTCTAAGCTCTCAATCTATGATCCTATAAATGTTTATAATAACTCTTTCTAACACAATATTATTAATACTTACTAAAGAAAAACTTTTAAGACTGAATAATGATGGTTTTTGATTCAGTAGAAGCCACAGGTAGAGAACAATATGACTGTTTCCATTATTCAGTGTCTACAGGTTTGAGGAGTGTTCTCCTTCTTCCTGAATAATTCTGGTTTCCAATAGCCAAACCCTCAGGCTACTGAGAAACCTGAGATACAGCTTCCATTTCTTTTCCCAATACAATTATGGGCAGAGCACAAACCCTGGGAGACTGTGTAGGCGTGTGTGGTTTTGCTTGATCAACATCAAATGTCCAGATGTTTGACTTTCTGCATAACATTAGAGAACTGATAAATAGGGTGGTCCTTTTTTTTTTTTAACAAGCTTGCCTTCCAAATAATTCCTTTTCCCACCCTCACTACCGTGGGCTTCTCTCCAGCTAAATGCTAGTCTTCTGTCTTAGAGGATGAAGTACGGCTAGATTTTCCATATTCCCTCATGACTAGTTCAAATACCATATATGTTGCCTAGAAACTGAACTGGCTGCATAAGGAGCGTTGCTGACCCTAGTTCTTTTGGATCTAATCCCAGCTCCATCTTGATAAAGTGGGTTCATTGTAAGATTTTAGCAAGAAATACCAATGTTTTCGACTTGACTTTTTGAATCCATACACAGTAGCCTGAGATGTAAAAATCATTTAGAACAAAGACAGGATCACTTTCTATGGGAAAGATGACATTCTATCTCCCTTCACTCTCCCTCTCTATAACTCTCATTGTTTCTGGTTCTGTCCTCTGTGTTCAAGCAGAAGTCTCATCTCTATGGGGCAGTCCTTCAAATACTTTACATCAGCTATAATGTCCCTTCAAATTCTTCTCTGCTCCAAGTCAAACCTCTTTAGTTTCTACATCACGTCAGTTCACCATCCTGGACAGCCTCCTTTGGACCCTGCTCAGTTTGCTGACTCCTTTCCTAAAATCTGCTATCTCAAATTGACCTCTTCAAGAATGAAGGAACAATTATTTGTAAGCAATAGTAGCTTCCCCACTGGGAGCCAAAGTGGCCAGTTCTAGTTGAGAGGAGGAGAAAAATGAGAAGGAGGAGGAGGAAGAGGAGGGAAGAAGAAGAAGAAGAAGAAGAAGAAGAAGAAGAAGAAGAAGAAGAAGGAGAAGAAGGAGAAGAAGGAGAAGAAGGAGAAGAAGGGGAGGAGGAGGAGGAGGAGGAGGAGGAAAAGGAGGAGGAGGAGAATTTTCTAGACAACTAATGAAAAAATAACCAGCAGAAAGATTCAGCAGAGCTAGTAGATAGTCCTGTAGGAGGACCAGTGAGCCAATGCAGCCATATTGCAGAGGAAAATGTAAAAAAAAAAAATTGGAAAAGGAAAAAGCAGCTAGGTTTGTTAATGTTTTTAAAAATATTTTCAGTCCTGATTTTTTTCCCTCTCTCCTGTCTCTCCTCCACCTATTGAGAACGTAAGAAACATGATACTCAAGGAAGAGCCAGATTGTGAAAAGCTTTAAATGCAAACAAAGGCGGTTATATTTTATGCTGAAGTAATAGGGTGGTGACGTGATAAAGTTTACAATTTGGGAAAAATCATTTTGTCAGCTGATTGGAAGTGGGAAAAGATTGGACTGAGGAGAGACTTAAAGCAGGGAGAGCAAATAGAAAGCTATTTCAATAAAGGTAAGAGAGGATAAGAACTAGGATGGTAGCTGTATGAATGAAGGGAAGGAGACATGTCTGAAAAATGCTGTGAAGGTAGAAATGATGAGATTTGGTACCTCATTTGGATATATGGGATGAGAGTGAATGAGAAGTTGAGAGTGATTCCAAGCTTTAGAGTCTTATGGGCTCAAGGTACAACTAGAGGGGCAGAAAGAGTGAGAGAGAAGTTGGGGAAATGGGATTTTGAGGGAGAAGATAATGAGTTCTGTTTCAGACATGGTGAGGAATTGGTATAAGGGTGGTGTTCGAATCCATAGGAGCAGTTAAGATCACTAAGGGAGACAGTGTGAAGGGAGGAAGGATATCTATAAGGGGGAATGTTTACATGGAGCCACTAGGGGGATAAGAAGAATCACAGTATCATGAACTTCCAATACTGAAAAGAAATTCCGAGGTCATCTCCTGAGCAAGAAACTCTTCTCCCCAACAGTGACATCCTTTTCATCATCAAGGAAACACAGCTAAAACATGCCTTCTGGTTTGCAGAGCACTTTCTATACATTATATCATTTGATCCTTAAAATATCCCTTTCTCAGCCTCATTTAACAGATGATGATGCTGAGTCTGAGAGGGGGGAAGTAATGGAAAAACAGAATTTAAAAGCTCGAAAGGACCTCCTGAAGCCATTTAGGCCATCATACCTGAAAAAGTATTCCCGCTATAACATAGCTGACAAGTGGGCATTCAGCCTTGAAGATTTTCAGTGAGGGGGAACCCAAACTAATCAATAATTCAATAAGCACATGTCAGACACTATGCAAAGCACTGGGGATACAAAATGCAAAATGAAACTACCCTTTTCCTGAAAAAGTTTAGACTCTATCAGGGAATACAACATGTGGAATATGTTCACATTTCCAATTGTATTAAGCATATATAAAAAAGTACAAGGTAATTTGGGGGATAAGAACTAGCAATTAGGGGGATCAGAAAAGGGTTCAGGGAGGAGCTGGTGTTTGAGTTTAGCTTGGACAGTAATTACGAATCCTAAAAGACAGAGGTGAGGAGGTAGTACCTTTGAGGCATGCAGTCCAAGTATGCTCAGTCAAGTCATGGAGATTAAGGATGAAGCATCATGCATGAGGAACAGTGAGATGGCCAGTTTGGGTGGTCTGCAGAGTCTGTGAAAGAGAATGATATAAAATGGTTTAAAAGATATGTTGGAGAGTATGTCACAAAGGGTTATAAATGCCAAATATAGGAGTTTGTAATGGATTGGAGGGGTAGGAGGGAGCCATTGGAGTTTATTGAGCATGGGAGTTCCATGGTCAGATTTGTGCATTTGGAAAATCACTTTGTCAACTGTATGGAAGAAGTACTAGAATAGGAAGGGATTTGAGGCAAGAAGGCTATTGCAATAGTTGAGGCAAATAGAGATAAGGGAGAACCTGTACTAGGGTGGTGTATGTTTGAGAGGAGGGAAAAGGACATGTCCCAGCGGTATCGTGGAGGGAAAAGTAGCAATATCTGGTAGCTGAATGGATGTATGGAGTGAGGATGGCTGAGGAGTGAAGGATGATGTTGAAGGAAAATCTGAATTCATGAAGATGAAAGAATAGAAGGATGGAGGCATACCCATAGGTGATAGATAAATTCAGAAGAGGGATTGGTTTGGAGAAGAAAAGATAATGAGTTTTACTTTGCACATGTTCATATTTAATTCAGAAGTAACAATATAGGTCCTAGAGGGCAAAAACTATCTCCCTTTTGTATTTGTTGTCTCAGAGAGATATAGGGAGGACTTCACTAAATATGTGTCGAATGATACATGACAGGAAATGATTAGACAGGTAGGAAGTGTGCACCTTAAAGATTGCAAAGCTAAGGGAGCACAGGAAGGCAAAGGTTCAGGGGTGGTGGAAGGGTTTGGGGGAGCAATTATAAACAATCCTACATTGCGTCAACTTCAATTCTTGGCCAAAATCAAGAATGCATTATTAAAGGGAAGACTGGGAGCATTTGGAATGGATCCAAGTGCCAAGACCATGACTCCAAAAGCACTACTTATTAGGTGCCAGGTGCCAGACACTATGAGCCAGTGTAACTCCAAGAGCTTGTGCATTGGCGAACACATTGTCAGACATAATCACTGTCAGGTGTTTTTGTTTAACTAGGTTTTTTTTTTTTTCTTTATTAAAAGGAATGTTTCAATCTGGGGCAAGTGGAGGAAGCGTATCAGTATATTCATGAAAATGTGATATAAAAACAAAAGAAAGGCATCAATAAAACTTACTTTCTTAGAGGAAAAAAAAAGAAAGCAGTTGAGTGGCCATTTGGAGACCTGTGTTCTGCCATTAACTGTGTCACCTCGGGCAAGTCTCTTAATGTCCCCGTACTTTAGTTTCCTTATCTTTCCTTAACTTCCCTTTTTAGGGAAATCGGAAATCTCTATGGTTCAATCCAATTCTAACATTCTATCACTCTTCTATGGGCTTTTCAGTCAGGGATGGATTATCAATCTTACATCAGTACAAAAAAAAGTGTTTTCATACTGCATAAACTGGAAAACATCTCACTCATCCCTGGGAACATATATGCTATGCCAGTGGTGAAATCTGCATTCTTCACTTCTTGCTTAACATGGTTACTCACCTTGGGCAAGAGGAGAGGGGGTCCTTCACAAGTCTGGGCTTACAAAATTCTCAAGGTCCCTTCCAGCAAAATGGATTTTTAGATGTCTTTCTATTTACCGCTTTGACCTTTGCTAGAATCTTGCATCTCTGTATACATGTACCAAAAAAAATGTTTTTTTCTAGGCTACTGCTTTTATTGTCATATGGATAAGCTTACAGTAGCCAGAAGCCCTGTGTCTTAAGCCTTTTCCTTTCTTTGTTAGCTCTATTATTCCCCACAAGTTTAAAAGGCAAGTGAAGTCAAGAAGTGTTCACTGAATATCTATGAATTATTAATGAGAATCCATACATATTCATCAGGGCACATTGTCATTCAGTTTATGGAACTACTGAGCATACTGGAAAAGTGTTTCTTTGACTTGGATTGAATGGGGAAAAAAAATCTCAAGGAGTATGTATTTACAAGATTCACCAGTATTCATCACTTTTGCCTTTGATTGGGATTAAGACTTCAAGATGAATCGGTGGTGACTGAGAAGCTCAGCTGTCTCCCAACCAAGCTGGTTGAGTCTTGTAAACCTGGAGGCTAAGCTATTTCTTTACTACCTATTGAGGCAACTATTAGTAAATCTGGGCCCTCAAAGGTTGGAGAATGTGATTGGGCAGAACCTGGAGAAGACCAATGGAATCCATTTATCTAGAACTTAAACCCAAATCCTGCCTTATCCACTTACTACAATGTGGCCAAGTCATTTAATGTCTCTTGTCTGAGCCTCAGTTTACACATCTGAAAAATGAGAGGGTTGAACTACTGAGCCTTATCTAGGGTCCCTTCTGGCTCTGGATCTAGAATCCTAGACGGAGCCTCATGAGCAGATTAAATTTCCTAAACTACTTTATGCTTCTACTCACCACTCCCCCATACATAAATGTTGATAGCTGCAAAGAAGTTAGCCTGGCACTTAAGGCATCAGAAGATAGTAATGAAGAGGATGAGAAAGAGAGAGAGACAGACAGAGACAGAGACAGACAGAGAGACGGAGCAATAAAGAGACAGAGAGAGAAAAACAGCAATAGAGGCAGAGAAATAGAGAGACACAGACAGAGGATGAGAGACTGAGACAGAGACAGAAAGACAGACACAGAGACACAGAGAGACAAAAAGAGACAGTCAGACAGTGACAGAAAGATAAAGACATACAGAGAACAACAGACAGAAATACAAAGAACCAAAGAGAGAGTCAGAGAGCAAGCCTGAAAATTTCCTAGGAGAGTGATTGGAGGTAATGAGTATGAGAGAAATGCAAGCTGATCACATTGAGAAGAGAGAAACAAAGGAACAGAAGAGGAAAAGCTAGGCAGGAGGACTACAGAATGGGTTATGTAGGAGGCCCAGCAACCAACTGATTAAAGGGTAAGGACAGAGGCTGGTCACGATATGCTGCAATTACAATATTTGTCTTCTAGTTGATTCTATCATTCAGGGAAATTAAAGCCTGTTCTCACACCCTGGATGATAAACATCCTTTATCTCTTTAAAATTACTTCTTAATAACAAACCCCCAAACGAAGCTATGCTGGTGGGACCTTTTTCCTGTTTTGATGAAAGAATATGGAGTGAACATTTTTTCTCAGCCCTTGGGAAATAAAAGTGCAAACGAATACACCTAAATAACACATCCCCAAAATGTCTCTGGTTCCCAGTGCACAAAAGTAGGTTGCAAGTTTGCAGAATTTCATTCAGTGTCTACATCAGAGGCACTTCTGCGGTCTCTTTCCCTCAGATAACCTGGAAAAACTTCTCTTCACATCATTCTCCCTTCACATAAAAGCCAGGTAGGAAAGATTCAGGTTGAAATGACTGTGAACCAGCCTTTTAATCAGTTTTGTACAAGTTTCTTCAGAGAAGAGCACAAGGCTCAACTCTTTGCTAGGGTCACTTTTCACTGAGGCACTCTCTCTAAATGTAACTTCAATTTATCCCAGATCGATAGGAGATGAATTCCTACAAAACAAGGGATAAAGACAATTACAAAAGACAATGTAGATAAGTTAGATTACACAGAATTGAAGATCATTTGCAGAAACAAAATTAATGTGTCTGGGATATGAAACAAAGCCGTCGACTGGGGTGTGGAAAAAGTCCTTTTTTAAAAAAAATCAAGTATCACTGATAAGGATTTAATATCTAAGATATATAGAAAGCTACAAATATGTTAAAAATGATTTCCCAAAGGGTGTGAACAATTATTTTCATGTGCAATCATCTTTTTTTTATTATATTATGTTATGGAATGCTTATTTTATTATATAAATTAAAAATAAAGTAAAAAGCATTGCCAACTATTAACATCCATAGGAAAGAATGCTCCAAATCAATAAGAGAAATGCAAATCAAAATAATTCCAAGGTTTCATCTCACACCCCACAAATGAGCAAAGGTAGAAAAAGATGGAATAGTGAATGTTGGAGGAGTTATGAAAAGGCAGGCACAATAATGCACCACTGGTGGTGCTGTGAATATGAGCATTCTGGAAAGCAGTTTGAAATTATGCAAATAAAAAGACTAAAATGACCACACCCTTTTATGCAGAGATTTCACTCCAGGGAGGCTACTAAAAATTGTTTTCCCCAATATACACCAAAATATTTATAGCAGCACATTGTTGTGTTAACATTGAAATGAAAACAACGTAGTTTGGGAATGGTTAAATTAATAGCAGTCCATGAGCATAATGGAATATTACTGTGCTGTAAGAAATGATTACCATGATGAATACAGAAAAGTATTGAAAGAGCTACATAAACTAATGCAAAGTGAAATAAGCAGAGACAAGAAAACAATGTGGAGAATAAATTAAACAATGTAAAAGTGCAATTAGAAAGAGCAAGCTTGCATTTGAAGAACAGATATAAAAAAGACTGTCCCTACCCAACTCCTTCACAAAGGTGGCAATCCAGAGAAGTAGAACTTTACATGTAACATCAGATTTTTAAAAACTGTTACTGAATATTTTATCTCTTCCTCCTTTCATAAAATTCTTTGTTTTAAGAGATGACTCTCTAAGAGGATGGGGAAAAGGATGCAAGTAGAAATGTAGGGAACATTAAAAACAAAGGATACATAAAAAAAAGTTTACATAATTTTTAAAGTGACTTTTTTACCTTGGGGGATATCACAAGAACTTCATAATGCATAGTGCATACTAACAGTTGCATCATAAGTCAGGCACAGGAAGAAGTAGAATATGATATAATCTTTCCCAAATATGATAGCTAGATACTGTTTAAGACATCATCTACATGATAGCTAGCTAGGTGGCATGGTGAATAGCATGCTGATCTGGAGTTAGTAAGACCTGATTTCAAATTCAATCTCAGACACTTACTAGTCTTGTGACCATGGGCAAGTCACCTAATAACACCTACCTGCTAGGATTTTTGTGAGGGTGAGGATCAAATGAGATAATTTTTGGAAAGTGCTTTGTAAACTTTAAAGTGTTTATAAATGCTATTATTATTTTATTATCATTATCATATGATAGTCTTATAAGGCATATTATAATATGCATTAATTAATTGGAGAATGGATGGCTTTTGGCCTAATATATTTCTATTAGCTTATTACATATATTGAGTATTAAATCCTTATGATAAATATTTGATAAAAATTTTTTCCATTGGAATCTTTGCTTCTTATCTTAGATGTACTAATGTTGTTTTTGCAAAAACTTTTCAATTCCATATAATCAATGCATATTATAATATGAATCATAACGTGACTATCATTTAATAATGGCAATAATAACATCAAAATAATGTCAAAACCACGTAAGATACCTTGAAAGATGTAACAACAAAGATAACTTTGCTTGATGATCCTCTAATTATTACCATCAAGTCTTCCTTAATACCAATGCATAAAATATGGAGATATACACTTACCAAAAGTGATTGCCAAGGTCATGGGGGAAATTTATTGAAGGGTACAAGTCAAAGAGGAATTTCTTGTAGATGGAGATATCCTTCAGATGCTCCTGTTTGTAGGTTGCACTGATTACAGCAAACCCTGGAATATGACCAAGCCTCTGAAATAGATTTCTGATTGATCTAAAGAATTTGGCTTAACTCTCTACATGGGAAAAGCCAAAGAGATAGTGAATGCCTACCGTCCAAGCAAGTAGGCACCCAACCTATGTAGTTTGTCTATCAGTGCATATATCTTGGCCAGACATTGCAAATGAACAATGAGCTAGACCCCAAATTAGAAGGCTAGATTTAAAATGAGCATACAAGTTGGGAAACTGGACCATGTTTTTTGATTACTCTTTATCTGATCAAAATAGCCTATCACTCCATTTCTCTGTGCTATACTCCTAAATCTATTCTTTATTGTCACCATAATCTCTGACCCCTTCACTTCATAGTGACATTCCTGGGATAATTTCCCATACTTTGGCTTTACTCTCTTCCTTTCCAAATCTCAACCCTTTAGCTATCCAATGCAACTCTACATTATGCTCTATTACTGAATTGCTTGCTTTCATGTCCTATCGCCACTGATAGCCCGCCAAAATCCAATCTTAGGTGAATCGTACTGCACATGCTCCGCTCTCCTATTCGGTGTGTTGCTGAATGGAGCTGGAGTAAGTTATGACCACTCCATAATTGATTATTTTTTATCCCACTCACCCCATAGTTCCAACACTTGTCTCAAGCCTCTCATGACATCCTCATCCCAACCCTTTTAGGTGTTTTATTGAATACTACTTTTGTAGCTTTCTTTTACAATAAATAACTTATTTTAAACCAAAGGTCAATATAATGGCCTTTGATATACATATGGCTCCTTTCTTTGCTGCTTTAGGGAGTTTTTATTAAACAAAAAATTAAAAATAGGATGACAATCATTTCAGGCCTCCAGGTTAGAAAATAATTGATATTTAGACAGATGTTGGGTTCTGTGTCTTAATTTATATTTATGGTTATCTCTTTCTAACCTTTGGCTTCTTATTTACTGAGACAAAATTCAGGTTAATGCAAATATATGAGTAAAGAAGCAAGAAAAATATATCCCTGTTTGTGGTGATAGAGGGAAAAACTGAAAAAAAAAAACCCACCAGATTTTTCTTGGAACTTTCTTCAGTCTTTGAGGAAGAGTTTACAACTGGTAGTATCAGCTTGAATTTTCTGCTCTGAAATGCCTAACAACATTCTCCTCGCTGTCACCTTCTCTGCTACACCTTAGTCCTACTTTCTCTTTTCTGTTTGGCTGGTTGCCCTTTGCTGTCAAATCTTTCCAGTTCAGCTCTTGATCTCCTCAGCTTTCCTCTGTATTTCCAGATACTAAAATTTCTCCTTGATCTGAACTCTCTTCTACTTAGTCAAGCTCATTAGGACATGACAAAGTAAGTCCCTTACCAATTCAGAACACACTTTTTACCATATCTAATTCAATCAATAAATATGAATTTGAAAGTACCTACTACGTGCAAGGACCTGTGCTAAGATCTGGATAACTGAAATAACTTTGATTTAAAGACGTGTCCAAAGCTTACTCATATTTAGTGACAGAGTGAAAAACTGAGGTGTGTGTTCACTTGATAAATACATTCTTGAGCATCTCCACATTTATTTTAAACAGGTGTGGGGTGTTTTGACTGATTTATTCAATTTACTCCCACCTTAAACTTTACTCAGAAAATCAAGGCCTTCCTCATTGAGCTCCTTTCTCTCTACTTCCCTACATCTCCAAACCCAGTGACATCTTCCCTCACCAGCCCCCTTCACTCTAATTTCCCGTGGTGTCCTTCTCACCGAGGCCAATCCTTCTACATGTACCCATTGCCTCCCATCTGCTCCATCAGTTTGCCCCAACAATCATTATCCCTCTCTCTAATCCTCAGTTTCTTCCTATCTACTAGTTTCTTCCTTGCCATCTTCAAGCATGTGCATATCTCACCATTCTTAGAAAAAAATATCCTTGATAGATTCTATCATTGGTAGCTATCATGATATACCATACCTCTGTTTCTCAGTCAAATTCCTTGAAAAAAGCCATCTATGCTATTTATTTCCATATCCTCTCTGTTTCTTCTAAATGGTGCACATTCTGGTTCTTCTTGGTTTAATTAAATAAATGACTCAATCAATCACCCCACTCAACTTAAAATAACTAACAAAATACACTACATCGCCATCAGATTAGCATACCTCTATTGAACCCGTCATAACCCAATATAAGGAATTAAGCTAGGTGCAAAAAGCCCTTAATTAATTTGGAAGAAGCCAGATGCTTCTAGCCCTTGGATCAAATGGAATGATTCTACAAAGGGAATGTATTTGGATCAGCTGAAGAGTGTCAATCAGATTCTGTGAGTCTTGGATAAAACCAGAAATCTTGTTGGGCATCAAGCACTAAAGCGTTGGCCAAGTCCACAAAAAAGATTTCTTGGAGGGAGAGGAGGGCTCCATCTCTTCTTGCTCTCTCCCTGCTCAGTAGATGAACTTGCTAATTATGACAGGTCAAAGAATTCTTAACTTCTCATGGGTATCCCAGGAGTGTTCCTAGAACCTCAGTAGATACTGGGGGAATTATCACTGAACCAATTACACACACTAAGTTAGCTTCAAGATTCTACAAGATACCAGGCAAAAACTATATTACACCTAAGGAGAACTTCAAGAGAACCTCATGAGGGAAGAAAAGGACTTTCAGCTTCTAAGACCTATGAGTTACCCACTTGTCATAATAGCGCTCTGTTTGTACCCATTTCCCTCAGGATTCTGTGTTTACTTGTGTGAGATTGTGTACTAGACTTTGGGATGAGATATTTCATTCCAACTTTTTTGTATTATATCACCTTAGCAAAAAGCCCTAACTAAAAACTAAGTAAAGTTGGTTGACTAATTTATTTCAATTGATAATCAATAGGGAAACACATTGGTAGGAGCTTCTGAACAATAAGCCTGAGCAATCATGGATGGTGGGTGTGGGGACCAACCTCTCAAGATTACCTCCAGAACCATGAAAGGATAGGCAGCCAACCACTCTTTGGGGACCCAGTCTGTCAGAGAATTGAGAGCTAGTGCTACATAGGCTTCTAATCTCATTATTCAACCAATACTGCCCTCTCAAAAATTACCCATCATCTCTTAACTGTTAGGCCTGTTTTCCCCTCTCAATTTTCATTCTTCTTTATGTCTCTGCAGTATTTCATACTGTTGATCACTATCTCCTCCTGGAGACTGTTTATCTCTATCTCTTTGTCTCTGTCCCTCTGTCTTTGTCTCTCTCTCAACATTGCTGTCTCCCAGTTCTCCTCCCACCTCTCTGACTACTTTCCCAATCTTTCATCCATGCCACACTAACTTAGCCCTCTTCTCTTTTCCCTCTGTACTATCTCACTGGATGATCAGATAAACTCATGTGGATTTAATAGACATCTCTCTGCAGATAATTCCTAGATCCAAATATCTGACCCCACTTTCTCCAGAGCTCCAGTCTTGCATCATGTTAACAAATGACCCCCAGGCCTATAAAGGGACCTGAAATGAAATAGTCTGATCACCAATCAAAAATATTTAGTGTCTGAGAAAGAGGCTTGTAGGGGAAAGAAGATTCTACAAGGGAACCAGAAAGGAGAGAGAGTTCTTCAGCTGCACAAAGGGGAGTGGGAAAAGGGTGAGATGTTATAATTTCTAGAGGCTTTTGGGTAGAGAGCAGGAGTTAAGAGAGAGGACGTCTGTAGACACAATAAGCCAGGCAGCAGGATGTTTAGAAAGTCCTGAGCAAGCTCTTTAGTCTGTAACTTGTCCTTCAGTTGATCCAGGCTGGTCCTGTGGTTTCTGGCAACTACAGGCATCTCCAAATGCAGCTAGAGTTCACATGCAAAGGATCCCTGGTACGTCAAACAGCTCTGAGCCTCAGAAATCCTTCTTGACTGGTTGTTGTGTGGCTCTTTTCTCCTGCTCCCCAGAAAAAGAAGGGAAATTCTAACAGAGTTATTACAGAGCTCATGATAACAATCAGTTATTAGATATTTCAAACTTGGTGTTTTATAGGAAACAAACTCAACATGCCCCAAACTGAATTCTTTAGCTTTTCATTCAAATCCTTCTGAAATTCCCTATCTGTTAAGAAAACTACCTTTCTTCCTTCCTTTCTTCCTTTCTTCCTTCCTTCCTTCCTTCTTTCCTTTTACCTCAAGTTTTCCCAAGACTCTGCTCAAAGCACCACTTTATGCATCAAGCAGTTACTGGTATCCCAACTACCACTGCCTTTCCCCTCACCCCAATGTCACCTTGCATAAAATGTATTTTGCGTACATCTATAGATTCATATGTTCTCTCCCCTATGATAATACAAGCTCTTCAAGTACAAAGACTGTTTTGTCTTTGTCTTTGTAGCCCTGAACCTTACCACAATCCATAGTATATGGTACATGCTTAATAAATGCTTGCTTGACTGAGTCTTGACACAACCTTCTCCTGGAAACACAGACCTATACTTTTTTAAAAATTAATTTGTTTACTTTTAGTTTTCAATAATTTCTATAAGATTTTGAGTTACGAATTTTCTCCACCTCCCTTCTTGCCTCCTTCCCCAAGATGGAGTACAATCTGATATCGGCTCTACGTATACATTCCTATTAAACATATTTTCACATTAGTCATGTTGTAAAGAAGAATTAGAACCAATAGGAGGAACCACAAGAAAGAGGAAACAAAACAAAACAGAAGAAAAAAAGGGCAAAGAGTATGCTTTGGTCTGCATTCAGACTGCATAGTTCTTTTTCTGGATGTCTTAGATCCTTGTATTGCTGAGAAGAGCTAAGTCTATCAGAGTTAGTCATCACACAGTGTGGCTGTTATTGTGTACAATGTTCTTCTGATTCTGCTCACTTCACTCAGCATCAGTCCATACAAGTATTTCCAGATTTTCCTGAAGTCTGCTTGCTCATCATTTCTTATAGCATGATAGTATTCCATTACATTCATATACCACAACCCGTTCAGCCATTCCCCAATTGGTGGGCATCCTCTCAATTTCCAATTCCTTGCCACCACAGAAAGAGCTGTTATAAATATTTTTGTACATGTGGCTGCTTTTCCCATTTTTATGATCTCTTTGGAATATAGCCCTAGAAGTGCTATTGCTGGGTCAAAGAGTATGCACATTTTTATAGCCCTTTGGACATAGTTCCAAATTGCTCTCCAGAATGGTTGGATCATTTCACAACTTCACCAATAGTGCATTAGTGTTCCAATTTTCCCACATCTTCTCCAACATATATCATTTTCCTGTTTTGTCATGTTGGCCAATCTGGTAGGTGTGATGTAGTACCTCAGAGTTGTTTTGATTTGCATTTCTCTAATCAACAGTGATTTAGAATATTTTTTTCATATGACAATAGAAAACTTTAATTTCTTTATCTGAAAACTGCCTGTTCATATCTGTTGGCCATTTATCAATTAGGGAATGACTTGTATTCTTATAAATTTGACTAAGTTCTCTATATAGTTTAGAAACAAGGCCTTTATCAGAGACACTGGTTGTAAAAATTCTTTTCCAGTTTTCAGCTTCACTCCTAGTCTTGGTTGCATCGGCTTTGTTTGTGCAAAAACTTTTCAATTTAATATAATTAAAATTATCCATTTTGCATTTCATAATATTCTCTATCTCCTGTTTGGTCATAAATTTCTTATATTCTCCATAAATCTGACAGTTAAACTATTCCTTGCTCTGCTAATTTGCTTATAGAATCAGCCTTTATATCTAAATTGTGTGCCTGTTTTGACTTTATTTTGGTATATGGTGTAAGATTTTGGTCTATGCCTAGTTTCTGCCATACTCTTTTCCAGTTTTCCCAGAAGTTTTTGTCAAATAATGAGTTCTTATCCCAGAAGCTGGAGTCATTGGGTTGATCAAACTGTAGGTTAATATAGCCATTGACTACTATGTCTTGTGTACCTAACCTATTCCACTGATCCACCACTCTATTTCTTAGCCAGTACCAAGTAATTTTGATGATTGCTGCTTTATAATACAATTTAAGATCTGGAATGGCTAGTCCACCTTCCCTAGCATTTATTTTCATTAGTTCCCTTGATATTTTGGACCTTTTGTTTTTTCCAGATGAATCCTGTTATTATTTTTTCTAGCTCTATAAAATAATTTTGGTAGTTTGATTGGTATGGCACTGAATAAGTAAATTAGCTTAGGTAGAATTGTCATATTTATTTTATTTTATTATATTAGCTCAGTCTACGCATGAGCAACTGATGTTTTTCCAATTATTTAGATCTGACTTTATTTGTGTGAAAAGTGTTTTGTAATTGTGTTCATATAGTTCCTGGGTTTGTTTTGGCAGGTAGGCTCCCAAATATTTTATAATATCTACAGTAACTTTAAATGGAATTTCTTCTTCTATCTCTTACTGTTGAGCTTTGTTAGTAATGTATAGAAATGCCAATGATTTATTTTGTATCCTACAACTTTGCTAATGTTGTTTATTATTTCAAGCAGTTTTTTAGATTCTCTAGGATTCTCTAAGTATATCATCATATCACCTGCAAGGAGTGATAACTTTGTTTCTTCTTTGCCTATTCTAATGTCTTCAATTTCTTTTTCTTCTCTTATTGCTAAAGCTAACATTTCTAGTACCACATTGAACAGTGGTGATAATGGACATCCTTGTTTCACCCCTGATCTTATTGGAAATGCTTCTAGCTTATCCCCATTACATATGATGCTTGCTGAAGGTTTTAGGTAGATGCTACTTATCGTTTTAAGGAAGTCTCCATTTATTCCTATGCTCTCTAGTGTTTTTAATAGGAATATGTGTTGTATTTTGTCAAAAGCTTTTTCTGCGTGTTTTTTGAGATAATCATGTGGTTTCTGTTAGTTTTGTTGTTGATATGATCAATTACGCTGATAGTTTTCTTAATATTTAACCAGCCCTAGATTCCTGGTATAAATCCTGCCTGGTCATAGTGTGTTATTCTTGTGATAAGTTGCTGTATTCTATTTGCTAATATTTTATTTAAAAATTTTGCATGTATATTTAGTAGGGAAATTGGACAGACATATTTTAACACCAATGTTATTTGAGTGATATATGACAACAAATATTGAAATACTAATACATTTAAAGAATTTAATATGAGGATCAACCAATGATGACTAGTGTGCCAGTGGTATCTTCACAAATGCTGGGAGAATTTGAAGAAAACACCCCAGATTTTGGGTGACTCTTTTATGGATAATTTATAGAAGGATATTAATGAGTGGTACAGGATGGGTAAATGTTAAGAGGTCATGATCTCCATCTCATACCAATAACATTAAGGAGCTCATGGATCTATTGGAATATAACAGTTCTATAAAATAACAGTTCTATAACAGCTCTATAAAAACTATTTTCCCCAAAGAAAAACATTTCACATTTATAGCAATGTAATGCAACAATGTTTTTAAGGAACAATTTCAATTTGGCTTATAATTGAATATTTTAACTATTTTATTTTTATATATTTTATTGAAAATATATCTCTTTTTACTTTTTCCTTGGCTTCTTTGTTAATGCAATAAGGAAAAAAATGTAGAAATTGCAACTCAATTGTAAAAGCATGCAGTTGGCAAAAAATAAATAAATGAATAAAAATAACCTAAGACCTTGGCTCTTCTCTACTATTTTTCATTTTCAAATCACTTTATGTTCATTGACTCAGCAGCCCTCACCAGACCCCAACATGCTCAAGATATATGTACTGTCTACACTAAAGATTATTCGAGAGGAGTAAAAGGAGAGAGTTAAAGATGAACTCTTTGTAGGTTAAAGAATGAAGACTGCATATTTAATCTGGCAGTTGAAATCTTTTCTGATAATTAATGCTTTCCAACCTTTTTTTACCTTTTCCTACTATATGATAACTTCATGATTTCAGATATTTAGCATAATATTTAATTTTCCTCATGTGTTTAGTGTTCAGTTATTCAATCTGATGCTACTAAAGCCAGCTCCACATGCTTGAGTTACCAGGAGATGCAGTGGATAGACCATTGGGCCTGGAGTTAGAAAGACCTGAGTTCAAATCTAGTCTCTGACACTTACTAGCTACGCGATTCTGGGCAAGCCATGAAAACTCTGTTGGCCTTAGATTCCTGAAATGTAAAATTGGGATAGTAACATCACCTACTTTACAGGAAGGCTTGTTATGAGAATTAAATGAGATAATATTTATGAAAAGTGCATGTAGTGCCTGGAACATAGTAGGCATGTTTATTGATTTACAATTGCTTACTCCCTTCCTTTCCTCCCTCACACTCCATATAACTTATCCCTCCATGCAGCTCTAAACTCTAGGTATTTTCCCCTCTCCAATTTCCAAAATAGAGCCTCATTAAGTGTTGGACTCCCTGATCACTCACGATCTCATCCTCCAAGATAGAAACTAATTGGAGATGCTTTTCCATTGATGCTTACTCCCATCGATCAATTCCTTCCAAATGTTTCCACTTTTGTTTGGGTTTTCTGGGCAAGAGAAATGGTGATTAAATATATCATTAGATACAGCCAGAATGTTTGTTCTTTGTTTTTAGAGAGTAACTGAAATATCTCTAATAAGGACTCAAAGTAGCATGGATCATTTTCAAGGGATGTGGTTTCTATCAAATTCCCTGTGTACCCTTGTAAAGCAAAGCTGGACAAAGGGAAGACCCACTTTTTAACAATATATAGGATTGTATTTTAAAGTCAGTTTTATTTGCTGATAGTTTGATTTCAATATAATGGAAAAACTGAACTTTGCCAAACTAAAAAATCCATTTGGAAATGAATGAATATTTGAATCATAAAATCTTTGAGTTGGAAGATCACAGGATTACAGCTTCAGGGCTGGAAGAGCCTTTAACAACCATTAAATCTAACCTTATTTTACTGATGAGGAAACCAAAGTACCAAGAACTTTAGAGACTTACCCAGGGTCATGTTTAGTAAGTAGCCAAGGCATGATTAGAGCTCAAACCTTACTACCTCTCAGTCCAGTGTTCTGTCCAGTACTCCACACTACCTAGGTCAGTCTTCAAGTAGAATTTATTTAGATTCACTGGTCAGTTCCCCATGGGAATCTAATTTGGAACATTTAGAAAAGTTCATGTTAAAGTCCTCAGGTTTGTTTTACATTTTATTCACTCTTATAAGAAAGAAAGATCCCTTATGGTATTCTTATATTTCTCATTTTCTATATATTTACAATTATTGGTAGAAAAACTATATGACATTATGTATATATATATATATATATGTGTGTGTGTGTATGTATATATAAAAATATACCTACACATACACACACACACACACACACACAAACACACACACACACATATATATATGTAGGAGAAATATTTAATTCATGATGTATGTGTATATATGAATATAGCCAGTAAGTACCTGAGGCAAGATCCAAACTCACTTCTTAATTCTACATCTAATGCTCTATCTACTACACCACTTCTCTGCCTCAGGATAGAGTCACAACATAGACTATGTGTTCTGCACACCGTTAATTCAACAAGTCATCATTAATTGAGCATGATACTAAATCCAAATATTCAAGGGAACACAAAAGAAGTGAAAGATCTTCAAGGGATTAGAGTTTAAAGTAGTCAAAATAGAAAAAAAATATAAAACAAAAAAAAATAAATAGCAGTTGAAGAAAGTAAAGTAAAATGAGTTAGACAGCTCATTTGAATATTCAAATGAGCTGTCCAGATAGAAGCACATAGATCACTCAGTAGAGTGCTGAGCCTGGAATAAGATAGGCCTGACCTCAGATATGGCCTCAAAACCTAGCTTTGTGACCATAAGCTAGAAACTTAACTTCTGTCTACCTCAGTTTCTTTAAATATAAAATAGGAGTGATAACAAAAAATACCTACTTCTCACAGTTGTTGTGAGGATAAAATTAGAAGATACTTATAGAGTATTTGGCAAATCTTAAAATATTACATTAAATGCTATATTGTTAATGTTGTTATCTGTTTTATGTAGAAAGGATAGGACACTGATTTAGGGTTAGAGTGATAGGGAAGACCTTAAGTACAAAATAGGACACACACTGAGTCCTGAAGCAAGAGAGGTATATTGATAGATAGGGAAAAGGCAGTGGGGTGGGTAAGGTATTTTCTAGCAAATGTTTAGAGTCCATACTAAGCATGGCAAATTCTGAGGACACGAAAGACCAGCCTAGCTGGAAATGATTATTGTCAGTTAGTAGAAAACAATGTTGGAAGGGGTGGGTGAGTCCAAACTGTGGAAGACCCTAAATGCTAGCATAGGAAGTTTAGAGTTCAGTTTTCAGTCAGTTGGGAGTCACTGAAGATATCTGGATAAGAGAAGAATATGATCAGAGCTGTGCCTTAGAAAAACTAAAGTGATAATGATGTGGAGAATACATCGGCATGGAAAGCAGCCTAGAAGCTGGGCAACCAGCCAGGAAGCTGTTGTAGTAATAAGTTCCTAGGGTGATGAAAGCCAGGCCAAGTGTGAGAATGGAAAGGAATGGCTAGAAGAGGCATTTTAAAGCATAGGTTCTTACCAGGGGTTCCGTGAACTTAAAAAAATTATACACACACACACATACACATACATATACACATATACACACATACATATAACTATACATATATATGAGTATATAACTATATTTCAGTATAATTGTTTTCCTTTCAAATGCTATCCATTTTATTTTATGATTTTAAAAACATGATTCTAAAAATGAGGGCCAGTGACTTCACCAGAATGACCAAGGGGACCATGACAAACAAAAAGTTAAAAAACAATCTCAGTTTTGAAAGAATGATCCCTGATATTATAAATTTCTGTATTAACAACCCAAAGTTGAGTGAATCACTAAAAGTAGGTTCAAATCTACTTTTATGCAAAGAGAGATGGTGTTTAGACATAACATGTTTGACTCAATCCAGCTTCAATCCAGGACAGGGAGGGTTTTTTTCTTTCACCTTAACAATCAATTAATCAAGAAATATTTATTAAGCACCAATTTTGTGCTAGGTCCTGTGCTCATTAAGCAAACTATAAATGGAAATAATGAAACAATTGCTAGTTTCAAAAGGTTTACATTTTATCGGTCAGTCAATAAGCATTTATCAAGGGGCTACTACAAGCCATTTAAAAATGAAAAAAGGTCTTTATGAAAAAGACCCTTCTTTCCATGATTCTTACTTTTTAAAAATTAATTTATTTAGTTTTAGTTTTTAACATTCACTTCCAAACAATTTTGAGTTTTAATTTTTCTCCCCCTCCTTCTCCAAGATGGCATGCAATCTGACATGGGCTCTACATATAAATTCATATTAAACATATTTTCATATTAGTCATGTTGTAAAGAAGAATTAGAACCAATGGGAGGAACCACAAGAATAAGATACAAAACAAAACAAACAAAAAGAAAAGGGCAAATAGTATGCTTCAATCTGCATTCAGACTCCATGGTTCTTTTTCTGGATGTCAATAGCATTTCCCATCATCAGACTTTGGGAGCTGTCTTAGATTCTTGCATTGCTAAGAAGAGCTAAGTCTATCAAAGTTAGTCACAGCACAATGTGGCTGTAACCGTGTACAATGTTCTCCTAGTTCTGCTTACTTCACTCAGCATCAGTTCATGTAAGTCTTTCCAGATTTTTCTGAAGTCCTCCTGCTCATCATTTCTTATAGCACAATCATATTCCATCATGATCCTTACTTTTAAAGAAACATATATCAAAGTAATTTAACTATCCAATCCAAATTAATGAGTATTTGTATTTGTGTGGACAAATAGTGATCACATGCATAATCATTCTAAAACAGGATGTGAGGATCTCTGAGTTTCTTTAAAAACAAAAACAAGCCCTAGGTCCAGTTGATGAGTCATCAGTCCATTGTAAGGATAACTTTAAGATGGGATTTAAAAAGAGAACTTTACTTTCATATATTATAAAGCTTTAAAGACAGACAATTCAGGGGCTTATAGTGGTAATTGAAACTCTGTACTCCATTATTAATAAATGTATCATAAAATTTTATCACAATTTTAAATTTGAATTTTAAATTTAAAATTGAATAATTCAGGACACAATTTTTTTTATTTCTGGACAAGTTTTGTTCCCTCTGTATTCTAATAATATCATAGTACATATATTTTTAAATATAGTTAGTTATATATAAACTCTAGAACATACCAGAATCTTTTTCTTTGCTATTTTTTCAAATAGATATATAAGCCTATGATCACAAATACTAACTTCATCTTTGAAAATTAAAAAATATAATAAAATCATTGAAATTTTATTTTATAATCAGACCACTTTGATTCTTTAATTTAATTTTTTATGATTTACTTTTCCCACAGATAATTACGGATGAAACAATTACCAGTTAACCAATATCAGCACACTGTCCTCTGCTGCAAAAAGTCTGATAGATACTGTGAAATGTATATTACATATATATGTGTATAAATATATATATATATACATATATATATATATATAAAGCACTGTGCTAAGTGCTGGGAGAGACAATGTGCAAACAAGTATATACAAACAAGCTATACACAAGATATATATAATCAACAGTGTGAAGGGAAGGTATTAGTTAAGCATTAAGAAGTATTGGGAAGATAGTGGAGAGAAGGCAGAGACTCACCTGAGCTCTCCCCCAAACCTTCAAAAGACCTTTAAATAATTCTTTAAAATAAATTCTGGAATGGCAGAACCCATAAAAGAAAGGGGTGAAACAATTTTTCAGCCCAAGACAACTTAGAAGATTGGCAGGAAAGTCTTCTGCATCAGGATGCAATACAATGCAGGCCACACATGCACAGACTAGGACCCAGCAAACCAGTAGTAAGCTTTGGGAGTGACTGAATCAGCAGCCACAGTGGTGATTTCCAGTGCTCTTAGTCCATGGACATGACAGGGGTAGAATAATTGGTCAGAAGGAGATTACAAGGGTCTTTTTGTTGGCACTGAAGGCAGTACTCTGTTACTTTGCCCATACTTGGATCCAGGTCTCTGTCTTGGGTGGCTGTTGCAGGGGGAAGAGGAGCACTAACATACCAGAGCTTGTATCTGCAGCCGAACAGGGATTGTGATCAGAATTTCAGGACAGAAAAGAGTGCTTATGGTTGCTCACAGACCAGAGCACAGGGCAGGAGTGTTGTAAACACCTTTCCTTAGATCATATCACCTTGGGAGAACTGAAAACTTATAAGTCTTATAAGACTTGAAGACTTATAAGTCCCTAGAAGTATCTCTGAAAATAGATGCACAAAAACCCTGAAGCTGGGTTCCATCCTGGAAGCAAAGCCCCATTTTAGCAAATTAAAAGTTAAGAAAGAGGCTAGAAAATATGCAAAAATATTTTTAAAATTCTAACTTTAGAAAGTTACTATAGTGACAAGGAAGATCAAAACACTTCTAAGAAAAATATAAATTGGTCTTAAGCCATGGAAGAGTAAAAAGGATTTTAAAAATCAAGTAAGAGAGGTATAAGAAAATTTGTGAAGAGAAATGAGAATGATGCAAGAAAATCATGGAAAAAAAAAAGAGTCAACAGCTTGTTAAAGGAGACACAAAAAAATCCCAAATAAAATAACACCTTAAAAAACAGAACAGGCCAAATGGTAAAAGAGGCACAAAAATTCACTGAAAAGAACTCCTTAAAAATAGTATTGGACAAATGGAAAAGGAGGTACAAAATGTCACTGAAGGACATAATTCCTTAAAAATTAGAATTGAGCAAGTGAAAACTAATTACTATAAGATATCAAGAAACAATAAAACAAAATCCAAAAATGAAAAAAAATCAACTATTAACATATCTCATTATAAAAACAACTGACCTGGAAAATATATCCAGGAGAGATAATTTTAAAATTATTGGACTACCTGAAAGCTATGATAAAAAACAAACAAAAAAAACCAGCCTAGACATCATCTTTCAAGAATTATCAAAGAAAACTGTCCTGATAATCTAGAACCAGAGGATAAAACAGAAATTGAAAGAATCACTTCCTGAAAGAGATCCCCAAATGAAAACTCCCAGAAATATTATGGACAAATTCCAAAGCTCTCAGGTTAAGGTGAAAATATTGCAAACAGCCAGAAAGAAACAATTCAAGTATCATGGAGCCACAGTCAGGAAAATGCAAGATTTAGTAGCTTCTACATTAAAGGACCAGAGGGCTTGGAATATGATATTCCAGAGTGCAAAGGAGCTAGGATTACAACCAAAAATCACCTACACAGCAAAGCTGAGAATAATCCTTCAGAGAACAAACTGGGCATTTAATAAAATGGAGGATTTTCAGGCATTCCTGGAGAAAAGACCAGAGCTGAATTAAAAAAAAAAAATGAATTCCAAATTCAAGACTCAAAAGAAGCATAAAAAGGTAAACAGGAAAGAGAAATTATAAGGAATTTGATGAGGTTAGACTTTATATTCCTACATGGGAAAATTATATTTAGAATTCCTAAAATCTTTCTCATTATTAGGGTAGTTAGGAGTATGCATATATAGAAAGCAGAGATATAGTTGAATGTGATGGTATAATAATCTAAAAAAAAAAAACAAATTAAGGGATGAGAAAGGAGAATGCACTGGGAGAAGGGGAAAGGAAGAGATAGAATGGGATAAATTTTCTAACATAAAAGAGGCCTGAAAGAGATTTTACAGTGGAGAGGAAAATGGTGGAAGCAGGGAGGAGAGAACACGAACTTTACTCTCATCTGAATTGGCTCAAAGGGGGAATAATATAGACACTCAGTTAGGTGTAGAAATCTATCTTTCCATACAAGAAAGTAGGAAGGGAAGGGGATAAGGAAACTGTGGGGGTCAGGGGGAGCTGATAAAAGAGAGGGCATGACAAATGTTGTAGAGGATGTGGGAAAATTAAAACACTAATGTACAATTGGTGAAGTTGTATACTGATTTAACCATTCTAGAAAGCAATTTGGAACTATACCCAAAGGGATATAACACCATGCATACCCTTTGACCTAGCAATACTACTACTAGGACTGTATCCCAAAGAGATTAAAAAAGACCTATGTGTAGTAAAATATTTGTAGCAGATCTTTTAGTGGTGTCAAAGAATTGGAAATTAAGTGGATATCTATCAACTGGGCAATGGTTGAAAAAGTTGTATATGATTGTGATGGAATACTATTGTGCTTTAAGAAATGATGAGCAAGATGCTCTCAGAAAAAGCATAGAAAAACTTACATAAACTGATACAAAATGAAATGAGCAGAACTAGGAGAACATTGTACACAGTCACAGCAATATTGTATGATCTACTATGAATAACTTAGCTATTCTTAGCAATACAATGATACAAGACAATTCTGTAGGACTTATGATGAAAGGTGCTATCCATCTCCAGAGAAAGAATTGGTAGAGCCTGAATGCGGATCAAAGATACTTTTTCATTACTTTTTAAAATTTTTCTTGTTTTTTTTTGTCTTTGTTTTCTTTCACAGAATGACTTATATGGAAATGTGTTTTGCATGACTACACATGTATAATCTATGTCAAATTGTTTGTCTTCTCAATGGGGGCAGGAGAGAGAGGGAGAGAATTTGGAACTCAATTTTAAAAAAAGAATGTTAAAAGTGTTTTTACATGTAATTGGGAAAGATAAAATATTAAATAAGATAAAAAAAGAACTGATGCATATCACATTGATATTTTTGACATAATTAAAACATAAAGTCAAATTTTGTCAGTTTGCAGCTGAAGTTTCTCCTTACAAGGGCAAAACAAATTTGACAGAGATGGCTTTATGGTGCACCCCAAAGACAAAAGAAGAAATATGGTCATCTGACCTTGCAGAACTCATAGGGAGAAAATAGACTGCCATGAAGATCGTTACAGATTATGTGCCAACCTCTGTGAGAGATAGGAAAGAAAAAGAGAAATTATATGAAGATAAGACATTCCAACATCAAAATTATACCTTAATGCTCACTGATTTCGAAGGTGAAAGTGGGCAGAGGAGAGGACGGGAAGAAATGAAACAGCCAGGGGCAGTTAGGCGGTGCAGTGGATAGAGCACTGGCCCTGGAATCAGGAGTACCTGAGTTCAAATCCAGTCTCAGAGCAGACACTTGATACTTACTGGCTGTGTGACCCTGGGCAAGTCACTTAACCCCAATTGCCTCACCAAAGAAAGAAAGAAAGAAAGACAGAAAGAAAAAAAGAAATGAAATGAAATGAAATAGTCAAAATTCAGAAAGCCTACATCTGTGTGTCATGAATATTTCCACAAGAAAAAAGTTGAAAAGTATCAGACATGGCAAGGACCAACAATATGAGGAAATATGATGTGGTTAGAAAAGCACTGAATTTGGAGTCAGATGACTTTGGAGTTCAATTCTTTACTCTGATATTACCTGTCTGACTTGGGACCAGGCAGGTAAGCAGTTAATTCATCAGTAAGATGTCAGAAGAGGACTAGATCTTTAGGCCTTACTCCAGCTCTAAGTTTAAACATGAGGAATACACTTCAAGTGATTATAGCTTCCCAATCCTGACTTGTTTAAAAGAATTCTACTCCACTTCCCCTCACAAAATGGAAAATGGACAAAATTAACGATACTGATGCTATAGCCATTCATTTCAAAAAGTTAGCTTCAAGCAAAGGCTTCACTAATCACTTGCTGTACGGTGGATTCTTGTTCACCTATCAGGTTGGCCTCTGATGTCCTTCCTTCCAAAGCTGAGATTTCATGGTATTCGATGAACTGATATGAAACAGTAGCCATCACAAAGGGGCTACAAGGCAGAGCACCAAACTCTACCAGCAAACACTTGATTTATTTGCCAAGAAGAGAAGCATAGAAAACAAGAGGAACACTATGAGGTACAAGTCAATCCATAAGACCTTACAGAGAAGGATGATGGAAGATTACAAGGGATGTTGCCTCACAACTAAGCAAAAAAAAAAGTTGAGAGGATAAGCAAGCATCTGGAGAACATTTATCAATAAAACTATGAGAAGGGGGAAAATACATGGAATGAAACATCTTCCAGTGTTTCCCTAGTGAGCTGGAATCATCAGGGACAATAGTGGTAAGCCCACATCCTAAAACCTTAGTACCTGCTACTCCATAGGTAGGAAGTAATTTAAGATGATGAACTCTGGAGGGTGACTAGACTAGCTCAAATACACTTACAGTCTCTCACACACGTGTGCAATAGATATCTCTATCTAAGTACAAGAACAGTAAAGGGGAACAAGACAAATAACATACTGCCGCCAAAAAGATTTTCTTAACGCTCAGAGGTGCCCATGTATTCAGTAAACTCCAGTAATTACTACTAGGGTCAAAAGCAAACTCCTTTCTTTGGCACTTAAAGCTTTTCATGACTGGTTTTCACCTGTATTTTCTTCTTTATTATGTATTACTCCTCTTTACTTGCTCTATGATCCTGCCTTCTTACATTTTCTCATATAGAAATTTGTCTCCCACCTCCATTCTTTTGCACATGCTGTTCCCCAGTCTAGAGTGTGTTCCTTGTTTACCTCAACTTGGTGTTTCCTTCAAAGCAGCTCAAGCATTACTTTCTACAAGAGGCTTTCCCTTATCTCCAATCTTTTTAATGTTTCCTTCTCCTCCCAAAAAAATTATTCTGTATTTATTCACAAAGATTTTTAACTTTAAAATATTTTCTCTTAGGATTGCTTTTAGATTAACTTTCATAAAAAACATTTCACTTTTCATTTCATTTACTTCTTCCTTTCTCATGTGTATGTGCATATATATACATGTATGTATTTACATACATGTTTGTGTGTACATATATACATATGTATGTATATGTATGTATGTCTCATTCTACAACCTAAAACCATCACCTCTGCAGTGGATAACATGGTTCATCATTGGTCCTCTGGAGTCTTCTTTGGTCATTGCATTGATGAAGGCTTTCAATGCTTTCAAAGTTGAGCAGTTTTTACGGCATTATTACTGTGTAAATTGTTCTTGTGGTTTTGATTTCATTCTTCATTAGTTTACAAAAATCCACAAAATTATTCATTTTTATCAATTTTTATGTTATAGTAAAAAATATTTTATTCTGGTTCTACTGACTTCACTCTGATAATTGCAACAGTAGAAGGAAGAATTGAGGCTTATTAACTCACCATTTTTCTATAGTTTTTTATTCAAAGACTTGATTATAACTGCCTCTTGCTTGACTGACTCACCCCTTACCATGCCATCTTTGTGTAACTTATAAGTTGTAATTTCTTAAACCACAAAAATCTTATATTAAATTACAGCAACTGCAATTTCAAGAAAGTGCCCACCTTTTTTACCATCAGATTTTGCGCCACACTTAATCTCAAGTTTCATATCAACCCTTCACTACAGTTTACTCTCCAACTTCCTGGAAACTTTTCTATACCATTTTGGGTCAGTCATCAGGAATGATAAATAATTTTTATAAACACATTTCCAAGCCTCTGTAGCAGCTGCTTTGAGTCCTGGGCTTGGAGAATGCTGCTATTTGCAAATCTTAGTATTTTCAGTAACATGGCCCCAGAAGCCCATAGCAGTGATTTAATAGTTGAAAACCAACACCAGTAAATTAAAGAATTAATGTTCCTTTTTTTTTTCAAATGTATCACTGGAAAATATTTACCAAGAAAAAACCTCTAGGTTGAATTTTTACTGTGTTTATGAATGCAGCAATGAATAATCACCTGTGAAAAGTGTTAATTGGGATTTTATCTCTCCAATCCAACTGAAAGTCTTCTGCAATTATGTCCACTAATCTATTCGTCAAGTTCTTCTTGTCCTCTGCAAAAGGAAGTGAATCTGAAAAAGAAAAAAAATACCCGAAACTTATTTCTATTATTTCTGCTAAAATAATTCAGTGGGTAGGTTTTATTAGGTTTCCTGAAGCTGGAACTACATTCGCTGGCTAGCTCTCAACTTTGTCTGGGTGAACTTACATGAACAAGTCAGTGACCATTTCTTATTTCCAGTAGAAACTTCTATACAGAGTTGTTTTTTGATACAACACAGTCATCAGAATGCCTCTAATAGCCTCAGTATTAATATATCTAAAAAGAACCTAAGTGACTACAATCTTTAAAATTCGCAAAATACTCAGCATGCATTAAGTCAATCTTGTGGTTTCTGTTATTGTTTGTTGCTGCTTCTGTTTTTGTTGTTATCCTTCCTCCTCCTCCTCCTCCTCCTCCTCCTCTGTCTGTCCTTTCAGTCCTGTCTGACTCTTTGTGACCCCATTTGGGGTTTTCTTAGCAAAAATACTGGAATGGTTTACAATTTTCTTCTCCAGCTCATTTTATTTTTGGTTTTTGGTGAGGCAATTGGGGTTAAGTGACTTGCCCATGGTCACACTGCTAGTGAGTGTTATGTGTCTGAGGCCAGATTTGAACTCAGGTGCTCCTGATTCCAGGGCCGGTGCTCTACCCATTGTGCCACCTAGTTGCCCCGTCCAGCTCATTTTATAGATGAGGAAACTGAGGCAAAAACAAAAGTGACTTGTTCAGAGTCACATAGCTAGTAAGTGTCTGGAACTGAATTTGAACTCAGGTCTTTCTGACTCCAGGCCCAGAGCTCTATCCACTGTACCACCTATCTGCCCCAGGTTGTAAGTTGATTCTTATGACAACCCTAAAAGGTGGATATTATTATTGCCTTCATTTGAAAGATGAGGAAACTGAGAGGTAATGCAATTTGTCAAGGATCACGTAGTTAAGAAGAGTCAAAGGCTAGTATTTGAAGTATTCACTTCCTGGCTCCCAGTTGAATGTTAAATCCACTGACCAGATTAAGCACCTGCTCAGTATGACATTTGTCATAGAATTTTCAGGGCAGGATCTTGATCTTAGAATAAGCAAAGGACAATACAGAATAAATCCATAATCCATTATGAAAAGGGTATGATGTTGAAAGATATGTCTGACCCTCATTGGTTTCTCTCTGCATTTGGTACAATACAGTTACCAACAAGATTTTAAAGCAAAAATAAACCGAAGGGCAAAAATCATTTAAGATATTTCATTTGAGTGAAAGACTGAGGTGGATGCCATCAGCTACCAGATGAATCACCATAGAACATGAGGCTTTCTTCCATTTTCATACCGCTCTTTTTGTAAGAACATTCTATGATTCAATATTCTCTGTTAAATCAAGTCTCAGCTCTTCTGTCTCCAGAAAAATAAGGATGCCCATAATCCAGCCTCAGCCAAACTACCCAGTTTTATTTTATTTCCTACTCCTCCCCGCAAAAAAACTCTGTGCCTTTTAGGAAGCTCCTCCCCATTTCTTTGAATCTCATTCTTCTGTTTCACTGGTGTAAAATGCTCTACGCCTTCCTCTCTTCTTATGCACACTCCAGAGCACCCTAGGAGGTTGAGCTCAGTCCTACAACTGCCAGAAACGCATGTGCATATGTCTACTGTCTTGTTTGGCCTTTAAAGACCTTTGCATTCTCTGGTCTATCTTCCTAGATGGATTCCGTATTCTACTTTCTAGCCAAACTTGATTTCCATGATGTTTCCTCTACAGGTCATTCTGTATTCTTCCTTCATGACCTTGAATAGAATATCTCCCAATTTCTTTTTTAATCTTAATTTTTATAATGTATTTTGTTAAATATTTCCCAATTATATTTAAAAATTTTTGAGTTTCAAATTCTCTCCCTTCCTCCTGCCCCTTCTCCATCCCTTGAGAAGGCAAGCAATATAATATCATTTATTGACATATCAAAGCTTGCAAAATATAATTCCATATTAGTGTCTCCTAATTTCTAGAATATTCTTCTTCCTCAGCTCTTATCACTTCTTGAAATCACTTGAGGCTTAATCCAAGTGCTAGTTCTTTTAGAAGCTTCTCTTGATGTCCTCAATTGTTAGGCACCATAGTGGATAAAGTGCTGGACCTGGAGTCTGGGAGACATGAGTTTAAATATAGCCCCAGATACTTACTACCTTTACAACCCTAGGCAAACTACTTACTTTTTGTCTGCCTCAGTTTACTGATTTGTAAAATGGGGATAAAAATAGGACCTAGCTCCCAGGATTGTTGTGAGAATAAAATGGGATAGCATTTGAAAGTGTTTTGCAAGCTTAAAGCACTCTGTAAATGCTAGCGATTATTATTATTGTCACATAATTATTAGTGCATCTGTTCTATTTACTTATGCAAGACATGACCAAAGGCCTTTCTACATTCTGGGCTCACTAGAACTGGATCCTTTCCTTCAGGTCTACTCCAAGAGTTACCATCTCTTTTTGCCTTATAACTCCCATATGATGTTATCAGAAAGCCTCTAAATAAAAAAAAATATTAATAAAATAGGTCAATTCAATAAACATTTTTAAAGCACCTACTGTGTGTCAGGCAATGTACCAAATACTAAAGTTACAAATAAGAAAAAGAAGCACAATCCCTGTCCTCAAGGAGCTTACAACCTAAGAGGAGAAGATGACACATAAAATGAAGCTCGAAAGTGGTTGGTGGAGGGAAATGGAAGGCAAGGCAGGCAGAAACATCACCTGGCACCTGGTGCCAGATGATCCAGAGAGTTGAAAACAAGTAGAGCTGCAGATGGAAAGTGGGGTGATCTTGAAATTCACTTCCTGCCCGGTGTAAAGGAAAGCTTTGGGAGGAATTCAGTGCTCCACCCTCCATCCCTCCAATCAAAGGGAAGATGACGCTAAGGAAGGTGGGAAGGATTATCTAAGGCTGAGTCACCTTCATGGTAATGAGATTAGAGATGAACCCCTTATCCTGAAAGGGGCACTTTGTTCCAGGAAGTTGAAACCAAGCAGAAATTCAGATGGAAAATGGAGGTCATGTTTAAATTTCCCCAAATATAGGCAATAGGGTTTTGGGGCTCAGGGTCCTGGATTGCCTCCACTGGGGTTTAAAGGGAGATGGTGGCCAAAGTGATGGTGGTTTGGCTTTCCTGGCACATATTAACTCCTGTCTCTTCTCTGGGGTGCCTTTGTGCTTAAGCTAGGCTGGCTTATGTGCTCTGTGGGTGACAGTTGTTTGGCATTTGGTGGGGAAGGCTGGCCCCTTTCCCATAGGATTTGCTTCCCCAGATGATGGCTGGGAAGGCTAGGCTGGAAACAAAACCAGTGGTCTGGGGTGGGGGTGGGGGCTGCTGTTCCCAGGACTCTTGTGGCCATCTGCCACTATAACATAACTGATATGCTGTCAACCATCTAATTTCTGCTCGAAGACTTCCAAAGAGCTGAAACCCACTACCTCTTGAGACAGCCCATGATACTTTTACACAGCTACAATTATTAGATTTTCCTGAATTTTTTTGCTTTTATCCACTGCTTCTGTCTCTATCCTTTGGGACCAAATAGAACCAGTCTAATCTCTCTTCTATATGATATATAATCATTTATAGAATTAATCTGAAACCCTTCCTGACCTCCCCACAACTGAAAATGATTCTTCCCTCTTAAATCTTATAGCATTATGTCTAGAACCCCTCTTTTCCTTTATCACATTCTACTTTGAATCAAACTTATTTATGTGCTTGTTCGAGCCCTTCTATTAGTATAAGCTCTTTGAGGACAGGGTCTCTCTATTTTGCCATCTTTGCCTAGTGACTTGCAAAGTTACTTACATAAGCTGTCATTTAATAAATACTTTTTTTGTTATTTTTATGTAAGGTTAGGGTTTTATTTTGATCTTTCCTTTATCCAATCTTTTTGAACTTATAGTCTTTACCACAGAATTAGAACATTAGAAATGTACAGTTCTCAAATGGATGACAAATGGAGGATAAAATGAAATAACATGTTTAAAGAATTTTGCAATAAGCAAAATTAAAGCATTCCATAAGCTATTATTATTTCATAAATTTAGTATATAAGCATATACTACACCCACACATATATTTACATATATGTATATAGATAAATATTGGCTTGTTCGTTTAGTGACTTATATACGTACATCTTGTTTTTTTCCAGCCAGATTAAAAGCTTCTCATCTTTTGGAGATTCTACTTGGCCTAGCTCAATACTCGAAACAGATGATGATCATAGGTTTTTAGGACTGGAAAGCAACTAGGTTGGTGCAGAGAACAAACTGTTAGCCTCAGAGATAAGAAGATTTGAGTTGAAATCCAGCCTCAGATACTTACTAGCTATGTGTTCTGGTAGGGTCACTTAACAAGCCTGTCTGTTTCTTCATCTATAAAATGGTGATAATAAAGGTTCTTGGGAGGATAAAATGAAATAATACATTTAAAGAATTTTGAAAACCTTAAAGCATTCCATAAATGCTATTATTATTAATACAACTGCCTTAATTTTACAGACAAAGAAAATGAAGCCCAGAGATATTGTCTTGTCCAAAGCCAAACAAGTCATAAATGGAAAAATTGAGATTCAAATTCAAATTTGTGGGCTCTAAACACAAGCCTTCTGACTCAAAAACCATTGTTTCCTCTCCCCTCCCCCCCCATAACACACCACCCACTTAGGTTCTTGGTACATATTTATTGGTTGCCAATACATTTTAATGGCAATTATTCATATTCTGGTGTAAGTACAAGTTTAGTCCTGATAGCTTAATTCAAGAACAGACAATGCAATGTATCAAAGAAATGAGATAACAAACTTCCTTAAACTAATACCATGACTATGTCAAAGAACTGATTTTGTGTTGTTGATATCCTTGCCAGTAGGCCTAATGCTTAAGATTTTGGGGGGAGGAGCACTGCCAAATTTTCATAGCCTTCTTGTAGAATATTCATAAACAATCTATAAGCTCAAAAAAAAATAAAGGCTAACTCTGCCCTACTGATGAGTAGAATAATTCTATTTTGAATCATATTGAGCCTTTCTTCTAAGAACCTCAAAAGTTCTTTACAAATAGCTAGGAGGATAACTGCATTATTTTTCAGATTTTTTTGTTCAGGAGAAGGATAGATGCCTCAGGCTCTTGGAGAAAAATCACTGCAGGAATCCAATAATACTAAGTAAACAAACATGATGATTATTCTCAGCTAACAGATGGGAAAGTGAGGCAAGGGGCATTATGAATCTTTCTCATCACACACATTAAGGCCTATTCGGGGCCAAGCCAGACCACAGGTTCACTGGATTCTATCTGTGCGGTTATTTATCCTAAAGAGCTTTCTCCACATCAGCCTAAGTTTTGAGATAAAAACTTTCTTCCACTGAAGACAGAGCTTTGTGGCAAAGGAAAGTGGTCATGTTTATTTTTGAGTCAGAGGCCTTGAATTTTAATTCTGCCTCTCTCTCTTATCATCTGTGAGACAATGGGGAAGTCACTTAATCTTACCGATCCTCAATGTTCTTAGCTGTGAAAATGTTGGGGTTGTATTTGATGACTTCGATGATCTATTTTGGTCCTAAATCTGGATTTATCATAGTTGATCATAGGTCAAAAATAGAGGAGACTTTTGTTCATTTGGCCTGGACTTTTGATTTTAGGAGTGTGGAATTTCTGGTATGAATATTCCTCTACTCATCCATAGGAGCAGCTCATCTGTAAATTATATTCTTATCAAATAATCAACAAAAATTTATTGTGTTTTTGTGCTAGGCACTACTTTATTATTGTAGATACTAGGTATACAAAGACAAGAGTGGAAAAAGCATTTTTCCTCAAGAAACTTATAGTCTAGGGGCAGCTAGGCAGCTTGGCGATAGAGTACCAGTCCTGCCTGAAATCAGGAGGACACGAGTTCAAATCCGAGCTCAGATATTTACTAGCCATGTGACCCTGGGCAAGTCACTTAACCCAATTGACTTAAAATAAAAAAGTAAAAAAAAAAAAGAAACTTATAGACTAGTTGGGAGAGACAACATGCATGTATGCATATATAACATGCATATATGTATTTATGTGTCACATGTGGTCCAGTAGAATGAGCAAAAGAACCTGCATTCAAATCCAGGCTCTGTCATCTTCTACATAGATAACCCTGGGCAAGTTATTTAACTTGCCTGGGCCTCATTTTCCACATAAATACAAAATAAGAGTGTTGGACTAAATTCACTTGTTTGGCAAGTCTGATGTCAGGGTGCTTTAAAGAGCTTGAACCATGACTTTTAATTTAGCACCCATGTTTTATACTCCTATGAGTCTATAGACCAGATGCATTACTTGATCTGTTTTTCACAATTCCAGAGCTAATCCTCTATAAACTAAACACACACATACACACACACACACACACACATAAGCATGGTTACTGGGAAGATTATTATTGGTATATTATTTCTCTAAACCTTGATTAATCTAGGCCATTCAACTATCGAAACTATTCTCTACAATATAATTCAGTAGAATTGAATGGAGGATAGTAATTGTATGACTGAGAAAAAAATATGGCAACCAGGAGTAAGAAGGGCATAAAAAAATCCAAAAGCTGTAGTTCAAAGCTCCACATGCTGATTGCTAGCAAGCAACTATAGCTGAAGAAACCTGGAAAGCAACCTTTCTCATACATTCTCAGCTTTCCAGCCAGCCTCTCTGTGTGAGGAAAATGAGGAAGGTGGTTTATTACCTTCATTTTACAGAGCAGGGCTGAGCCAGAGAAGATCCCAGATCATTCTTAGAAGTCACTCAGGGGAGCAGCCGCCTCAATGAGATATAAGATCCATTGAAGTGTCAAATAAATGCTTAATTCTTTGTTTGGTGCTCTGGAGGATAAATAAGAAGTATCAAATACAATTCCTGTCCCCAAGAAATTTAAAACTTAGTTATGGAGTCATGGAAGCCTTTTGTCAACTCAGTTGCTAAGCTGGATCAAGATTCTCTTGTTTCTGCCTTTAAGCTGAATGCTGTTTTCTACTATAAACTCCCCAGATAATCTTATTCAACTCACTACGATTTGAGCTCCTCAAAGCAGCCTGACTTTAGACTTCCCAAGCAAGACGAGTTTTAATAACAAGGGTGAATAGTTTTAATTATCAAAGGCTGACCCTTGGAGTATTTCACCAGGGCCATGTTGGGCAGATAATATAGGAGAAGATGCAGAAGGCTGTGGCTAATCTTTACTGGCCCTCGCCCTTGTGGAAATATTCATGTAATTCTGTAAGGAAAATATCCTGCTCACTTTGATCCATTTCCTCTGGTAAAGTCTCTTGCTAGCCCGGTTACTTGTCTGATCCCGGTCCTGTGTGTTCCAGCCCTCTTTTCCCCATCAAAGCAAATATGCTTTTAATGACAATCATTCATATAGGAGGGTAAGTTTAATGGGATGTTACTCAAATGTAATCCACATTATATAACCCTCAAACTGGATTCTTCATGAAAATAACCACAGAATATCACCTTTGAAGCATAATAATATAACCTTAGAGTTCCAGAGAAGGCTTTATCATCACAAGCTAGTATATATGGTCACCACATTTTTGTCAAGGGAAAGTATTTACCTTGGTTAAATTTAGAAGGAATTACATCACATCACAGGCTATATTCAAAAGTGCACTGAAATGTTTTTCTCTCTAAACAGCAAGAGAATAGACTACTTATGAGCAAAGAAGAACTTGTTTAATAAAGTTTCAGATATAACTTGATTAAGAAAAAGAGGCTGAAAGGCTACATGTGCTGTCAAATGATCCCTGCAATGTTTACATTTTGGAAAGAGAGAGATTATGTAAGAGCCTACATTTCAACAAAATTAGAATCTGTAGGCCAATGAAGTCTCTTAGTAAAGTTCAGCAAAACCTCTAAATGAAGTTACTGCAAGAAAAGCTATGACATAAAGTTCCAAGAAACCATAACTGTGACTTCAAAACACCATTATCTGCTTATGGTAGTGACTACTTAGGCTATTAAATGTTTACTCACCACATTTTCTATTTTGATCTTTTTCACTTTCTGTTTTATCACATGCTACATTTGCATGACTCGGTCAAGCTAGACTTTTAGACTAGCTCCAGAAAAGATATTGTGACTTGCCCCTTTGATTTTTCTGGAAATCACTTTAAGATTACTTATCTTAAACCACTTTGCGATCTGTAGATCACAGATGTTTTAGACTTTTCACAGTTTGTCCTGCTAGTGAATCATTAAACATTTTTCAATGCTGTTAGTAAGTAACCATGGGTAAGATCCCAGATCCATGATGACCATAGAGAAGTCTTTTGGAGAAATAATTAGACAATGAGATCCCCAAAATAGCAAAAAGGAATCACATTTTAGGGATCCAGGAACTCCCTTAGGCAATTTCCCTACCTGTGAATTCAAAGGATGCTTGAGATGATTAGGGCCAACAACACCACCTGGTTAGACCTTATAGAACCGTTAGGACCACAGAAGCTTACCTACACCATTGCATCCCTAGGGACAGCTCACCAGCTCTCCTTCCTAATAAATTTCCACACTGCCCAAGAAGAAACAAGGTGTTCAACTTGAAAGATTCAGCTCTTGACCTTGATTCTCAGCATAGTGCCTTTCACTTAATGTTTGTTGAATTAAAATGAATTGAAAACCAATCCTCTACCCCTACATCCATCCTAGTTCTTATTTCTAACTCTCTGGAGCTTGGACCCCAATTTGCCTTTATCTTTTGTACTATGGCTTAGCCCATTTTCTGAATCAGATCAACTTAGCCCATGCTCTGGTTTCATACTTTTCTTTATAACTTGGGCTTGCTTGAAACATGCCTTTCACAACCTCCTGTTAGCTAGTGACTCTCAGTTGATTCTGACAAGGGCTGACTTTAGGACTTCCTTCTGGCTACTTCATATTTAGGAGTGTTCCTCTCACACCTGACACAATGCTGTTCTGCTCCCAGGAGTCTCTGTGGCTCTGGAGAGAGAGCATAATCAGCTATATCTGCAGAGTGAAATGTTCCTCACTTTTTCAGACTTGTTTCTGCCAGAGTACCATTTTGATGGTGCCTGTCTCAGTCAGGAACAGAATAACTCTGCACTCTTCTAAATTTTTACATATATATGCATTTTTATAGCTATAGCTACATATGTAAATATACTTAAATATACATGTATATGTCTGTGCATGTGTATATATGTGTGTGTGTGCATATAGATAACTATATATGTATGTGTGTATTTAGACATATAGATATAGATAAATATATTAATATCCTTTTGCCCAACATTTCACCGTTGGACACAAACTATAAGGAGATTAAAAAATAAAACAGAAAAAAAGCTCTCTATATACCAAAATATTCAAAACAGCTCTCTTTATAGAACTAAAAACAGTGGACAAGGTGGGTGTCTACCAACTGGAGAATGTCTGGATACATTTCAATATATGAATAATAGAATATTATCATGCTAAAATAAACTATCCACAGGAGAAATTCCGAGGAACATGGGGATATTTGTATGAGATGTTTCAGTGAAGTAAACAGAATCAGAAAAATATAGAGATGATAGTATGTACTATATTGTGGTATAGTATTAACATAGTAATGTAAAGGGAAAAATACTAAAGTGAAATTCGATGCTGTGGTTTTAGTAACTAATTTTGGCTGCAGAGAAGGGATACAAAATGTGCCTCCTAACTTTCTTAGAAAGCTTGAAAACTATGACGTGCAGGATATTGTATATAGTATCTGATTGTGTCAGTTGATTTTTTGTTTTTCTTTGTTATGGGGGGTTTATCTAGACCTGATTGAATGTGAAAATTAAAAGAGATCCATAAGTGTGTGTGTGTGTATGTGTGTATACATACACAGACACATACATGCATGCATATACACATATGTACATATAAACACCTATATAGGTATATACAAATACATGCATGCATATATACATACACACATGATATAAAAGCAAAAGTCATTGTTAAAGGTATATACAAACATATATATGCATACATATCTGTAAATAAACATGTATGTGTATATGTACATAAATATATAGATATACATACACACATGTATACATGTCAGTAAATAAACATTTATTGTGTGCCAGACAGTGTGCTAAATGGGGATACAAAAAAGGCAAAAGATAGTCTCCATCCTGAAGAACCTCCCAATATATGTATATCTGTATACATGCATGTGTATTTGTATATACAGAGTTATTATTGCTTTTTGTAGTAGACAAATTGGATTCCCTATGCTTTATTCAGTTTGTGTGATTCTCTACGATAGAATATCATTTGTAAATGTCTACCTATTGCTTTCTCATTCCATCATGAAGAATCATCTTGACAGTCATGTAAATTATTTTTAAAGAGTATTTTGTATTTTGATGAGATGATAGTTACAGATGCCTTTCTGGTTGCCTCTTTTCAGTAGTAATATTCATAGTTTTTTGTTTGTTCCCCAGTGTTTGGTGTCCTTCCGTTTCATAGTTTGAGAATCTATCTCTCAACATCTACACAATTGTGTTGCCTCCAGAATGGAATTCTGTTTAGATTAGTGTTGTGAAACTGCTCTTTCCATCTTCATTTCCTTTAGAGTGATTTCTATTTCCTTTTGTAGCACAAGAGTCTAGGAGTAATGGCTCCAGTGTCATTGTCAGAACAATCAATCAATAAACCATCATTTATTAAGCACTTACTATGTGCCAGGCATATGCTAAGCATTGGGAATACGAACAAAGGCAAAAAAAGAAAGAAGAAAAAAGAGTCCCTGCTTTCAAGAAGTCTGCATTCTATTGGAGAGGATAACATGAAAACAACTGTGTCCAAACCATATACAGAAAAAAATTAGAGATACAAAAATCAACAGAGGCAAGCTGCTAGCTAAGGGGGAGCAGGAAAACATCTTGTAAAAAGTGGTATTTTAATTGAGCCTGGAAGGAATCCTGGAAAGCCAGGAGACAGACATTAAGAGGGAGAGAAATCCAGGTATCGAGACAGTGGAATTGCCAAGAGGTGAGAAGTAGAATGTCTTATTCAAGGAAGAGAAAGGGGGCACTGGAACATAGAGCACAAGGATAGAATTTAGGACGTCAGGTTATGAAAGGTTTTGAATGACAAAAAGAGGATTTTTGATTTTTGATTTTTTAATTTTTAATTTTTAATTTTTTTATTTAAGCATAGAGGTAAGAGACAGCCACTGGAGTTAACTAAATGGGGTTGGGGGGGGTGACATGGTCAGGCTTGCAAAAAGATCGCTTTGATGGATGATTGGAAAATCAACTGGAGTGGAGAGAGAGCTGAGGCAGGGAGACAAACAAGTAGGCTGTTGCAAGAGTCCAGACACGGGGCGATGACAGCTTGCTCTAGAGTGGTGGAGAGATGGGGGAAAATATACGAGAAATGTTAGGAAGGGAGAAGAGACAAGCCTTGACAACAGATGAAATATAAGGGGTGGGAGAAAGTTAGGAGTTGAGGATAAGTAGGTTTCAAGGGTGAGTGATGAGGGAGATGTTGGCAACCCTCACAATAACAGGAAAGATAGGAAAAGAGAAGAGCTTAGGGGGAAAGATAATGGGTTCAGTTCTCATACTTTGAGTTTAATATGGCTACAGGGTATCCAGTTCAATGTGCCCAATAGGCAGTTAAAGATGTTAGTCCGGAACTTAGGACAAAGGTTAGGGCTGTACAAATAGATCAGATAATCATCAATCTGCACAGAGTTGTTAGTTGAATCCGTGGGAGCTGAGGAGATCACCAAATGGAAGAATATAGAGAGGGAGAAGAGAAGAAGGCCCAGGTAGAAGCTCTGGGGACATCCATCATTACTGGGTGTGTTCTGGATGAAGATTTATCAAAAAAGACTGAGAACAATGGTTAGGAGGAGAACTAGTGTAGAGCACTGTCATAAAAATCTCAAAAGAAGAGAATATCAAGGAGAATAGGTTGACTGACAGTTGGAGGCCTATTACGGTCCCACTGCTCATCAGAAGTATTGATCTATTTGTTTTCCAATCTCGCCCAGTTCATCCTTAGGCAGCCTGGTGCTCCCTCCTCCACTCTGAAGAGGTAACCATATTAGTGCTTGATATAGTATAGACGTCTGACAAGCATAAGCCCTACTGTAGCTCAGAACTTCTGAACTCAAGCAATCCACCAACCTCAGCCTCTCCTAGTAGCAGAGATGATGGGAGTGGGCCACACCATCCAGCTGTTTGAATTATTCTTACATGTTGACTTCTTTTATAAGCACATGTGCTACCCCAACTTCTTTTGTTCTTTGAGATGTATAATTATTCTAAAAGAATAATGTTATCAATGTCCTACATTGAATTAGCACAGCACACTTTTCAAAGTGCCTTCCCTGACATTGTCTTATTTGTTCCTCTCAAGGATACTGTGAGATAGATAAGTTATCCCACTTTTACTGTAATTAAACTGATACCCAGAGATATTACAAGGTTCTTTAGATGCTGAAGGGTAGAGGTACAACCAAAATGCAGGATTTCTGACTTGGAATCTAGTGATCTTTTTACTGCACCATGAGCCTTGTGGAGGGAAAAGCAAAATCTATTCTACTGAATTTTCCACCTGATAATTAAATAATTTTCACTTCATTAGGACAAAAATTAAGTACACTGTGTATTAAGTGCTATGCAAGTTCCTAGGAAAGCTAGTAAGTTTGGATAAGACCCAATCCATACCATCAGGAAATGTATTTTCTGATAAAGAGATTAACACAAATATTTTCCAGGTTCATAGGAGATACTTTGGGGGAAGGCACAGAGTAATGCAGGCATCAGTGTCATTTTCAAAGGTGAGTAGTCTTCATTTATAGGTCTTAAAAGCCTTTTGAAGAACTGAAGGGAGAATAAAATATAGATAAAGAGAAAGAGAAATTGTTTAATCTCTTTCTTGAGTGAAGTCTGTTCTGATTTGACTTCATGCCACATTGCAAGATGGGACCAATGAAATACTTGCAAAGCCTGGGCATCATTCAAGTAGTTGTCATCTTACTTAAGTAGAGATAACCAAGTGAATCTGAAGGCTTCCTTCAGCTTTACAAAATAGATCCATTGGTAGGACTTGTGTATCCAAGAGTGCCCCAAATAAACTGTGTCAACCTAATTTATGTTACAAAAGAATCACTCTATACTTTTGTGCTTTGTGGCTAGAATGGAAATAATATTTATGTGTTGAATAATGACTTTCTAGCTCTCACCTCACACTTCAGTCTGGATATAATCAGGTTAGAAATTGGCTCCTTTGCACAAATATCAAAGCCAATCTGTATTTGTTCCCAGGCACAAAAGTTATCCAAGTATGAGCTACATGAGATTTGATGAAAATATCACATAGTTTACCAAAAAATTGTTAGTACTGACCCAAAGTTGCCAGAAAAACAGCCTTTCTTCATATCCCCAATACTTAGCATAATGTCTGGCATATAGGAGGTGCTTAAGCAATCCTTGCTGCCTAGAGAAATGCCTAAAAAACAATGAAGCTGAAAAACAAAATGCTAACATATGCATTTACTTATCTTGGTTCATTCTAGTCAGCCAATGCTCTGAAATTCATCTAGGGCCAATGGTAGAAGTTTCTGAAGGACTTGTGTATTGTGTACTTTGACTCATTTAGGCAAATAAGCAGAGCTAAAGAACTATTGATTGACCAAGGATTAGATTATTGCTCTCAGGAACTCCCAGGTCCCCTCAAAGTTTAGATTGTCTTGATTTTTTCTTAACAAAAAATAAGGAAGTCTTCAGTATGGTTCTATCAGTCAGATCAACTGAAACATTTAAATAATGATTCTGAACAAAATTAAAAGGATTTTCAGATATAGTCCCCAAAACCTCATTTAAAAGGAAAGATTTATAAAAATTTGCAGTGGAATAGCATCATATGTCAAAACGATTTAAATCATATGAGGAAATTGAAGAACCCAAGGTGGAAGAAAAGTGCCAAGTATTTGGATGAAGAAATAGAAACAGTATTAAAAAGGGTACATAGACCATTGTGCCAGAAAGAAGAAAAATAGGTGATGAATTCAGGAAACAGGTTATACACCTGGCACTGTGGCATGGTTTGTTATTGACAATATACTTCAACTACCAGATATCTATAGGAGCTTTTTGGTCTAAAACTCAGAGTAGCTGAGACATTCTTTACTTACTTGAGGGATAAATTCATTGTTGAAAGTGTTGAGAAACTGACAAGGGTAATGGTACTATGAGCTTGGCTCTGCTCAATAAGGCTGAGTTGTTGGTCATTAATGATGGAAATTTTGCAATGATAAAATTATGGAAAATTTATAAAACATTCATTCCAGAAAAATACAGTGTTTTTTTTTTAGCCACGTCCTTTTCCTACAGGCTATGTCCAATATAGTCAAACTCTTCCTCTTAAACAATATTAATCTCTCCTGCATACAAAAGCCCATCAAATACTTACAATCTAACAGCCATGTAAGCTCTGAATCTTCCCTTCCTAGGGCTAAGAATGCCCATTTCTTTCAACATATTTTCATATGATATGTACTCAATGTCCTTCGCCATCCTGGTTTTTATCCTGTGGATGCTGTACAGCTTATTAATATCCTTTTAAAAATGTGAATCCCAGAATTGATGTAATATTCCATACAAGATCTGATTATTACCTTCTTCTTCATGAAAGCTGTACCTCTCAATGAAGCTCAAAATTGTATTACCATTCTTAACTGTCACATCATACCAATAACTCTTTGAGTTCTACTAAAAGCCCCCCATATTTTCAAAGTACATTCTTCTACCCATTGTATAATTCTGGAGTTGATTTCCTTTCCAAATTATGACTTTACATTCATCCCAATTGAATTTCATCTCATTAGATTTAGCCCATTGCTTTAGCCTGTCAAACATCCTTTTGGGTCCTCATTTTGCCATTTATTGTGTTACTTATTCCTTGGTGTCATCTGTAAACCTGATGAGCATTCTATACCTGCCTTTATCCAAGTTATGGATAAAAATGTAAAATAGCACAGGGCCAAACACAGATCTTTGGACTACTCCATTAGAGATCCCCTGCTGTATTGACATTGAATCATTAAATTTTATTCTTTGAGTCTGGCTATCTAAACAGTTCTGAATGCATCTTATTGTATTATCATTTATTCCACATCTTTCTGTCTTCCTCAAAAGGATAGTAGTCAATATTTTATCAGACACTTTGCTAAAATACATATAAACTACATCTACAGTATTCCCCTCATCGACTAGCTTAGGAACCTTGCTAAAAAAAGAAATGAGGTTGATATGGCATGGCCTCTTCTTAAAGCCTTGCTAGCGCTTCATAATGGCTACTCTCTTTCATGATGTTTACCAGACACCATTTTAATTGTCTTTACTAGAATCTTCTCAGGAATCAAAATCAAGTTAGTCACTTAGTAGTTTTCAGACCTGGTTCTTTTCCATTAAAAAAAAAAAGACATTTGCATTTCTATTCTTTTCTATGATCATTCAAATGCTAATGACAATGACTTAGAAATCACATCTGCCAGTTTTGTCAGTACCTGAGGATCTAGTGCCTCTGGGGCTAGATCACCAAGAGCAGTAGATCTTTTACTTTGGACAACTATTTCCTGTTATGATTTTTATTTTTTACATTTTTTTAAAAATATTTCTAATTTTTTTGACATTTCTAAGACAAAAATCAATATGCTTGGAAAAGAAAACAGAACCAAAATAAAAACTATGCATCTCTTCCTTCTTTCTCATTATTTATAACGGCTCCGTCCATTTCAGAGATCTTTTCTTTTCTTTGCTCATTCTTTTTCTTCCAGTATAGCTTACCAAAAACCAAACACATTTATTTCCCTTACCTTTCTTTGGCAGTATCCACTCATTCTGAGTTTTAGTGTTAGTTTACAGGACAGTCTCACCATTTCCCCTTTTGAGTACCTTCAATTTTTGAAGTTTTAAATTTTTTGAAAGATTGCTATTAGACAGCTAGGTAGCACAGAGGTTAGAGCAAGGGACCTGAAGTCTGAAAGATCAAATTCAAATCTGGCCTCAGGGGCTTACTGTTTAACCCTGGGAAGGTCACTTAATCTCTTCCTGACTCAGTTTCCTTATCTGTAAAATAGGGATAATAATAGTACTTACCTCCCAAAGTTATTGTGAGATAAAATGACATATTGTTCATAAAGCTATTTGTAAACATTAAAGCAGTATGTAAGTATTATTATTATTATTATTATTACAAGTAATTTTTTACTTTGTATTTGGCAAAGAGAGAGAATTCCAAAAGGTACTAGAATAGTTGAAGTTATCATCACTATCATATCATACCTCTATTAGGTTTGAGATCTCATCACCAATTCTACCCTCACATCCACCCCACATATCCACCTTTTCATTTCTACTTTTCCAACATCTCTTGTATATATCTCCTCCTTGCTGCCACTCACAAAGCAAGCACTTTGGGGCAGGGGAGAGGGGAGAAGCTTATCACTTCAGCCTACACTACTAAAATAGTCTTCTGGTAGGTTCTCCTCTGTTAATACCTCCTTATTCTAACCTATCTTCCATTTAGCTACAAAGGGATTTTCTGAAAGTGAAAGTCTGGCCAGTAACCTGACTACTCAAACTTCAGTGGTTCTTTTACCTCCAGGATCAAACATAAAATCCTGCACGTCAAGATGTTTGAAAGGTGGTTGGAGATGCAAGACTCAAGGTCAGCAAAGAGATTAGGGCAAGATAGGTATTTGGGAACTGTAAATTTAGAGATGATAAATAAATCCATGGGAGCCGATGAGATTACCCAATGAGGTGGCATATAGGAAGAAGAAAAAAGGGCCCAGGATGGAGCCCTGTGAGACATTTATGGCTAAAGGATATGATCTGGATGATGATCCAGCAAAGGATATTGAGAAGGAAGGAAGGAAACCAGGAGATACCAGTGTCCAAAAACCTAGAGAGAAGAGAACGTCAAGGAGAAGAGGGTGATCAACAATATCAAAGACAGCAGCAAAATCAAGAAAAATGAGGATTGAGAAGGGGCCATTTGATTTGGATGTGGTTGCTGAGCTACTGCTGGTGATCTATAAAAAAAATACATGAATAAGAAGAAATATGCCAGAGGACAAAATCAAATATAAAATGTGTTTAGTGTTCAGAATGCTCATAACCTTCCTTACACTTACATTTTGCTTTCTACCTTGGAAGACTGGAAGTCTTCTCACACTTTACTCAACCCATGTACTCTGCAATTCAGTGACATTGTTTTCTTTGCTGTACTTTACATAAAACACTCCATAAATGGACACTGGGCATTTCTTATTGGTTATCTGCCACTCCTGAAATTCTTTACCTCCGTATCTCTGACTTGTTTTCTTTCAAATCCCATCGCAAATTCTCCTTTCTGCAAGAAATCTTTCCTGATTCCCCTTGATGCCAGTCCTTTCCCCCATTGATTCTCTCCAATTTATCCTAAATCCATACTGTTTGTGTATAGTTGTTTGCATGTTGCCTTCTTCATTAGTCCATTAGACCATGAGTTCCTTGAAAACAGGGGCTGTCTTTTGCTTTTCTTTCTAACACATAGCATAGTGCCTGGCACATAGTAGGTACTTAATAAATGCTTGCTGACTGACTCACATGAGCATTTATAAGATGACACAATAATCATTAAATTTTCATCTATATTCACCAGAAATAGGTCATAGGCTTCCAGACTTTTTTTTAGTTCAGGGGAATTGCATAGACAAAGTATAACTAGATTTCACAACTTGTTCAACCATTCTCCAATTGACAGTCATCCCTGAAATGTTGAGATTTTTGCCACCACAAAGAGAGTTGCTATAAATATTTTAGAACACATAGGTTATTTTCCTTTTTCCCTAATCATCTTTGGAAATAGATATAGTAGTGGTATTTCTGAGTCAAAGAGCATAGGCAATTTAATAACTCTTCGGGAACAATTTCAGATTGCTCCCCAAAATGGTTGGATCATTTTACAATTCCACCAACAGTGATTTAGTGTCCCATTTTTTCCACGTCACCTCCAACATTTGTCACTTTCCCCTCTAATCATTTTAGCCAATCTGATAGTTGTAAAATGATATCTCAAAGTTGTTTTAATTTTTATTTCTCTAATCAATAATATTTTAGAGCATTTTTTCATATGATTATTGTGAGGGATTGTCTGATTTTGGCTACGTGCCACGTGGGGGTTGTGGCAAGATGGGGCAGGGATACGATATTAGGAAGTAACCGGAGCTTATGCTCCCGAGGCAGGGGGCTGTGCCATGTGGAGTTGTGGTGAACTGGGGTAGGAACAGGATACGGGGAAGTAGCCGGAGCATGTGCTCCTGAGGCAGGGGGCTGTGCCACGTGGAAGTGGGACGGCAGAGAATGAGCTCCTTTTGTCTAGTCCTCTCCCTAGGTGCAGCGCTAACCCCAGACGTCCCCTTCCGGTATCTGATCCTACAATCATTCACTGGTAGGCAGGCTGAGGAGGAGGGGCTAGGAAGGTATATAGGGGCGGTAGGGGTCGGAGCTCGCTCTCTCTTGCTCTTGCTTTCCTGTTTGGCCTTGCTGTGATGGCCTCTGAATAAAGTTCGAGTGTTTGCACCTCCCGATCGGCTCGTCTCTATGTTTATCCGGGTGGGCTCTGAAGACTGGTAAGTATGACCTTGGCAGCCTGCTCCTGTTAGGAGGAGAGTGCACAGTGCGACCGGCACAGATTATAAGTAGTTTTGTTTTCTTTATCTAAAAACTTCTTGTTTGTATATATGCAACCTTGTTTTAATTGTGTTTATGTTCCCAAATGAATTGGTTGTGATGCATATAATTTAATTAAGGGCACGTGAATTTAATGTATCATGCATTAGCTACTTGTATGTGCATTGTAAAGAACATGATGGTGATAGCTGCTATGTGAATTGTGTAAATTATACGATATACTAAATATATGATACACTTTTATAATCACAGATATCATAATGTACCCCCATATAATCTCCTGGGACTACAGATTTATCAGAGAGTAGGATACAAGTATGAACCCATGATTTATTTTTCATGATTTATTTTTGTACATACGAACAAAAGTCCAGGAATGTGATTAGAAAGGTAGAAGATATAATGGAGGTACAAGGAGAGAAAAGCCCTCATCTCCTGGCCTGAACTTTGTCTCTGTCTTTTTTTCATTTGTTTTTGTTTGTTTTGTTTTTTAATGATCTTTCAAATTTTTTTTTCCAATTCATCTTTGTTGCATAGTGAAAGGAGTTTGAATTTGAAAAAGACTGGGGGATACCAGAACCTCAGAAATTTTGTTAGCTAATGAGAGAGTAGCTATGGCATGTGCAATGACAAGATGTAGCATAGCCATCAGATGCTGAAATTGGAAGTCATAGGGACTGTTCACTATAAGTTTTAGTTACGTTTCGGACAGAAAGATCCAATCCCTGGACTTGAAAGTTTAGTTCAAAAGTCAAATATGAAACTGAGACCATTAGCTTTTTAGCAAGTGGAATCTCTGCTCTTTGTTCTAAAAAAAACTTGGCTCTGGAGGTCAAAGAATTTCTGGAAAAGGCAATGAGGTGCTTTACAGTGAAAACTCTGAGGGGAATAAGATAGATCATTCCTTAAGGGAAAATGTGGGAAAGGTTGTTTTTGCTTTTTGCTTTTTCTCTAGGGAGGGCTTATGATAGTCTTATGGCTAATGCAAAAGCTACTGTTTTTCCAAAAAAGCTATTAAACAAAAAAACCTCAGGGCCTGGAACTGAAGGGACATGGCAGCACCTCTATTTATCATTAGGAAAAGGTGGCACTATAGCCAAAGATATTAAGCAAAAATGGAAGCCAGAAGGATGGAGAAGGTTCACATCTATACTCCCAGTGAGGCTATGCATGATAAAACAAGATAGATATTATGCAATCAGTTTATGTGGGAAATCTTTTATGAATACTTTGCTATCTCATTAAATGCCTTTACTTTCAACCAGTTGTGTCTTCTGGTTAAATATTAAATACATCAATGATAACTCATTAACTGTGATTTTGTGTAGATTCAGAAACATAGAGTATTTTAAACTTGTGGTAGCCTTGTTTCATCTAGCAACTCCTTGAATTGGGAGTGGGCATTCCATAATGTTACATACAGAAGATGGAAATAATGATGCAAGCTGGATACAGAAAGTTAGAATGCATCTTTAAGAATATTGTCAGGAGAGCTAAAATTTGTGATGAGTCTGAGTTGGGACCAAGTATTCTGAACAATAACAACCAATTAAGTCATAATGGCACAGGTCAGATTTATTGACAGGCCACTTCACCACTAACATGACTACCAAACTATGAGTAGCATGAACAAAAGTTATTCACGATACAGCGAAGGTGAAGGCCAAAGCAAATTGGAGATGGCAACGTGAGGTCTTCACTACCCCAAGTGAATTCCTCTTTAGCCCAGACCTAGTTCATAGGTTCTGCTGCAAGCATCATTACTAGCAGCCTCAATATCTCCCAAAGAAATACTTTCCCTTCCCACCTTCTTCCACTCTTGGCCGGAGCAAATGACTTCCTAGTTGCAACTATTCTCCGAACTCTGAGATTCCATGTTGTTTTCTGAAACATTTTTAATCAATGATTTGAAGAAAAGGTTAGATAAAATGCTAATCAGATGTTCAGTTGGATACTGGATACTGGTCTGGTAACAATATATTGGGTCCCACTGCTTCCAAATCACAGTGAGAAAAGTGCTATGCTGGGCCTGACTTTGTTGCAGCCCGTGACATTGTCTCTTCCACTGGGGTCCACATTGCTTCCCATTTTGCTGCCACTGAGGTCTATTGCATTTTTCACTGCTCCTTCATCCTTCCCTGGAGTCTATTCCTCTGTACACTGCTGAGGCATATGCTAATGTTTGCTTTGGAGGAGTGCTGCTCACTCCTACCCCTACTGCCAATTCTGGTGGGGTTGAGCAATGTCCCCCTATACCAGGGCCTGAGGGCCAGCTGAGTTTTGCAGAAGACCTAGTCACTGCTGGACCCTAAGCCCAGCACCCCTATACCAGGGCCAAGGGATGTCTTCCTAAGCCAGACAATGAACGCTGCTTCCCTGTCCCACGCTGAGAGATGGCCTTTCATGCTAGGACCTGAGTACTGCCATGAGTACTGCCACCCCCACAGACTGCCTCACCTTTCCCATATTCCCAGTGGAGTACTACCACAAGCACTAATACTGTTGGGGCCTGAGGGTGACCCTCTTGTGCTAATCCAAACAACGCCTTTGGTGCTGCTGAGTCCATTCCCCAGGGGCCCTTCTCCCACTCACCTATTCCTCACTGGAAGTCCAACAAAGAAAACATTACAATCAACGGGAATAAGAGCAGAAAATACCTCTTTTTACTTTTTATTTTAGACTGATATGCCTCCCTCACTTCAGTGCATTTGTACATTTACCCATAATTCCAATTCCAGAAAGGTCCTTGGGATTCCGAGGTGGATCAAGAATTGTCTCTTCATGCTCCTCACTCAGTGCTTTGCCCCAAAGAATTCCATGTGATTCCATTCTCCATGACCTCCCAAATGCCATATAAAAACTCTCAAGCAGCGTTCTCTAGTACAGTTCTTAGGCTATCCTAAAAATCCAGTCTTTAACACTAAAAGGACCAGGAAAGTCAATGAAGGAAAAAAAAAAATTTTTATCATAATTTTATTATGAAATAAATTTTTTTATCTTATCTCTATTTTTTGCCTGAGGGGTAAGAACATTGCACTGAACCAGTTAACACAGCTTAGTCCTTCAAAGTATTCTTAACTTCCACTCCTACTGGTTTAAGGAATCCAGGCCTATCACAGCTTTTGAGCCTGGAGATCAATATCACTTCCAAATACAAAAATGATGCAATTTCAACAAATGACTGTTTGCAGCATTTATCATTTTCAGAGCATAGTTCTTAAAGACACAGGGCACATTTACATCAGTCTTTAATCATTAGATGCTCACAATTTGTTATTTAATCCCTATCTCCTACCAATATAACAAAGAATGTCTAGTGGTGTGTGGTCAGCACTCCCAGGAACACAGAGAGAACTTGGGACTTCCCTTCCTTCCTTGTCTCGCTTCTCTGACTTCACCTAGGACATTCTGATCAAATCCTGCCAACTATGCCAAAATGCTGGAGGTGGACCAAGCCTGATTCAGGCAAGGGTTCAGAATTACAACCAAATGAGACACTTGTAAACCATTTAAGTTGATGAGAGCTATTGCTTAGCCATGGCAGGAAAGGACACTTAGCAAAGATGTGACGTTGGTTCTCAGGAGGAGCTTAACTGTCCCTGTGTTGGCCATGCTGGTCTGCTGGTCAGAAGCCTGAGGGAGCAGCTGCTGACTCTGTTCATAAGCCATGAGCAAGCCTTAGTTCTCTGAGCCAACTAAATCACAAGAACAGTTTTAATATATTTTAAAGAAAAACTAGTCTAGCCTAGCTGGCAGATATTGCTCCAATATAAATCTAAATTATAAAGGATCAGTCAAATCATAAAACAATTGAAGGTCAAAGGAAGGTAATACTTCAAACAACTATGGCTGGAGAAGAATTCTTACTAAACAAGATGATCGTGAAAGAAAAAAGTGACAATTTCAATTTTACTAAAGTGAAAATTTTCTGCACAAATAATTATATGCTGCTGGAATAAGAAGCAAAATAATAAATTAAGAAAAACTACAGCAAATCTCTCTGACAAGGTCTAAAATCAATAGTATATAAAATTGATATAAATATATAAGAACAAGAGCCATTCCCCAGAAGATAAATGGGCGAAAGATATGAAGTCATTCTCAGGTTAACTTCAGATGATAAGTAACTATATGAAAAACATGTTCTGCTGCGCCCAAAGGGCTATAGAGATGTGCATATCCTTTGATCCAGCAATACCCCTACTAGGTCTGTATCCCAAAAAGATCATGAAAAGGGGAAAGGACCCACATGTACAAAAAATATTTATAGTAGCTCTTTTTGTGGTGGCAATTGAAGGGATGCCCATCAATTAGGGAATGGCTGAACAAGTTGTAAAATGTGAATGTAATGGAATACAAGAAATGATGAATAGGTGCATTTCAGAAAAACCTGGAAAGATTTACCTGAACTGTTGCTGAGTGAATGAGCAGAACCAGGAAAACATTGTACACAGAAACAGCAATATTGTGCAATGATCAGTCAAGATAGACTTAGCTCTTCTCAGAGATACAATGATCCAAGGCAATTCCAAAAGACTCATGACAGAAAATGCTATCCATATCCAGAGAAAGAACTAAGGGGTCTGAATGCACTTTGAAGCATATTATTTTCACTTTTTTTTTGTTTTTTCTTTCTTGTGTTTTTTCCCCTTTTGTTGTGATTCTTCTTTCACAACATGACTAATGTAGAAATGTTTAACATGATTGTACATGTTTAACCTGTATCAGATTGCTTGCTGTCTTGGAGAATGTTGAAAACAATCTTTATGTGTAATTGGGAAAAAAATAAAATACCATTAAGGAGAAAACAGAAAAAGAAAAAAAGTGTTCTAAAACAGTAATAACAAGAAAATGCAAATGAAATTATCTCTGAGATTCTATTTCATATCCTTCAGATTGGCAAAGATGACAAAACAGGAAAACAAAAATTCAAGGAATTGTGAAAGGAAAGCTATGCAAATGAACTATTTGGGAGCTATGAAATGATTTAATCATTCTGGAAAAAAATATTCAGAACTATGTCTAAAATGTTATTAATTTGGACATACTCTTTGATCCAGCAAAACCATACCACTATTACATTTGTACTCTAAGAAAGTTAAAGACAGAGAAAAATGATTCATATGTGAACTAATTAATCTACTAATCAATTATTTTAAGGATATTTGTTTAGTGTCTGCTAGGTGCCAGGCACTGTGCTAAGTGCTGAGGATAGAAAGAAAGATAAATAACAGTTCCTGCTTTGAAAAAACTTATGGTCTAATGGGACATACAATAAATAAACAACTAGATACAAATAAGATGTATACAGGAGTAGTCTTGGATGGAAGGCACTAAGAATAAGAAAGCTAGGGAGATGATTCTTGCAGAAGATGGGAATTTAGCTGAGATTTGAAAGAAGCCATGGAATTTATGAGGTAGGAAAAAGGGAGAGAATTCCAGGCTTGAGGGATAGTGAGTGAAAATGCCCTGAGTCAGGAGTTAGAGTGTCTTATGTGAGGAACTTCAACGAGGCCAGTGTTACTGGATTATAGAGTACATGAGTACTCTATAGAGTATATTTATAGAGTAGGGTGTAAGAAGGTAGGAAGGAGCTTTAAAAAGCTTTTTTAATGCCAAACTGAGGATTTTATATTTATCACGGATGTAGTAGAGTTTATTGAATGGGAGAAGGAGGTAACAGGGTTAAATCTTTGATTTAGGAAGAACCATTTGAGAGATGAGTGGAGGATGGATTTGAATGAAGAGAAACAAGGCAGGGAGATCACCCAGCAGGATATTGAGAGATGCAGTCGAGGCATAAGGCATTGAGGATATATATGAAAGTGGTGGTAGTGTCGGAGGAGAGAAGACGAAAAATTCAAGAGATAATATGAAAGCAGAGATAATAGGACCTCATAACGGATTGCATTATGGTGAGTGAGAGATACAGTTAGGAATCGAAGATGATAGTTACCATGCAAGTCTAGGAGACTGGGAGGTTGGGCGTACTCTTGACTACAATATAGGAATTAGAAAGAGGGGAGGGATTTGGGTAAAAAGTGGGTTTTGAACATGTCAAGTTTAGGGTGTCGATGGGACATCCAGTTTAAGAAATCCAGTAGGGGGTCGGAGATGCAAGCCTGGAGGACAAGAGAGAGGTTAGGGCTAGACAAATAGATCTCAGAGTCATCTGCATACAGATGATAATTGAATCTATGGAAGCTGATGAGATCATCACTTTAGATCACTAATGATCCACGCATTGACCAATAATGACTCTATAAGAATGATGTTGAAACATATAACTCCTCCTGGCGGACAAGTGATAGAATATAGTTGAAGATGAGACGTATGTTATTAGACATGGCCAATGTGTTTTCCACCACCCACCTCAACTCTTAAATTCACAAAATTTTAGAGTTGGAAGGGACCACAGAATCTTAGAGTTGGAAGTGGCCATGTAGTTCAATCAATACTCAAAAAGGGATCTCAAATCTAACATACCCAAAAGGAGTCATTAAGTCTCTGCTTGAAGAGCTCCAATAAAGGGAATACATTGCACGATGAAGCAGCCCATTCCCCTTTAGGATACCTTTTCTTATTTTATTTTATTCTGTTTTTTACAAGGGAGTGTTCTATAGAAAAGAGGGGAGAAGATATAAGTGAAAATGACAATTCTCTCTCTCTCTGTCTCTCTCTCTGTCTCTGTCTCTCTCTGTCTCTCTCTCGCAAAAATATTAATATGTTTTAAAAGAAAGTAATGAATTTCCTATCACTAGAAGTCTTCCTGTAGAGTCTGAATGACCACATTCTGTGACTGTGGTGGGAGAGATTCTTGTTCATGTAAAAATTGGATTAAATAACTCCAAAACCCCTCCAACTCTGATATTCTTCAATTCTATGAATAGCCAGTTCCCTTTCATGAACAGAGAAGTGACAAAGGGGTTAGTTCTGTACCTATTTGTTCTGAATGTGCATTAAATTGCATTTTATCTCCTCAAGGAAAGTTAGGATCAAAGGTCTAAAGGAGACTTTCAAGTTCCACATAAGACTGACCTCATTTAAATTCACTTCATATTCTAAATGTCATCTTGATTGATACCCACTTAAATATAAAAGAAAGGCAATTAAAGATATCTTCACTTGACCACAGAGTTTGTTTGTGGTACTTTTTAAATTTAGGGGTCTTTTAATTTAGAGATCAATATCATACTGATTGAAACTCAATGTAATTATTAATATAATCATAAATAGAGAGAACATTATGACCTATAAATATGAATCTTTTCTTGCCTTGGAGATAATACTGTACATCTCAAGCTTAACATATCCAGAACAGAATTTGTTTCCTTTTCTCCTAAATTCACTCTCCTTTCAAACTTTCCTATTACTGTTGAGGGTACACTGTAGCCTATAGGTTTGCAACCACAGAGGTATTCTCAACTACTCATTTTTACTTACCCTACATATTCAATCAGCTGCCAAATCTTATAAATTCTTTTTCAACAACATCTCTTAAGTATGTCCTCTTCTCTCTGCTCACATCCTGGTTCAGACTTTCATCAGCTGAACTATTCCAACAGCCATCTAATTGGTTTCCTTGCCTCTAGTTTCTCCTCCAATATATTCTCTACCACTGTCAAAGTGATTTTCTTAATGTATGATTCAGATAATCTCTCTCTGTCTGTCTCTGTCTGTATGTCTCTCTCTCTCTCTCTCTCTCTCTCTCTCTCTCTCACACACACACACACACACACACCACAAATACCCTATATTCAATGATCTCCCCGCTAGCTTCCTAATACCTAAGAACAACAAGCATCCTCGGGAATTTAAAGTTCTTCACAAAATGGAACTCTGTTACTCCTGTCCTTTGCACTTTTTTTGTCCACCATGCCTAGAATGCTTTTCTCCTTCCCTTAGACTTCCTAAGCCTCCAGAATTGTTTAAGACTCAGCTCAAGTTCTACCTTCTGCAGGAGGCCTTTCTAATTCCCCCAGATACTATTAGTTTTCCCTCTAAGGTCACCTTCTATCTGCTTTGTATCATCTATCTTTCTATCTTTCTATCTATATCTATCTATCTCTGTCTGTCTGTGTCTGTTTGTCTACCTATCTCTCTTCCTACATATAAATGTATCCCTTTTTTGTAAATGAAGTCTCTCTCATTAGAATGTAAGCTCCTTCCTATATGTACAAAATATTTATAACTCTTCTTTTCTGGTGGCAAAGAATTGGATATTGAAGGGATGCCCATCAACTGGGGAATGACTGAACAAGTTGTGATATGTGATTGTAATGAAATACTGTTGTGCTGTAAGAAATGATGAGCAGGATGCTCTCAGAAAAACCTGGAAAGTGTTACATGAGCTGATGCAAAGTGAAATGTACTGTGTACAAAATAACAACAATATTGTAAGATGATCAGCTGTGAATGACTTAGTTCTTCTCAGCAATACAATTATCCAAGGCAATTCTGAAAGACTTATGATAAAAAATTATATCTGTCCCTAGAGAGAGAACTGATGGGATCTGAATACAGACCGAAGCATACTTTTTTTTTTTACTTTATTTTTCTTCAGTTTTTTTTTTTTTTGGTCCATGTTATGTTTTCTTTCACAACATTACTATTATGGAAATGTTTTGTATGACTACACCTGTATAACCTATATTGAACTGCATGCCTTCTCCACGGGGAGGGGTAGAGGAAGAGAATTTGGAACTAGGAGTTTTAAAAATGAATGTTAAAAATTCTTTTTGCATGTAGTTGGGGAAAATAAAATACTAAACATATTTTTCAAAAGAATGTAAGCTTCTTGAAGGCAGGGATTGTTTTTGCTTATTTTTTTGTATCTATTAACCATTGCACAATAATTATAACATAGGAATTACTTAGTAGATGTTTTTGATTGATATGTTGTATCATTTTTTAATATTTACAAAGTCCTTTATATACATTATGAATGAAGGAATAAGAGGAAAAAATAATAAGCCCTTACTATGTGAAAATCACTGGGGTTGCAAAGAGAAATGAGAGCCAATCCTCATCACATATAGGGAGATTCAATTTCAGAAGACCTAGTGATCTTAGACAATAAGACATAGTGATTTGAAGGTTTCAGTGGCAGGGCATGTGGTAAGTCTTGACTTTTTACATGGCAAATAATCCAATTTGACTGAAGCATAGAGGGGAGATAAGATCCAAATGCACTGTTGCTATCATTTTGATTGATAAGAGCAGATCCATTTCTAACAATGAACCATTTGACAGTGCAAAAGGCATTGGGTGGTAATATCTTTCTTTTTGGGTTCTTCAGTGGCAAGGCTGTTAAGGAAACAGGGGTTATGATGCCAGAGGTTACTGCCAGGCATGAAGTCCTATGGGGTGCTCTTTTAAAGCTTAGAGTAGGAAGAAGTGGGTATTGAGGTCATAGTAGTCTCACCTAACGTGATCGCGTTTATCTTCTCAGAGTGTCTCGCTTCTTCTCCTCATCGTTTATCTCATTTGATAGTCCCAACTTCCCTATGAGGTAAGTGCTATAGGTATTATTATACCCATTTTGCAGATGAGGAAACTGAGGCTCAATGAAATCAAAGAACTTGCTCACAGTCACACAGTGACTCAATGTCAGAAGCAGAGTATGATCCCAGGGCTCAGTGATTCTGCTTAGAATTTACCAGCTGCTCATTTGCCTTTGAAAACTCTCAGTATATTTTCTGAGCTATCTAAACAAGAGACGTGTACATAGTATAACTGTAAAGTAATGAGACATGTTCTCGTGTGGATTATGGAAATTGGCCTCATTACAGTCATACCAATATGTTTCTCCTGTAGGCCTATTCTCTTCTTAAAATATTAAACTATCATTCCAGAACTACCCATTTGGCTTGAAATGCTCCTTATAAAGAGCCAGTAAATAAAGGCCTTGCCTGATGGAAGAAAGCAATTACAGCAATTACAGATCTGTTCTCTCCCCCTCCTCAGCTCTCCAGATAAGCATCTATAAAAATCACCTGAGAGTGTATGGCTCATTTTAGATTTTGGGACCAAGAGTGCTGTTGGACCTTTTTTTTTTTTTTTTTTTTTTGCTACCAAGGCAACGACTTAGCTTCAGGCAACTCAGGGAATAACTGTATATGCTAATAAGAAATCAAGATTCTCTAGAATATAGAACTGTCACCCTGTGATTTGTTATAAGATAGAAAGACTAAAGTTCCAAAAATATCCAGCTATGTGTAATCATTATGACACTAAATACATTTCCATCTTTAATAGGCTGGGTTTCATTTGGGGAGGCGTGGAAATAAGTAGATCTAATTAAGTTGTGATTGGAAAATGAGCAAAATTCAGAATTGAATTTGTGACTGCACTCTCTCATGGGAGGAGATACAAGGAACTCAATAGCCTCCATCTCTGCTAATTGAAGAAGCCCCTGCCCTCCCACCCAGGAGGTCCCAATCCCCTGTACCCAGCTGAATGGCCAAAAGGGTAGGGGAATTTAAACTAGTTTCCAATTCCCCAAGTGTCCCTCTCCGCATCCTCCCCAGCATGAGTCAGCTCCAGTTCCAAACTCTGACTTGCACACCGGGTATGGGATCCCTGCTCCCAAAGCCTGATTCTGTTTGACCCAGATAGGAATTCTACAAAAACCCACTGGGCTTTCTCTGTTTGGGCTTCTGATTCCATTGAGAGCCCAGCAGGACCTGCCCTATTTCTATCCTTCCTGGCTGCTCCTTCTTGTCAGTATTTCCACTCAACAAAGCTGTCTTGTTTCAATTTCTCCCCATTGACTTTTCCATTTTATGGTGTTCTGTCCTTATATGTATTTCATCTTGGAATCCTGAAGCTCACCCAAATAACTTAAGACAAGGCTCTACTTTTTTTTTCATAGAAGTGCTTAGAAGAAAATCTGATAATACTTTTAGTTTTGTAAAAAGCTTCTGTCCATTAGTACCTATACCCAAATGTTTGCCACACCTGCCTGTATTATGCATGCCTAAAATAGATTATAATGGCTTCTCTTCATTTCCCTAATTATTACTAAATGCTCCATGCCAGCTGTTTGCGGATGAGCATATGAACCATACTCATCTCAGGTGCTCCCAAGGAATAGTTTATTACAGACTCTTTTATTCCAAGTAAATTTTAAGTTGTCAAAAGGAACCTTTTTAAGAATAATTTAATTTTATTTTACAATTACATGTTAAAAAAATTTACTTTTAAAAAAATTGAGTTCCAAATTCCCTCCCTCCCCTCCTTCTTCCCTTTCCCCTTATTGAGAAGACAAGCAATTTGATGTAGACTATGGAAGTGCAGTCAGACAAAGCATATTTCTATATTAGTTATGTGAAAGAAATCACAGACCAAAAAAAAAAAATGTTTGCTTCAATCTGCATTCAGACACCCTTAGTTCTTTTTCTGGAGGTGGATAGCATTTTTCATTTTTCATCCTAAGGCCTTCAGAATTGTCTTGGATCACTGTGTTACTGAGAACAGCTAAGTCATTCATAGTTGATCATCGTGTAATATTACTGTTAACTGTGTATAGTGTTTACCTGGTTCTGTTCTCTTCACTTTGCATCAACTAATATAAGTCTTTCCAGGCTTTTCTGAAAGCTTCTTGCTCATCATTTCTTACAGTACAATAGTATTCCATCACAATCATATACCATAGCTTGTTCAGCCATTCCCGAATTGATGGGCATCCTCTCAATTTCAAATTCTTGTCCACCACAAAAAGAGATGCCATGAATATTTTTGTACATATAGGTATTTTTCCTTTTTTAAAAAAGTTTTTGATCTTTTGGAGATATAGACCTAGTAGTGGCATGGCTGGCTCAAAGGGAATGCACAGTTTTATAGCCTGTTGGGCATAGTTCCAAATTGCATTCCAGAAAAATTGAATCAGTTCACAACTCCAAGAGTGTGTTAGTGTCTCAGTTTCCCTGTATCTCCTCTATCATTTGTCATTTTTTTCCTGTCACATTAGCAATTGGAAAGGCATGAGGAAGTACTTCTGAGTTATTTTAATTTACATTTCTGTAATCAATAGTGATTTAGAGCATTTTTTCATATGACTATAGATAGCTTTAATTTCTTCATCTGAAAACTGCCTGTTCATACCCTTTGACTATCAATCGGTGAACAACTTGTACTCTTGTAGATTTGACTCATTTCTCTATGTATTTTTGAAATGAGGCCCCTTTCAGAGACATGTAAAATTTTTTCCCCAGCTTTCCACTTCCCTCCTAATCTTGGTTCCATTGACTTTGTGCAAAAAACTTTTTAATTTAATGTAATCAAAATTATCCATTTTGCATCAAAATTTGTTCTCTAAAATGGCTAAAATAGTTCACAACTCCACCAAAAATGCATTAGTGTATCTATTTTTGCACATGCCCTCCAGCATTTGTCATTTTCCTTTTCCATCACTTTAACTTATCTGATGGCTGTGAAGTGGTACTTCAGAGTTGTTTCCATTTTCATTTCTCTAATTATTATTTACTTAGAGCATTTTTTCATGTTTATTGATAGCTTTGATTTCTTCTTCTGAAAACTTCCTATTCATGTTATTTGAACGTATATCAATTGGAAAGTGGATCCAATTTCAAAAGTACTGACCTCGTCATTGTATATTCCATTGGTAAGGCAAAAAAGACAGACACTGGTTATACTAATGTTCTGGGTCCACCCAAACCATGAGCACCTTAAAGGCTCCCCCAGATTCCAGGCACACTTTGAGTATCTATTTCTTTTTAAACACAACTCTTGAATCAAGAATCACAGAATTTGAGAGCTGAAAGAGAATGCAATAGCTATCTTGTCCAAATCATAAACAAAGAAATTCCCACAATAATGTACCCCCAAAAATAACTTTCGAGCCTCTGTTGAAGACCTCAGGGTAGAGGGAATCTATCGCTGATCTGTGAAGGCCATTCCATTTGTGGATTGCTCTAATTGTTGGGGAGATTTTTTTTTCCTCACGTCAATCTTAAATTTACTTATTTGTAGCTTTCACTCATTGCTACTGGTTTGGCCCTCCATAGTCAAACAGAACAAGTCCATTCCATCTTCGACATGACAGTCTTTCAAATATATGAACACAAATGATGATGTTATCCCTGAAACTTCTCTTCTCCAGGATAATTATCCCCAGTTCCTTCAACCTATTTTCGTATGACCTGGATTCAAGGCTATCATCTTGATTGCTTTCTGGGCACATTCTCTAGCTTATAAATATCTTGCTGAAATGTCAGTGCCAAAAACTGAATTCAATACTCCAGATGAGACCTGCTGATGATCGAGTCCAATGGGTCTCTCATTTCCCCGTTCCTAGAAGCTATGCCACTCTTAGAGCAGCCCAAGGTTGTGTTAGTGTTTTTGTTTGTTTTAATTTTGGCTGCCATGTCACAGTGTTGACTCATATTGTGTTTACAGTCCACCAAGCCCCCTCCCCCACATCTTTTTCAGAACTTCTGTCTAACCATGCTGCCCCTATATTATACTTGTGAAGTTGATTTTTTTGTACCCAAGTACAAGACCTTACATTTACCTCTTTTGGATTTCATCTTGTTAGATTCTAATACTAGCATATCAAGATCCTTTTATGTTAGCTATACTTCCCACATTTATGTTATCAGTAAATTTGATGAAAATGTCACCTTTAATTTTTTCTATGTCATTGATAACAAAGGTCAGAGAATAACAGATATCTGGGATATTCCATATTCGGTCTCCAGCTACGTTGACACTGAATCATTAGCACCTACTCTGAGAATGGGGTTTTTGGGGAGGACTAGCACTTCTGGTGTGAAAGCTTGCCAAACCCTTTCAGGACTGCTTATATCCACCTTTCATGTCCTCTTCTGCCCTCCACCAACTCTCAACCATGGTTCCAAGAAGCTGTAGCATGCACAACAGCCACACCTGTAAACCATCTCAGCAGATGGGCTAAACCAGGTTGAAAGTAGTTGACAGGCCTCAGATCTGTTGGTTAGTGGGATGTCTTCCCCAAGCATATGAAGACTTTACCCAGTGGAATAGGTAGATGAGAATAATGTGTTCCAATGGCCATGAAGGCAGCTGAAGCAGGTGCTGTGGAGTGCTCAGAGCTTGGTAAGATATCAAAGATGCCAAGGTCATCTGCTGCATCCCGAGCCATTGCCAGTCATCTTGACTTTTGTCCTGCCATTAAACTTCAATAAAACTTCAAACCCTGTCTCACTTAAATCCAAGTCAAGATGTGACCTGTGATATCATTGGTCTGTTTCAAAAATGAAAGATGAACAACAACAACTCTAAGTATTATTCTAACCCATTTCCCTCCATCTTCTCCATAAAATAGTATGGGCTATTTTATTAAAGGTCTTATCAAAATCTAGGTGGACTGTATCTGACCTCCCCTCCATCTCCTAGTTTAGTAATCCTGTCAAAAAAGGAAACAAGGTTAGTCTATTGTAACCTGATTTTGATGAAGTCATGTTGACTCTTTCCTTTCTTGATGTTTGCCAAGAACATCTTTGGTTCTCTAGTCTTAAATTCTAGAATTTTCCTAGGAATTTAAGTCATACTTTTGGCCTCTAGTTTGAAGACTTTGTTCTCCTCCCTTATTAAAAAAAAAATTTGAGTCCCATCAATGTATATCTTTTTACAGCTCAAACCAGAGAAGACAATGAAAACAAAAAGCATTTCAACAGAACAGCCCACTGAATTACAAGAGAAATTCACCTATACATACAAGAGGATGTACTCTCCCAGAGATTCTTGCCTCACCCATGATAGAGGAAACACATATAGCCAGGGCAACTCATACATACACAGGTTAACTGCATCCCATCTGCATCGCTTTAGCCCTGAAATTACCACAGCTGATGTCATTTGCCTAATTATGACAGGAAGTCTTTCCATTCAGTAGGTAGAGGGGGGAGGGAGGGTTTGGAGAGGAACCTGCAGCCTCAAGGCCACATGTGGCCCTCTAGGTTCTCAAGTTTGGCCCTTTGACTGAATCTCTAAACTTCACAGAACAAATCCACTTAATAAAATTATTTGTTCTGTAAAACTTGGACTCAGTCAAAAGGCTGAACCCAAGGATTCACACGTGGTTTTGAGGCCACAGCATCCTCATCCCTGGTCCGTGGGCTTTAGCTCTGAAATGTGGTCAAAGACATTCCCTAATGTCATGGAAACAGTATTGGATTTAGTGTCAAAGGACTTGGGTTCAAATCCTAGATTTTGCAGTTTATTACCTGCTTGATTTTATTTCTTTTTTTAATAGTATTTTATTTTTCCCCCAGTGACATGTCAACAAAATTTTTAGTATTCATTTTTACAGGATTTTGATTTCTAAATTTTCTCCCTCCCACCCTCCCCTTCCTTCTTCTGAAAATGGTGGGCAGTCTAATATAGTTTAAACATTGCTATCATGAAAAAAATTTCCATATTAGTTATAGTTGTGAAAGAAGGAATAGATCAAAAGGAAAAAAAAAACATGAGAAAGAATAAAGCAAAAAAACAAAACATGCTTTGATCTGCATTCAGAGTACATCAGTTTTTTTTTTTATCTGAATGTGGATAACATTTTCCTTTGTACTTTGTACTTGTCTTAGATCATTATGTTGTTGAGAAGAGCTGAATCATTCACAGCTGATCATCACACAATGTTGCTGCTACTGTGTACAATGGTTTCCTGGTTCTGACCATTTCACTTTGTATCATTTCATACAAGTCTTTCCAGATTTTTCTGAAATCTGCCTGCTCATCATTTCTTATTGCACAATAATATTTCTTTAATTCATATACCACAGGTTGTTCAGCCATTCCCCAACTGAAGCGCATCCCCTCAATTTCCAATATTTTGCTACCAAGAAAAGGGCTCCCTGGTTGATTTTCAAGAAGGCATTTAAACCTTTCTGATCCTTAATTTCTTTGCTTATAAAATGAAGGGGTCTGGCCAAGTGATTATTGAGATCAGTTTTAGTTCTAAAGCCTATTAGTTGAAAGAAGTTAGGTTATGGGGTTTATAATAGCCTTAAGTCATTTTGCATAAAGTCTCTCTGTGTTTTATTAATTGGTTTCTCAGGAGAAGGAAGGACTATTGTGTTAGAAAACCCCACCCCTTTTTTAACCAGAAGAAAAGGCAGAAGGTTTAAAACAAAACTTACATTGGTAGAGTGCCATTAAATTGCCTTCTCTTTGGAATCTCACAAATTCCTTACTAATTATTATTATTTTAAGCAAGTGTTATCTGGTTTTTCAGATGGGAAACTGAGGCTCAGGGACATGAAGCAACTCACCAAGCTAATAAACAGATACAATATTACAACCTAAGTCTTTTGATTCCTAGTCCAGTGTTCTTAATCACAGGCAAATCATGTAATCTGAACTGACTCTTTTGTGACTAAAGTTAAATTAATCTAAAAAGTAACCTTTATTATTGCTAATCCAGTTCACAAACTACTACCCATTTCAAATGAAGTAATATTTCTGGGATCATCACCAACAGAAATAGTCACTTTTTCTATCAATCATCTTCCCAGGTTTTCTAAGACAATTTGAGGGTTCTGGGGTGGGGTGGGGTGGGCGAACCTTCTATTGTAAATAGGAACACCTGCAAAACCCCAGGGAGAAATGCACACCTGCTAACCCTTATCTACTGTGCTAGAACTACCATATAGCAAGACTTTCCATGACTTCTTGGTGTGGAAATCCATCTTGTATTAATTTTCCTCTAGAAGACAAACAAAGCTGTCTCTGAGGCCTTATTGGCCCTTGCCTTCCTAGAAGGCAGCTTCCTGGTAACCTCTGACTATATGCAGTTTTCTGGTCTCCTAAGGGCTTTCAAATCCCACCCATGTGGAGTTTGCAGGCCACAAAGTCAGGACACCCTCCTCTGGTCTCCATATGGTGACAAGGTAGGGCTTGGTCTATTTAAGCTAAATGACACTGTATCCTTGCTAAATATCCTTGCTATGTTAGGGCAAAGTAATCTTTTTATTAACTGTTCAATGACTTGCCAGTGACTCATTTCATTTCAACAATGAACCCGAACTAATCGAGGGTTGATGTCAGATCCTCTTTTAAGAATCTTCCTAATCAGGTCTCATTCCTTGATCTTCCTCCATTCCACCCCCAAAAGGGATCTATTTTGTTATTTTTAAAATGGCTCCTATAAAGGTTTAGTAGAGTCCAAGGTTAAAGTTTTTCCGTAACGTGAGATTTCTTCTTATGGTGACAACCTTTATTCCTTACTACAGTAAGCATGTGTGATCGACATCTCTGCTTATTATTCAGTATTTCATTGTTTTATCACTGCCCTTCCCTTGATTCACTCTCTTGCCATCCCTCTTCCCACTTCTCCAGTTTGTTGTCTCCTATAACAGTAGCTCCAAAATATTATTTTGAGATCCTAGTGAAGGGGGAAGGTTTAGATTACCATGGTAAGAGATAGACGATGTGACAGTGAGATGGCTGAAAATTGACTTTATAGACTGAATTGAATTAAATGTGGGGGGGAAGTAAGATAATTAAAGTTATTTAAAATATGCTTTCTCTCCCCCCACCCATTCATTTTTAGAATTGTTTTCATCTTGGACTTGTGAGTCTGGTTTTGTTTAGATACGTTTAGATTAGTTCAGGTTATAATGGAAGTCAGATACTCTGGTGTTTTATCTATAAATAAGTCAGAAAATGAGGTAACAATTTCAAGAAAATTTAAATTAGATTCTGATTTATCTGAAAGAAGCAGAAATTAAATGTCATTTAAAACAAGAAATCTATTCCATCTCCCTGAAAAAGAGTTGTGTCTCCTGAGGGTACCTCCCATAAGAAAAATCTAAGCCATTAATTCAAAGATGATTACAAATTTAATCCTCTCATTGCCAGGCAAAGCTGTTGTTGCCATTCTCTGCTTGCTAGTAACTTGGCATGCTTATTCGTTAGTTTTATTATGTTGTATTAAAAAATTCTAGCATTTTTATTTATGGATTTTATATATTTGCAAAAGGAATCTAGAGCAAGACCGGCCTCATGCAAAAAAATGATGAAATGCCAGGTGTCAGGCACAAACCAGTTACAGAAAATCTTTGGAGGCAAGAGGTTTTCCTATAGTGTACTGGGAATCCCCAGAAGCAAAGGAGAGGGGAGCAAGGCAGCCACAGCTGACAGAGAAGACCTTGTCATTTCTTAAATTCTTTTATTCTAATTCTGTATTTATGTCTGTCACTTGTAGTTAAGGAAACACATACACACACACACACACATACACACACACAGAGATTGATTTTATTCTATCTATTTTGTTTTACCTGCCTCATGATTTTATTGAGATAATAAGCTCCCAAGGAACAACTCACTCTACTAAGCATTTGCTCCAATTTCCATTCTAAGAGTGTTGTCCTAGGCACTTAGAGATTAAGTGATTTGCTGAGAGTGAAACAACCTGTATGTTTCAGAGGTAGAACTGGGAATCCTTGGCCAGATCCATTATGTCATGCTGCCTCACTGTATCTGTGCTCCCACAAACTTTCACACACACAGAGGCAAATGTTATTCAGTCATTTCAGTTGTGTCCAACTCTTCATGACCCCCCATTTGGGGTTTTCTTGGCAAAGATACTGGAGTGGTTGACCATTTCTTTCTCCAACTCATTTTACAGATGAGGGAACTGAGACAAACAGTGTTAAGTGACTTGCCCAGGGTCACACATCTAGTAAGTGTCAGAGGGCAGATTTGAATTCGGGAAAATGAATCTTTCTAAATCAAAGCCCAGCACTCTACTACTGAACCACCTAGAAATCTTGCACATAAATGTACAAATATGCATCAGATATTTATGAGAGACCATAGACAAGTCACTTCTTGCATCTAATCATCATTTTCTTCCAAATGAGAACAGTTATACAGTTAGCCCTCCCACATCATGGTGGTTAGGGCACAGTGGCCCCACAATCTGGAAAATCCATATAAAATCTTTTGGCCCCTCATAGCAGAGAAGTTCGAGTTATTATGTTATTAAAAGACCAAAAAAAGGTTGATATTATAGAATACTATACATATAATTTATGCATTTCTGAGTTTCTAAACCTTTTCTGTATCATCTGCTGGTCTTACTGCTGACTGCAGCTGTCACGAAACTCCCCCCAAATTCCCATATAATTTCTTATGCTGACCTACAATAAAGTGAAACCATGATAGGGAAAGTCATGATGTGGAAGGGATGACTTTGCTTAAATTATCTCTCTCTCAAGGCTGATCTATTTAATAAATTTTAAGGCATCTAATAAATTTGTATCATTTATAAAAAATATTTTATTATATACAATTTATTTAAGGGAGAAGGATAGACCTGTAATTTTGTCCTACGGGAAACTCCTTCTACCAATGTAGTCTGGCAGCTTCTTCGAAGCAGAGAGCCTTCGCTGCCTAAAATATTGATTTTTAAGGGCCACACAACTAGTGTGTGCCAGAGCTGAGGTCAGAATCCATGCTACCTCTGTTCTATGGCTTGATATAAATGGGTGGTTTTAGAAGCTTTGGGAAAACAGTAAGTGACTAAATCTGGAAAGACATTTTGTAAAATGCATACCAAAGGAAATGCAGAGTGGTGGACTTAGAGCAAGGAAGACCTGGCAAAGTAGAGAGACTGCTGGACCTGGAGTCTGGAAGACCTGAGTTCACATCCAACCTCAGATGCTTATTAGTTGTGTGACCCTTGGCAAGTCATTTAAATGGTTTGCCTCAGTTTTCTCAACTGTAAAATGGGGATAATAATTATAGCTGACTGACAGGATTCTGAAAATATATGAGATAATATTTGTAAAGTGCTTGGCATAATGCCTGGTATCTAGTAAGCACTTAGTAAATGCATGTTTTCACATTTTTTTTAAATATGGATGTTAGTAACATCTACTTTCCAGGGTTGTTGTGAATATAAAATAAGAAAATTGTGTGAAACACTCGGTAAATTTTTAAGTGCTACGTAAATGCTTCTCCTTCTTTTTCTTCATCATCAATCATCATCATCATCATCTACTGCTTCAGACACTAAGTGTATGACCCTGAACCTCTTATCCTCATTTTTCTTATCTCTAAAATATGGGAGCTAGAATTGGCCCTCAGCAATCTGCTTTATTATCATTTTTTACTATTACATAACCAATAAAATTAGGAAACAAATAATGCCCAATCCCTTTTAAGAGGGTTCTATGTGAAACTAGGGATCTTGATCTCAGTTTTTCTAAAGGTTTTATGTAGAACTCTACATTAAACAACTGAGTCACGACATTCTATGATGTAATTTCATTTTAATTATTTGTATCTCTAATTTGATGATACACTTGGGTAATACTCCCAGGCTTGAAACCTGAGCATCAGAACTGATGGCTGGGGCATGATGATATGTATTTGTTTTATCCAACACCAGCCAGGGAAGAGAATGTTTTAAAAAGGAATGTAAATTTTTAAATATCCTTCAAAGGAGAACTGTTGAGCTCTGCAATTCTTCCTTAAGTGGTTGAAAAATGTTTGGAGGGAGAAGTGGCTTAAGTGATGCATATCACCCAAGAGAATCTTCATTCAGATAGAATTTTGAGCATTGAGACTAATCCTCACTGGCTTATTTATTTCAGCAACTGAAATGTATCTGAGTCAGATATTGAAATAGCTATAATAGAGAGGACCTCATTATAATCCTTGTATTTAGAGATGAGAAGCATTAATGCATAACTGCTATTATACTACTCCGACTGGGACTAACTTCAAAGAGTCCAATCTGTTGCATATTTTGAAGGAAGAGAAATCCATGAAACTACGTAGAAATGTATGAGTTCTTCTCCAACTCGTTTGTTGAATTCATGAAAGTACCTATGATCAGCAAACTTTGGGGGAAATAGAAGCAAGAGTCCTGCATGATCATCCTTGACTTTGCCCTCTCCATTTTTACAGTATTGAAAAATCTGAGAAAATTAAGGAAGCGCATCTAAGATCACAAAACCAGCAACAGGCTCATAATGGCTAGACGCCTAACCTTTCCTGTGTAAGTTGGAAGAAATCATGGAAATGGTTTAAATTCAGATTCTCCTTGGAGGTCTATTCAGACTCCTAGATTTTCATCCATAGTACCTGCATCACTGGGGACCAACTTAGAGAGGAAAAACTGAGAAAGGAGAACAAATCCTTCTTTTTGTCTTATTCATTATAGTCACAAAAATGGGGATTTCACAACTTCATCCTATGTTCGAGATAAAGTTGCTCCTTCATATTCAGAGTAAGGCCAAAAGAGAGTTCCCTGAACATCTTGCATCTAACACGTCATTGATGAACTGCCAAAGGCTTCCTGAACACTAGTACTCATTTTATTCAGGGGATCTGAGTGGATATTACTCAAGGTCAAGCTTTTCTATAAGAGAAATGAAATCTTGCTCAAGAATGGCACAATCAGGATTTCTCCACAGTCAGTCAGCAAGGATTTATTAATGTCTGCAATGTTCCAGGTATTAAGTTAAACATGGAGGTTACAAAGAAAGGCAAAAATTCATCAATGTGCTCAATGACCTTGATGAAACCCCTACCATAAATAGATCTGGAAGGAATAATTCATCTCAAAGATCGTTGTATGAACCTTTTATCCCAGGGCTTAGCAATGCCTAGTACTTAATTTAGATACTTAATAAATGCTTGTCGATTGACTGCAGGCAGAACCAAGCAATTGTTGTCTCTTCTAGCATGCATGTGTGCTTATATGCATGTGAGATCCAGGCTTTTTTTTTGTTCCTACAAAAACTCAGTCAAGATTTCTCAAATACAAAATGCTTCCATTCTTTTAATTTCTAAGTAGCTCCAACAGTTCTAACTCCTATATAATCTAATAGCAGCAAAACTTTGCCTTCTGAAATTCCTCATAATCTTAGAGATTGAAGTGCTTAAATGAATGTGGGCCTTATCATCTGTTGGCCAAAATCCTTTCTCTGAGATAGATTCAGGAAATTTCATCAAGAGTATTAAAATATAAATATAGAATCCTATTATTTTGCTAACGAATAGCTGCACACCTTTACTTTCTAGAAATAGGTGAGAATTCAAGAACTAATATGAGAACGTTTTGCATGATTGCACAAGTATAACCAACATCAAATTTCTTACTGTCTTCAGGAGGGACAAAGGAAAGAATTTGGAACTCCAAATTTTAAAAATGAATGTTAAAAATTGTTTTTTACATGCCATTGGGAAAAATAAGATGAAAAAAAAGAAATAGCTAAGAAGGGAAAGACCACAACTGTGATTTACTATTGAAACTTGGAAGTTAGCTGCTGCGTTGTATTAGGATTGGTTAATAGAGTGATAAAAGTGTTCTGGAAGTCCATAGGATCAAAGATCTAGAAATGCAGAGAATGTCAGAGAGGGTCAAGTCCAGGAATGTTAAGTGATTTCCTGATGCTCACTCAGGCAGTATCAGTGTCAGAGTCAGGATTTGAACAAAGTCATAGGAACACAGATCTAAAGTCAGAAGGTACCCCCAAGGTCATCTACTGCAACTCCTAAAATTTCCTGATGAGGAACATAAAGCCCAGGGAAGTTATTGCTTACCAAGGTGATTTAGGTAATAAACTCCAGGTTAGAGCCCATCCATGAACTCTAAAGTCAGTTTTCCTTCTACTCTACCAAGGTTGCAATATGTCCATGCAGAATATGTGAAGAAGTGGTTCCAGTCTAGACTAGAACATACACTGATTCATCATTTTGGATTAGCCTGTTACAATGACTATCTCATTTTAAATCTTAAACGTGATGGTTCCTCATCTCCATATGATTCCTTCCTCCTTTAGGGAATACACACATACACACACACAAACACATACACACACATCTATCTACACTATCTATATAAATATACTTTTGATACTGTAATATACTCTGCTTCTTTACCCAAATATTTCCATTAACCTGAATTTTGCCTCAATAACAAAGAAGCCAGGGGTCTGCTAAAGGTTCATGCATATATATGTGTGTATCTATCTATCTATCTAGATATACACACGCACATATATGCATATATGTATATAAACACAAACACATACATTACACATATTTATGTATTCTATATATGTTTTAATATTTATATATGTATATTTACTTATACATTCAAATGCATCTGTGCATTTAAATATATGCTCATATTTAAATATATTGGGGGTAGAGTGTTCAGGAAAACTAGTACCTCTGATGTGAGAGCTGGGTAGGGCAGCTTTCCACTTTGGGGTTCTACCTAATTCACTCAAATCTCACATGGTTCAAAGAAGCTGAAGCATGTGCAGTGGTCACACCCTAGCAAACAGTTTTGGCAGACAGGCTAAACTAGGTTGACTGTAACTGAGGAGTATAAAGCTCATTAGTGATTTAAGGGAGTATCTACCCCAGCACGTGAAAACTTACCATGTAAAAACTTCCCCCAGTGGAATGGGAATGAGAACAATTTATTCCAACAACCACGAAGGTGGCTTACACAGATACTGTGGAGCTATTAGAACTTGGTTAGCCATCAAAGATGCCAAAATCATCTGCTGCATCCTGAGCTATTGCCAATTGTCTTGAATTTTGTCTTGTCACTGGACTCCCATGACTCTGGATGAAAGAAGAAGCTGAGGACTTCAGGCAGCTCTGACTCGCTTAAATCCAATTTATGTGCCAGTCAAAAGGAATTACCCATACTATCTTACTGTTTTTACCTACCTCAAAGTAGGCAACAGGAAGTGACAAAGAAGCAGACGTGGATACGCTGGGAACTGTTGTCACAACATTGTGCACAGGTGGCTCAGACCATAGGGCTGTCTTCTCACTGGACTGAAGCAGCAGTGGGATTCAGCAGCCCCCTGAGTATCTGAGCAGCCTTTTTAAAGAACCTCACTGCTCACCTCCTGGCATGAGGATGGGGCTAGAAAAGCTGTCCTGACATGTGCTAAGCACTTAATAAATGTTTATTGCCTGACTGAAAAGCAGGCATAACTAGCAGTTATCACTACATGAGCAAAGTTGTCATCCTTGTAATTAACAATTGGAAAATAAGTTAGGCTGATTATGCAGTAAAAGGGAAGATAACCGAGGGTCACCCTGAGCAGTATGCTGGCACCTTCAGAATGATAAAGACCTAGAATCTGCCTCCTAGCAGATTAGGTGGATGCTCTGTGGAGGATTTATGGAAAATCTTGAAGAATAATCCCATGAAATGAGAAGATTGACATGAGCTGGTACCACAAAGGAAGTACCCACATTGATAAGAGAAGGAATTGCCTTAGCAAGGCACCTAGTTATTGGAGACAAGTTTAAGTGACTTGCCCCTTGTTTTCTTCTTATTTGCTTTCTTCACACTTTTCTCTCTAAGAAGTTACAAACATTTTGTCTCTTTCAAGGAAGAAGGAACAGAGAAAGCTTTAAGAAGCCATTAGTCACTCAGGGAATGGCAGACTTCTCATCCTCTCAGACATGGGTATTAAAGAAAGGGGAAGTATCTGTTGATATAACCACAGTTACAGATGCTGTGGTATTAGGAACATAGTGTGATAGAAAAGAAAGAACTTCTAGACTTAGAATCAGGAGAACTGAGTTGTCCTGGCTCTGACAACTATAGATCACCTGTTGTTTTGTATTTATCCACATGGACACATTATACTGATTAGGTTAACATATTCTACTCTCTAACTCATAATGAAAGCCTAAAGCCTGTGCTAACTTGAGAGTTAGTCACATTCCCTTGGATACCTGAGAATTGATATAAGGACATTTTAAAGGAACTACTACATTGAAAATACTCCCAGATTTTCATTTTCATCTCCATCTCCAAGCTCTTTCTAGAGCTGCTATTCCATATTTCAAAATGACTTCCTGATATTTCCACTTGAATGACCTGCACACCCATCAGACTCAGTATCTTCCAAATTGAGTTCATCACCCTCCCACACAAAGCTACATCTTCCTCTGACTTTCCATTTTCTGTTGATGGCACCCTCCTCCCACCCCCAGTCTTCTAGTCACCCAGATTTGAAACTCAAGAGCCAGCTTTGATTCAGAATTCTTTTTGTCTTACCCTACATGAATAATCAATTACCAACTCCTTTCATTTCTACCTCTAGGATACCTCTTATGTTTATCCCCTTATATTCATTTCACTCCGGATACCAGTTGAGACCCTCATATCTTTTCCCCTGGAGGTAGCTAGTTGGCACAGTGGATAAGGTGCTGGACTGGAAGTCCAGAACCTGAGTTCAAATTTGGACTCAGAGGCTTATTAGTTGTGTGATAAGTCACTTAACTTCTGTCTGCCACAGCTTTCTAAGCTGTAAAATGAGGGTAGTAATAATACCTGCCTGACAGGTTATGAGGATAGAATGAGATAACATTTATAAAACACTTATCACAGTGGCTGGTACATTATAGGTACTCAATGCGTCCTTATTCTTCCCTTCCTTCTCTCCCTTTTTAATGAGGTCACTCCTCTGTTCACAGACATTTATTGTCTACCAAATAAAGTATAAACTCCTAATCCTGGCATGTAAGGTCCTTTACAATCTTTCATGAATCTATCTTTCCAGTTTCTTCTTATACAATTCTCCACATAGTTTAACAACCTGGTAAATGGATAGATGCAGAAAACCTGAATTTGTCTCACCTCTGACATATATTGGCTCTGTGACCTTAGACAAGTCACTTAAACTTTTGGTGCTCTGGGCACTCTAAAATTCTAAGTTTCAGAAAAGGTACTAATTCATATCACATCATTCATTCATATCCTATGGGAGGTCCTCATATCAATGAAATCACAAGACTAGTCCCTATGTCTATACCCTATGTTCCAAGCAAACTAGTTTCCTTTATTTCTCCAGTCAGGTATTGCCCTTACTTGTCTCATTTCCTATATTCCTTTTTGTTTGTTTTTAGCTTTACAAAAGGTTATATACTTTAAAGATTTAGCAAGAGCAAAAGCACAAGCGTTATCCTCCTTTTCTCCCCACCAAAACCTGGTGGGACATTCTCTCCTTGGCCCTTGGAGAAAGTGAACTCAGACTTAAATCAGTGTCTCCAGAGCATTCATCCTACCAAGTTCACTTCCAAAGATAGCATAACTGGTGGATGGATGAGTTCTGTTTCTGGCATATTGGTGCCTACCTTCTGTGTCATCTTAGGCAAATTCCTGGGACTTAGTTTCATCATCTGTAAAATGAAGGTGTTGAATTAAATCTCTGCAAGAGCTTGGTCTCTCTCCTCCCCTCTTCCTCATCTTGTATCATTCCCTAACTGTCTTTTCCATACCTGCCTCAAATAACTAGGTACCTTGCTAAGGCAATCCCTCTCCATCTACAAATTCCATTCCATTTCCCCTTCTCCAGCATGTTGTCTCATCTGTCATCCCTAGTGTTCCACTAAACTTCAGCATTACTTTGTCTAATAACTTGCTGTCTACAAATACATCCATGTCTCCCTTATCCTCAAAAATGTCTCACTTCTATCAATTTCCGCCAACTTTCACCTAACATTTCTTCTCCTTTTTGAAGCTCTGCTCCTTGAAAAAGCCATCCACAATAGGTACCTCTACTTCCATTTCTCCTATTCACTTAACTTTCCATAGTCTGACTTCTAAACTTATCATTCAACTGAAACTCTCCAAAGTTGCTGATTTTTCTCTCATTTGCCTAATCTAATGGTATTTTCCCTCCTCAGTCCTCATTGTTCATGACCTCTCTGCAGTTTTAGACACAATCAATCACCCTCTTTTCCTTGATATCGCCTTCACAGAAGCTTTCATGTTACTGTGTTCTGGTTTTCTTCCTACCTGCCTAACTTCTTCTCAGCCTCCTTTACTGTGCAGGTCATGCCCACTGACCATTAGTGCATGTCCTCCAAAACTTTATCCCAGGACTTAGTGATCTCATCAGCTCTCGTGGTTTCATTTATCTCTATTCATGTGATTCTCAAATCTCCTTATCTAGTCCTAACCTACCTGCTAACCTCCAGAGTCTCATCTCCAACTGCCCTTTGGACATCTCAAACTGGACGTCCCATAAGCATCTTAAACTCAATTTGTCCAAAATTAAATTCATTATCTCCACCCCCTTCAACTCTGCCCTTTCCCAAAGTCCCTACTCATATTGAGGGAACCACTATTCTCCTTATCACTGGGTTCACAACTGAGGTATAATCCTCAAGTCCTTTCTCTTTCTCATTTCTCATATCCAATGTATTGCCAAGTCTTGTCAGATCTACATTTATGACTCCTTCTCTCATCAGACACTTGCTTAACTGCTAATTGGTATATCTGCCACAAAGTTTCTCCCCACTTCAGTTCATTTAATTGTTATGTTGATCTTCTAGAAACAATCTGATCATGTCACACTCCCCCCACCCTCATTTAACAAACTCCACTGGTACTTCATCACCTGGTCCCCTTCTAACTTCCCACTCTTCTTATGCCTTATTGCCTTCCATGTACTCTAATCCAACAAAACTTGCCTCCTTGCAAGCTTGAAGCTATGCTCCTTGAAAAAGCCATCCACAATAGGTACATCTACTTCCATTTCTCTTATTCTTGTAACTTTCCACAGTCTGACTTCCTCAAATAAGATTCCATTTCCCAAATTTATATACTTTGATTTGCTTTTTCCCATGTCTAGAATACTCTTCTTCCTTCTCTTGGCTTCCCAGTCTTCCTTCACTTCTCAATTAATGCCTTACTTTCCCCAGTCCAATTTAATGCTAGTACCTTCCCTCTGAGATTATCTACAAGTTATCTTGTATACTCTATGTCTTGTTTGTACATAGTTGTTTGCATGCTGTCTCCTCCACTAGACTCTGAGCTCCTTGAGGGAAAGGACTTTTTGCCTTTGGAACCCCAATCCATGGCATATTTCCTTGAACACAATAGGCATTTAATAAATGCTTATTGACTTATTGACTTGACTTTAAGTTCTAAATCTATGGTCCCAAGCAAAAACAGGAGGTCCAACCAAAATGGCATGACAAATCTGACATGGGAAATCTTCCTTTAACCTAGAGAAATCAGAAAGATCTTATAATCATTCGCTGCTAAAATTGGAAGATACTTAAAGAACATCTAGTCCTTCCCTTTCATAGATGAGGAAATTGGGACCCAGAGAAGTTAAGTTATTTCTTTAAAATTTCAGAGGAAAAGGTAAAACTAATTCCAAATCCCAGTCTCCTGATTCTGTCCCAGAAGCTATAGCTTATGGGAATGATCAAATAGAAGATATGGTTGGCAACAAACAAAATTGTATGAGAAGCTACTTGAATAGATTGTTACACTTCTCTTCTGATTAAGGTTTAACAGGCTACTTTGAATCAACTTGGCCTGCAACTTCTTTGTAATGGAAAAGAAACCCCCCACTGCCTTTAGGATCATAAAGTTAGAGCCAGAATGGATCTTTGGGCACATTGGGTACAACTGCTCATATATTACTAATGAGGGAACTGAATAACAGAGATATTAAGAGATGTGCCCAGGCTTTCATTCCTCATAAATGCCTAAGGTATGATGTAAACCCAAATCTTTATGACTCCACACCCAGTACCTTATTTTCTAGATGCCTTTCTTCCCTGCCATTTGGCTCTTGGGGAAGAAAAGAATGGCCCTTACTTTGTGGTGCTGAATCAAGCTAACCCTGTGAAGAGGAAATAAATATTTGGAATGGCAGTGTAGCTTGGGTTAATTCTAGCAGAGCTAGGAGCCCTAGTAAGGTTGGCCCAGAGAAAGTGTGTGATGGGAAATGGTATAAACCCTATTCAAATGAGTTATCCAAAGGATCAATGCAGAGCTGAGGACTCAGAAAAAGATAATTTTCAATGCATTTCTATTCACTAGAGAAATACTAACCCTCCAACTCCCCCCACCCCATGCACATACACACAGAGAACACAACACCACCACCAAGAATGCTAAATATAGAACTCTATCTCCCAGGCCAATTCCTTGCCTGAACAGCTTACATTGCTGGCTTTACTGGAGCTGTTATAATAAATACTATGGGAAATATGCCAATTCTGGGTGACACCAGAATCCTAGAGGTAGGGGAATATGCCACTTACTAGGTAATATAACACTTTTCCCTCAGTTAGTTCATGCAGCTGTTTGCTGGTGAGTGTGTTGGATAAAGCAAGAGGACTGTGGAGGCGGTGCACACAGAGAACATTGCCGTATGTACAAAATCATTTTCTTTTAAAATTGCCTTCCCCAGTTGCAACAATTCAGTGCTGGTTTCCAACTTTTCATTTCATAATCTTCCCTTCCCCAGAACAGTCCATATGCTGTGGAGAATCAGCCAATTCCTCTAGTGGCAGGCAGCATCCCTATGGAGGGAAAGATCTGCCAGACCATTCCTTAGCATCTTTCCTTCTGACCTGCACCCTTAAGTACCCACTTCTCATCATCCTTCCCCACTGTTTTCCTACAAACAAACCCAATGATGGGGAGAATAGTTCATCATATTACAAGGGTTCTGCTTTCTCTTTCCTTTATGCCGCACAAAGAAAGCCAAAGAGCTTCCCAGCAGGGAGGTACAAATACACAGGCAATGAGTGCTGCTACAGCAGGAGACAAGGCAGAGTCTAGATATATGTATTCATGCCTCCTTTTCCCTTCATGAGAAATATCTATAATTGGTGATAGATACCTGAAAACTGCCCTCACATCCAATAAAATGGAAAAAGAAAGAATCAGATTATAACTGGTTCAAGTCAAGTCAAATTTCTTTTATTATTATTATTAATTATTAGGAGCAGCTGCTTTATTCTATGACATATATTTTGACTCTGGAAGACTTTTCATTTCACAATTTGGTTACAGTTTATTCAAGTTAGTCACTGACCATGGACATTGGATTCCATTCAAATTCCTCTACAACATAATAACCACCTCTGCTTTTGGAACCAAAAGTATACATAAATATCACCTGAATCCTTCAGAAAATTGAATGGACTTTGAGTCAGAAAAATATGGATTCTCAATAAACTCCAACCATTCACTGTTGCCTCCAGGATAAAAGGTTAAGGTCCTCTGGTTGACTGTTAAAATCTTTCACAACATATACTCAAACTACCTTTCTAACCCAATTATACAAAATATCCCTTCCCCCATTCTACAGTGCAGTCAAATTGGCCTTTTTACTGTTCCTCAAATATGGTACTCCATCAGCTATCTCATCATTTGCATAGGTTATACTCTTATACATGGTATAGATTCCCTGCTCACACCAATGAAATCAGGAATTTGGGCTCCCAAGAAATGGTTCCCAGTTACTGAGGCAAGTGCCCACAGCACCGATGGTACTCATTTCAATGACTACACTGAAATGATTTTATAAATGTTTTTATGTAGTGTTATTCAAGAGTAAGGACAGGTAAAGATGGTAAATTTTAATTCATCAACAAAAGGGATGTTAGCAATGTCTGAACTATGGACAATTTTTTCTCCTTTGACTTAGCTATCTCTAATCAGAGATTACATCATGGTTGCCCTCTGTTGTGCCAAGTGCTGTAGAAGCATCAGGCTAAAAATCTGGCACTGCTCTGCTGCTATGTAGTGGCTAATTCACATTAATGACTCAGAAGCCTCCTGACAATGACTAAATCTTGAAAACAAGTAAGATAGCTAAGGCAATTAGAATGAATATCAACAAGGGCCTTCACTCCACATATTTGTTTAAAATGTTTTATTTTTCTTTCTCAGTGGAGGGTTAGGGGATGGGAAAGAAAGGAAAATAAACTTGTTAACTGAAAGAAAAAACTATTTAAAAATAAACACAGTACTAATCATGTATACTCACCTGGATGATGAGAAATCTGTTTGAGCAGAAACTAAACAGGGAGAGTTTGTCATCCAAATGGTAAAAGAAATCCTGCCCTGTGATTCTTTTGCCACTGAAGCAGGTCTAGCCCCTCTCATTCCAGAAACCTATAGTTTACTTCTGACACACGCTGGCTGTGTGGCTATGCAAGACACCTAACCTCTCAGTGCACTAAGCAGCTCTTGGAGTTGCAGAGAAAAGGCTGACCTGGGCTGGTAGAGGAAATTTCTCCTCTCTAGCTCCCTGCACCAATAAAATCATAGGTCCAGCCACTATCCCTATTATAATGATATTTTTCACTTTTATAATTGATGCTTGTGATTCACCAGAGTCCAAACTAATGAAATTTCATTATGTTGGGAATTTCCAATGAAAGAAAAAGTTCACAGGTGTATGCAGGTGTACTTATGTAACTAAGCATCCTGCTGCTGCTTTAGGAATGGAGCCAGGCATGATTCTGATTTGAGCAATATGAAGTTATGGTAACCTGAGGGTAATTAGTTTGCCTTGAGAAGGTCCTGATGGCAAACATTGGAAAGATCATAGATGCAGAACAGGAAGGGACTTCAGGTGACATCCTCCCTCATCATACATGGGAGGAAATTGAAACCTGCAATAGTTCAGTGCTTAAGGTCACCCAGATTGCAAGTGGGAGGAAGATGAAATTGTTACCAATTCTAATTTATAAAATAAAAGAAAAAGACAAATGTGGCCAAGAGAAGTTTGACTACTCTATGAATGGGAAAGTGAAGACCAAGAAAGAATGGAATGGGAGGCAGTAGGATATAGAGGAAAGAAAACTGACTCTAGAATCAGGGGTCAAAACCTGCCTCTGATACTTGTGTGGTGTTGGGAAAGTCATTTCATTTCCTTAGGCCTGATTCCTCATCTGTAAAATGAGCAAATTGGACTCAGTGACTTTCAATGTACCATTGAGCTTTATATAGAGTCCTAGAGATAAAGAAAACTTCTTGATCTTCTTTTACTAAAGAGACAATTGCATTTGTCATTCAATGAGTATAATTTACTCTCATTTCAGGACAATGTTCAATGGCCCATAGGACTTTTCTAGTTTTCTGGGTGTGGCTCTTGGGCTAGTGTGGATATGGCAAAGACATCTCCCATGGTGGTAAATTCCTAACAAAGAAAATGAAGTATGAACAGGATGAGCAAAGAATGTATGTTTGTTCTCTCACCTTGAGGATACACTCCATCTAAATTCTACCTTTTGGCATATTTTTCAACCTTGTTTCAATGAAATAACCTGACACTGGCCAGTGAATGTGTTGTTGTTTTTTTCAAAACATTACAAAAGAAAGGCAACAAGGCATAGTGGGTAGATAACTAGGATAAGGAAAACCTCAATTCAAAGTCTTAACATACTGGCTATATGACTGTGGACAAGTCACTTAGTGTCTCAGTGTCACAGTCAGCTTTCTAAGACTATAAATTTCAGAGAAGCAACAGATCTGTTTGGGTAGGGAGAATTTTCTTACTGAAAGTTCCTTATGCTTATAATATCATAGACAGAAAAAAGCACACCAGCTTGAGTTTGTAGAGATTTAATCTGAAGTATCAGTGGGGCAGAGATATTAACATACTGCCAGCCTCATTGGAAGGGACTGGATGCCACAGAATCATAGAAGAAGGAACTTAGTGATCAATATACTACAAAATTTATGTTGCAAAATTTCTACTGGGCCCTCACTACAGTAAGGCAATCCTTTCCTGCCTCTCTAATCAAGTCATCCTCCCACTCGAGAAAGCACCTATTCCAACCCTCTTCACCCTTCCTCAAGACTCTTATGGTAACTCTTCCCTATAGCATCTTAGCTGAAGACCTCATATTATTGAAGAAGTTGAGGCAATTCATGAGGAGTTCCATCTTCTTCCCTCTTCATTTTACATCATTCAAATGCATTTCTCCTTCACCCCTGCCTCTCAAAAAGAAGTGGCCCTTCTCCTTGCCAAGATAAACCCCTCTGAAAGCATCCTGGATCCCAGTACATCGCTTCTTTATTCCATACATTCTCTGTAATCTTCTAATTTATTTTTTTTTTTTGCTCTCTGTAACTTTCAAATTCACTCTATTAACTCATTCCCTGATGCCTATATGCACATATATGCACACAAAAAGGGTGTTTTCCACCCTTTAAAAACAAACAAAAAAATCCTTACTTGTTCCTAGCATCTCTGCTAGCTATAATGTTATACATTCTCTCCCTGCTCCACACCACCCTGACTTTGGCGAAACTCTTTGAAAAAGCTGTCTACAATTCTTCTCCTATCACTCTGTTCTAAACCCTTGGCAATATGATTTTTGATCTCATCTTTGACTGAACATTTTCTCTCCAAAATTTTTAAATTTCAAAATCTAATGGCCTTTTCTTAATCCTGATCATTCTTGAACTCTACTTCCTTTGACAGAGTTGATCACCTTCTTCTCCTGTATAGTCTTTCCTCTGAAATATTTTTTGTGACATTGCCCTCTCCTAGTTCTCCTCTTACCTGTATGATCACTTCTCAGTTTCCTGTTATAGATCTTTATTCAGGTTGTGCCTGCTAACTGTGGGTATCCTACCAGGCTCTATCCTGGGCCCTTTTTTCTGTCCTCTCTCCATTCTATTTCATTGGCTAATGTCATCTGCATCCAGTGGTTCAATTAGAATTTCTGTGCAAATGATTCCCACATATACATATCTAGCCTTAACCTCTAACCTGATCTCCAGTTTCATATCACCAAACTGCCTTGTGGACATACTTGAACTGAATTCCCTATAGGCACCTTAAATTCAAGAACTCAACTTTTCCCCATCCCTCTCTCAATTTTCAATTTCCTTATTAATATCAAGAGCACCATCATAATTCCAGTCAACAAGGCCCATCACTTTATCGTCCTCAACTCCTCTCTCACATTTACTTCACATATACAATCTGTTGCCAAATCTTAACATTTTTACCTTTGTAACATCTCTCCTGTGTGTCCCCCTACTCTCCACTCACACTGCCACCACATTTGTGAAGGCCTCAATCACCTTACCCCTGGAATTTTGCAATAGTCTTTTAGATGGTCACCCTGCCTCAAGTCATTCCCAACTCCAATCCATCCTCCATTCAGCTCCTAAACTGATTTTCCTAAAGTAAAAGTCTAACAATGTCACTTACCTACTCAGTAAAATCCAGAAGCTCACTATAACCTCTACAAATATAAAACTTGGTTTAGAATTTAAAGTTCTTCACAAGCTCACCTTTTCCTGTATTTTCAGTTTTCTTATACTTTACTCTCTTCCATATATTTTAAGTTCTAGCCATAATTGCCTTCTTTCTATTCCTCCCATATGACATGTCATTTCCAGATTCTGGACATTTTCAACAGTTGTCCTCCAGGATTACTTGACTGTACCACCAATGAGTGGCATGACCTTGAGGAAGTCACTCCTTTTCTTTCTTAAGCTAAAAAAACAGCATAATGATATGATAAGACACTCAGCTTGGAGTCAGGAATAACTGGACAGGATCATGTAACAGTGTGCTTCAGTTTCCTAATTTATAAATTGGATTCAGTGGTCTTTTAATTCCAATCAGTCAATAAGCACCTACTATATGCCAGAAACTGTGCTAGAGAAAAGTGAAATATGATCTTTTTTTTCCCTCAAGAAGCTTAATTCTCATGGAAGAGACAACATGTAAACAGCCATGTACATGCAAGATAAATACAAAGTAGATGTGATACAACATCAGAAGAAGGCACAAGTAGTGGGAGAGACTGAATAATATGGTCAGAACTATTCCTTTTGAATAATAATTTTGGAATTGTGTGCAGGATCCACTGTGAAAGGGAGAGGTTGACACAAGAAGACATCAGAATTCTATTACAAAAGGCCAGGCAGGAGGTAACAAGATCCTGGACTAGGTTATAGTTTGGTGTGAATGGAAGAGACTAAGCTAAGTGTGAAAGAAAATGAGCAGCTGAAATCCACAAGAAGGTCCAAGTGTTTGGATATAGGGGATGAGGTAGAGTACAGAGCTAAAAATGTTCTAACATGGATAAATGGAAAATTGGTGGTGCCCCCAACAGAAATAGGAAAGTCAAGATCTGTTCCAATGGAAGAGATCATCAATTCTTTCTCATACTCTACAATTCTTCTTCATTTCCTTCCCAAAAAATCATCTATAGAAAATCTATCCAATAGGATTTTTTTAAAAATAATGGTTTGTAACAACTCATGGGTAGAAGCACAGTACCCAAATAGTCAGCAATCATTCACTCTCACTGTATGACAGTACCACAAAATTTTTCAACCATCCATTTCACTGACTGTATAATCACTTCTTGTATTCAAGGTATTGTTAGTGATATGCTGCAATCAACTTTAATCTATAATACAACTCTCTATTCTCTTTGGAGGTACCCACAAATTTTATTCTTTAAAGATTGTGGCATTTAACATTGTCATTAAAGAGTTGGGGTTTTGTGTGTGTGTGTGTGTCAGAGAACTTTTTGGTATCATTGAAAGATTTACATAATTTCCCAAATTCAGTCTAGCCTGCTCTTCTCTATTCAGTTCAGTACTCAACTCACTGTTGATCCACAATGACTGTTCAAGGTAAATATCTTAGTTAGCTCAACGGAATTCCCATCAAACTGAGACAACATGGTGCAGTGAAAAGTGTGAATGCTGAAAATGTAGTTACAGGACCTGAATGCAAATGTATAATTGACCTTTTACTATCTGGGGACCTTGGGCTAGTCAGATAACTTCTTTGGGCTTCAGTTTACTCACCTGTAATTTGACCCTTAAAGTTACTTCTAGTTCCAGATCTATGATCTATTCAGGAAAATAGATATTCTTTATTTGTCTTTTCCTATATGGATATTTAGACTGTTTTTTGAGTGGTTGTAGTTCTTATTGAGGAAACCCTGTAGTTTTCTGGGACTTGATGCAGCTAACGAAAGGTCATCTGCAACCAGGAGCATCAGAAGATCCTCCTCATCTATGGAGAATTTGTCTTCCATTTTGATCCTCTTTTGAGTCACATTTTTTACTATCAATTTTGAGCCACCTCCAAAATGAACTTCCTCCATGTGTGTTTGGCCTAGTGCAGTTACTCTTTCCACCTTTGATTTCTTTAGTGCTATTTATACTCCCACATCACGGAAGCGTGTACTTTTATACCTGTTGGGAGCTAAAAATGGCAGCTGCACTGTACTTGGTGGAAGAAAAAAATTGCTATAGAAATCTTTACAAATCTTTTCCATTTTTGTGAGTTGATTGTTCTAGTTTCATCCTTAAGTGACCTTAGGGATTATTTGGCTTATGTGGTTCACACATCAAGCTTTTTGTAAATGTGTTTTTCCATCCATACTTTTTGCTTTTATATAAGGTATCATTGTTTTTAATCTTCCACCATCCTTCTCCATAAGATTTTAAGAGTGAGTTTATTTTCTAAACCAATGTTGCCCTTGGCTGCCATATGATTCTTCCTGGCAAGAAGATCAAGTGTTTGCTAGCTGTGGCAGTTTCTAGGCTTTTAAAAATTTCCTTCTTGTGATGATTGATTTACACCAATGAAACTTCCTTTGGAAATGTTGGTAGTTTGCCAGTGTCTGTTCTTTTATCCATTTCTCATTTTTCTATGTCAACAGCTTGTTTACATAAATCAAATTAGATTCTCCTCAATTGCAAGTAATATCTTCTCTTTTTTTTCTCTCTTCTAATTCTGAGCAGCAGGTTCAGAAGTAATTCCCATCTCAATAAACAGTTAATTATTTTGTTTTAAAATAAAATACATTTCTCCCATCCCCCATCTTGATATTATTTAGTGTGCTCCATATCTAGCCCCTCAAATTTTTTTAATCCTTTTTTGTCACAGTCTGGAATGAGGTTTTTTTTTTCTTATTATCAAACTTGTGATTTAATTGGTGTGGGTAACTTCTGATAAAGAAACTCTTTTTACCAATAAAGAACTGTACCTTCTCAGTTACTTGTTGTCTTACACTTAGAGTTACTTGAAGAGAGAGGGGAGAGAGGTGCTGAGAAATTCAATGACTTGTCCAGGAAAAACAACCAGTACATGTAAGAGGTGAGAATTGATTAACCTGGTCTAGTTGACTCTAAGACTAATTCTATCCATCATGTAATCATATCCATCACTGCCTCTGGAAATATACACTGAAAATATTCATGCTACATAGACATATGACTTCTATACAATTTATAAGACACCTGTTTATTATTTTTCCACATGGACCACATTCCCCAACTTATTTTTGTGATACATTTTATTAAATATTTTTACTTTTACATTAGTAATTACCTTCATTTTGAGAATGAAATTTCACTTTTGACAGAGACAAAAACATCTGATAGAGCAACTTTATCTAACAATGCATATGATCTCTTCTAATAGTCTCCATTTATCTCCCATAAGGTGGAAGGTAAGTTTCATTATTTATTCTCCAGACATTAATTGGATTTTTGCTGATTCAGAATTAAATTTACTTTTAATGATCTTTAACTTTTATATTGTTACAGACACTGTGCATATTATTCTCTTGATTCTGCTAATTTTATTCCACATCAGTTCATACTAATATTCCTATATTTCTCTTAATTCCTCATGTTCACCTTTTCTTATTGAATAATAATCATATTCAATTTATGTACCATAGTTTTTTTTTCTCCCATCCTTCCCCACACATTGTTTTCAGATCCTTGCTACCATGAAAAATGCTGCTATGAATATTTTGTAATATATTGAATTTGGTCCTGTAGAGTTTTCATCTCTTTTTTTAAAACTATCTTATTAATATAAGTGTTTAGATATACAAATTTCCCCCTAAGTATAACTGGTTGCATCTCATAAATTTTGATGTGCTGTTTTCTTATTTTCTTATCTTTAATGATTTCTATGATTCATTCTTTGACTCACTCATTCTTTAGGATTAAATAATTTAGTTTCCAATTAATTTGATGTATGTTCCAAAGGCCCTTTATTGAAATATTGTCTGAAATGGGTGCATTTAGTATTTCTGGTTTTCTGCATTTGTTTGTGAGCAATCTAATACATGGTCAATTTCTGTGAAGGTGTCCTATGTAGCTGAGAAATAGGTGTACTACTGTTTATTTACATTCAATATTTTCCAGAGGTCTATCATATCTAACTTTTCAAAAATTCTACTCATCCTCTTAACTTCTTTCTTCTTTATTTAATGATTATATTTATCTAGGTCTGAGGAGGGCAAATTGAGGTACCCCACTAATATAATATAACTTTCTATTTCCTCCCATAATTTATTTAATTTTCCTTAAAAAATTTGAATGCTATGTCACTTGGTGCATATCTGTTCAGTATTGATATTAATTCCTTGTCCATGGTTCCTTTTAATAAAAAGGAGTTTCCCTGATTATATTTTCTAATTAGATTTTTTTTGTTTTTTTTGAGATCATGATTACCTCTTCCTTTTTTTTTAACTCCAGCTGAAGTACAATAAAGTCTGATCCAGCTTCTTATTTTAACATTGTGTCTTTCTGTTTCAAGTGAAACTCTTGTAAACAACGTGTTGCCGGGTTTTGTTTTCTAATCCATTCTGCTTCCTGCTCCCATTTATGGGTAAGCTCATCCCATTTATACTCGTAGTCATGATTGCTAACTGAATATTTCCCTTCATCCTATTCTCTTCTGCTTATCTTTCTTTTTTACCCTATCCCTTCCTCAAAATTCTGTTTTCTTTCTGATCAGTAATTCCTTTAGTCTATCTTTCCTCTCATAATTTCCTCGTTCTATTAGACCTTCTGCTTCCTAATCCCCTTTTGGGTAAGCTGAATTTCTATATGCAACTATGTGAGGATGTGTATTCTTTCCTCCTTGAACAAGTTCAGATAGTGAAGTTCAAAATTTTCCTTTTATCCCTCACTTTCCCAGCTAGTGGAAAAAAGTTCTTCCTTGAACACCTCATAAGATGAGATAATTTTCTCCATTCTTCACCTCCCTTTCATTCTCCCAGCACATCCCTCTTTCTTGCCCTTACACTTCTTTGGAGATTATCCTTATATGAAAGACTTATATGATTGCGATTTGTCTAAGTAAACTCCTTCTAATGCCTTAATGAAGATAAAATGATTAAGGGTTTCATACATCATCTTCCAATATAGATATGTAAACAATTTAACTTTGTTAAGTCTCTTATGATTTCATCTTGACATGTTTATGCTTCTCTTGAGTCTTGTGTTTGAATTTCAAATGTTATGTTCAGCTTAGGTAATCATTACAAATGCTCAAAAATCCTCTATTTTATTAAATACCTATTTTTCTTTTATAGAATTATACTCAATTTTGCTAGATAGTTTTTTTTTTTTTGCTAGACAATGGGATTAAGTGACTTGCCCAGGGTCACACAGCTAGTCAAGTGTGTGAGGCTGGATTTGAACTCAGGTCCTCCTGACTCCAAGGCCAGTGCTCTATCCACTGCACCACCTAGCTGCCCCCTAGATAGTTAATTCTTGATTATAGCTCTAGCTCCTCTGCCTTCTAGAATATCACATTCCAAGCCTCTTGCTCCTTTCATAGTGGTAGCTATTATATCTTCTGTGATTCTGACTTCTGTGGCTCCAGGGTATTTGGATTATTTTTTTTTTGTTGTTGTTCACAGTATTTTCTCCTTAACATGGGGATTTTGAAATTTAGCTACAATATTTTTTGGTCTTTCCATTTTGGAATTTCTTTCAGGAGGTCATCACTTGATTCTTTCAATTTCTTCTTTGCCCTCTGCTAATAAGATATTTGGGCAATGTTCCTTTATAATTTCTTGAAATATGATATATAGGCTCTTTTTATCATAGCTTTCAGGTAGTCTAATAATTCTTAAATCATCATCTCTCCTCTATCTATTTTTGAAGTCAGTTATTTGCCAATGAAATAGTTCATGTTTTCTTCAATTTTTGCTTTTGATTTTGTTTTCTTGTTTCATAATATCTACTGGAGTCATTAGCTTCAATTTGACCAATTGTATTTGTTAAGAAGTGATATTCTTCAGTGATGATTTGTCCCTCTTTTACATTTGGCCAATCCTGATTTTAATGATTCAGTTTTTATTTTAATGTTAAATTTTTTTTTTATTTTAATTTTAATTTTTTAATTGAAATTTAATTTTAATGTTCAGTTTTTATGTGCCTTTTACTAAGCTGTTAATTCCCTTTTCATAGTTTTCTTGCATTGCTTTTCTTTATTTTTTCTTATCTTTGTCTTTACCTGTCTTATTTTATTTTTTAAAATATTTTATGTTCTCTTTAAAAACTTTATTTAGCTCCTCTAGAAATTTTTGTTGGACTTGTATCTGATCTGTATTTATTATTTGAGGCTTTGCTCATAGACGTTTTCAAATCATTGTCTTCTGAGTTTGTATCTTGAATTTTCCTATCACTGTAGTAGCCTTTTATGGTTTGCTTGCTCATTTTTTCCAGCCTATTTTTTTCCTTTGGACTTTATGTTACAGTTGAACTCTTCTCACTTCTGTGGACGAGGGGGATTGGAATGAGTTTCCGGAGCTTTGGGCTTTAATGCCCTAAATCTGAGGACCTGTAAGTTTTCAGTGCTTCCAAAGTGATAGGATCTGGAGAGTGGTCTGGTCACTGGCCTCCTGGTTTGTGCTCTGGTCCTTACCCAGATAGGATCCCTGCTCCCTAACAACTGTAACTTCTTTCTTACCCAGAACTGCAATCATGAAATGAGAAAGTAGCAATGGCACTACCAAACAATGCCTGATCCTCTACCCAGACCCTAGAATCTCTTTCTGACCGGTGTTCAGTCTCCTTGCCATAGCTGGGTGTTGGGTGCTCCTAGTACTATTGTTACTAACTCCAGGACTCATGGCTTTTGCCATACTGCATTCTGGGTCAGCCCCCACCACTGTGTGTAGACCTCTATTTTTTTCCCTTCTAAGCTTCCCTTGCCTTGTGATATTTTATTGGTTATCCAGCCCAAAATTCATTTAACATGCTTTTAAGAATTCTTTAGAGAGCTGTTTTTGGAGAGCTCAGAAAAAATTCCTCATTTCACTCTGCCATCTTTGCTTTGTCCTCCTTTAATGAATTATTTTTTTTAAAAAACTTGTATTTTGTTTTTTGCTTATTTTGTTAAACATTTTCCAATTATATTTTAATCTGATTCAGGGGTAGTTTTGTGGGAAATGACTTTGACACCTCAGTCCTAAACCATGGAGACAGCTGAAGTTACTTTATCATTGGTGCATAATTTTTGTTTAGAAGAGCTTTGAGAGTTCATGAGGATCAAGGAACATATCTAGTCTTCCATGTAGCTGATCAAATGTACAAAAATTCTAAGGTTGCTATTCCACTGATACACTACTTTGTTTCTTAGCTAGTACCAGACTGTTTTGATAATTACCACTCCATAATATAGTTTGGAATCTGGTACTGCTGGGATTCCTTTCTTCACTTTTTTTCATTGACTCTCTTGATATTCTTCACCTTTTGTTCTTCCAGATGAATTTTGTCATCATTTTTTCTAGCTCTATAACATAATTCTTTGGGAGTTTGATTGGTATGTCACTCAATAAGTAAATTAATTTGGGTAGAGTTCTCATTTTTACTATATTGACTCAGACTAACCTAAATTAATGTTTCTCCAATTGTTTAGATCTATCTTTATTTGTGTGAAGTGCTTTATGATTGGCAAGTAGATTCCTAAGTATTTTCTAATGTCTGCAGTTACTTTAAATGCATTTTTTCTATCTCTTCTTTCTGGGTTTTGCTGATAATATATACAGATGCTGATAATTTATCTCAATTCCTGCAACTTCGCTAAAGTTCTTAATTGTTTCAATCAGATTTTTTAGTTGTTTTGCTAGGGTTCTTTAAGTAAGCAATCCTATCGTCTGCGAAGAGTAATAGTTTTGTTTCTTCGTTGACTACTTTTATTACTTCACTTTTTTTGGGTCTTATTTCTATAGCTAGCATTTTGTGGGGATAATGAACATTCTTGTCTCACCCTTGGTCTTATTGGGTAGGATCCCAGTTTATTCCTATTAGAGAAAATGCTTCTTCTTGTTTTTCAAAAGACACTCGTTATTTTAAGAAAGCCTTCATTTATTCCTATGCTTTCTAATGTTCTAATAAGAATGAGTATTATAGTCTGTCAAAAGTTTTTTCAGCATCTATTGAAATAATCATATGATTTTTATTATTTATTCTTATAGTTTTCCTACTATTAAAACAGCCTTACGTTCCCAGTATAAATTCTACCTGTCCATAGAGGATGATCTTAGTGATATTTTCTTGTAGTCTCCTTACTAGTATTTTATTTAAATTTCTTGCATCAATATTAATTAAGGAATTTGGCCTATAGTTTTCTTTCTCTATTTTTGCTCTCCCTGTTTTAGGTATAAAAACCATGTTTGTGTCATTAAACTTGGTTTGAATTTGGTACAATTCTTTCTTAACCTATTTTTTTCAAACAGTTTGTACAGTATTGAGATTAATTGTTCCTTAAATGGTTGGGAGAAGTCACTTGTAAATCCATCTGGTCCTGGGGATTTTTTCTTAAAGAGCTCATCTAGGTCTTAATTTCTTTTCCTAAGATAAGGCCATTTAAATATTGTATTTCCCCTTCTTTTAATTTGGGCATTTTATATTTTTGCAAATATTCATCAATTTCACTTAGGTTATCAATCTTACTGGTAAATAATTGGGCAAAATAGCTCCCAATATTTGTTTTAATTTCACCTTTGTTGGTAGTGCATTCACCCTTTTCATTTTTGACAGTGGTAATTTGGTTTTCTTCTTTATCAAACTATCCATTTACCTATTTTGTTGTTTTTTTTTTTCATAAAACCAGCTTTTAGTTTTATTAACTTTCCCTTTCATTTTCAGGATTTCCATTTTGGTGTTTAATTGGGGATTTTTAATTTGTTCTTTTTCTAGTTATTAGAGTTGCAGTTGTATTTATATAAATCCTACACATGTATAGGTAGCTTAACTCCCAGATAGTTTATATGTTTTGCAGTTATTTTGAATGAAATTTCTTTTGCCATTTTTCTAGTTTTTGTTATTACTGTATAGAAATCCTAGTGACTTTGTAAATTTATTTTGTGTCTTACTTTACTGAAGCCATTGTTTCAATTATTTCTTTGCTGATTCTGTGTAGTTTCTAAGCATACTATCCTCCTATATTCAGATAGGAATATTTGTCTACTTTCTACTGATGCTTTTGCCTTTAATTTTCTCCTCTTATTGCTATAACTATCTTTTCTAAATCTGTATTAAACAATCAAGGAATTTAGAAAACATCCCTCATTTACCTTTATTTGTAATAAAAAAAAGCATCTTTCTCCATAACAAACAAAACTTGGTTTTAAATATATGCTTTTGATCATATTAAAGAAAACTCTTATACACAACCACACTTTTTAGAGTTTCTAATAATTTAATTTCATTCTTATGTTTAATAATTTAATTTCATAATAAAATTTAATAATTTTAATAAAATAGTTTTTAAAAACAATAATAATAAAATGAGTGTTGTTCTTTCTTCAAAAGATTTTTTCATCTATTGAAATAATCTTTTTTATATCATTAAATATGCTACTCTTTCCCTAACATTTGACATATTCTTGCATCCCTGGAATTGTTTGGGTGACATGAGAAACACTAGCACAGGACCACCCAGCATAGCATGCCCTCATCAAAGAAGGTGCTGTGCTCTATGAGCAAGACAGAATTGAAGTAACTCAAAATAAACATGAGAGGTGTAAATTTAAAGAATTCATCCCAAATGTTCACATGAACTATTTGTGCCTGACCTGTGGCAGAGCATTCTGAGCTCATATTGGTCTGATCAGTCATAGTCAGACACATTGTAACCTGACTCCAACATACTGATGCTGTTTTGGTCTTCTTTGAGAATGAAGACAACATTGATTGCTTGATTGGTCCAGAGGTAATTGAACATAATTCAATGTCCAATAAATCCAGAGGCACAAACTGCTGGAGAAAGATATCCCAATTTTACAAGATCTTCTGAGAAACTGGAACACAGTTTGGCAAAAATTAGTTTTATATCAACATCTGATATCTTCTGTCAACAGATGGTCCAAAGGAATAGGTGACCTTAAAATAAAATGGGACAGTATTAGTAGAAGAAAAAGCTAGAAAATGGAAAAAGACACTTTTCAGAACTATATTTTAGGGATTGATTAATTACTAAACAATGGATAAAGAATATCACAAAAGCAAAATGAACATTTTTGATTATTTAAAATTAAAAGGCTTATAAATGAGTAAATGCAATTAATCTAAAATAATGAGAAACTGTTAACTGAGAAAGTCTGCATCAAATATTTCTGATAAAAGTCAGATATCTAAGTTATAAAGGAAGTTGATACCATACATAAGATCACTGGCTCTTACAAGAGATGAGTGTTCAAAGCCTATAGAGGCGGGGCTCTTTTCAGAAGAATTCCAATTGATCAATAACTCCATGGGAATCCATGCTTCTAATAATAGGAACACAAATTAAAACATCTCTGAGGTTTGGCCTAACACTTAGGAAATGGAGAAAGGTTATAACAGGCAAAAACAGTGAATGTGGAAAGACTATGGAACAATTAACAAAAAGGTGAATTTTTCAAAACTTCCCTTTATAGAAGGCTCACAATTTCCAGCCATCTTTTCATTTCCTACCAGATGCTCTGTTTGGTTTTAATTCTATAAACATCATGGCCCCATGCCAGATATTGATTAGGATGACTGAAGGTGGTCCATGACGCAATGGGAGACCTTGGCCCTTTCAAGCTAAGGTTTTTCCGCATGTTACATGAAGGTTAAAGAGAATGGGATAGGTTTCACATGTACCAAAATATGTACAGTAGCCCTTAATGGGAGCAAAACACCTGAAACCAAATGGATGCCCAATGATTAGGGAACTGACGAATTGAATGTGTCACTTGTATATAATAAAGCTTTATTGCACCAAAAGAATTGATAATTTCATGAAGATTCATATGAATTGATTTGGAGCAAAAAAAGTAGGGCAGCTAGGTGATGCAGTAAATAGAGTGCTAGGCCTGAGGTCAGGGAGATTCATCTTCCTGCATTCAAATCTGGCCTCAGACACTTACTAGCTGTGTGACCCTGGGCAAGTCACTTAACCCTGTTTGCCCCAGTTCCTCATCTATAAAATGAGCTGGAGAAAGAAATAGGGAACCATCTCAGTACCTCTGCAGAGAAACCCCAAATGGGTCACATAGAGCTGGACACAACTGAAACAACTAAACAACAACAATAAAAGAAAAGAAGACCAAGAGGTACTTACACACTGTTATTACATTTGTTTAAAGGAATACAATACTAAAATAAACAGAACTCAGATACTGTACAGGAGGTAATAAATCTTGACTCCAAACTAATCCAGTAAAATCCAACAGGCATTAATTAAAAATGCACTATGAATGAGGCACTGGGAAATCACAAAGAACTTATGAATTCTATCCAGAAGTCAAAGTCATTCACAAGAGTTTGAAGTATGGTCAGTGGAGGAGAGATATATATTCCAGACGAACACAAACATAGAGATGGTAACTTAAGGCCAGAAGCAGCTTAAGGGAACGAGGTTGTTGGTAGCAAAAAGACAGAAATAGCTATGGATTCAAAAAAGAATGTTTTTCCTCATATTTGTGAGTGGAGTTACGAAGAGAAGCCTGACCTGGGAACTCAGCTGAGCAAACCACTTGACAGAAATGCTTCACCTTTGGGGAGATTCCCTAGGACTCACCGAACAGAGAAAGGATTTTGAAAACCAGTGGTACCAGCAAAGTGACTAGCCTTGGCCACACATGTTGCCTACACATGTGCCTCACTCTCCTTGTAACCTAAGTTTGTGGCCCTTCTTCCCACAGACAATATGTATATTTGCAGGAGAGTATATACAAGATTTAGGAAGGGAATGTTTTATATATACTGTACTTACTATGGTATCTTAGCAAATGCCTTTGCTAAGAACTAATCGAGTCTACTGACTAGAAATAGAAAGCACACTGATGAGGGCTCATCATCTATAGTTGTAGAATTTTAACCCATAGTATGCCCTAGAATCTGTGAGAGTAGCAGTCACTCCCTGGAGTACCTAACCTGTTATTCTGAGTACAAGTTGGGGAATAACCCAGTGGTGGTGCTACATATAAATTATTTCATTTAATTCCCACAACAGATCAGTGATGTAGATATAATTTGAGCTAACCTTTGAAGGAAACTGGGAATTGTAAAAGCTGAAGATTAGGAAGGAAGACAGTCAGGCATGGGGCATTCCAGGCCTATGCTAAGTTACAAAGGTGGAAGATGGATGATAAAAATTAGAAAATAGCAAGCACATGAAGGAAAATAATATACAATAAGGCTGGAGGATCTGGAACCAGATTTTGAAGGGCTCTAAAAGCCAAACTCAACAGTTTGTACTACTGTGTTTCTGTTCCATTTCTCCCTGTATTTCTCCATAAGACTTTTCTATCTGGTTTGAAGCTAAAACCTTACATATATATCATCCCCTGTAATTTAACATGGGCTCTTTGAGAGGAGAAATGATCTTATTTTTTTCCATTTGTATCTCCAGGACTTTAAACATAGTAACTACTTAATAAATGTTTCATTCATTCTTCCATCAGTAGTATACCACTATCCTCTAAAGCCCTGTTTGATTCTCCCCTAAGACTTCTCTCCTTCTTTGTCCTTATCCTTTCCTTTTCCTTTACTATCCCCCTTTCTTTTTCCTTTCCCCTTCCCCCTTTTTCCCCTTCTCTTTTCTCTTCCTTTTTCTTTTCCCATTCTCTGACCCCTTCCCTTTCTCCACTTTTCCTTGTCTCAATCCTTAACGGTCTTTCATTATGTAGAATGTATATGATATTTTGATCTGGTAGGTCCTATGCTTCCACATGGGTCTGTCTATATGGAACTCCTAGAAGGAGGCAAGAATAGATATCTCTAGAGTCTCCACTTAACTCTTCTCCAAGGAAAACTTTGATTCTTGCCAGAAGTTTGGGGCCAGAGGATGGAAACTCTGCTCTTCTTGGAGAGAGGGGCAGTACCAGGCTAGAATAATATCTATCTGCTCCCGTAGATATGGTTACTCTAGGAGAAATAATGTTTAAGTTCAAAATGAGCTCTTCATTGCTATCCCTTAACAAGGAAAGGAAGGTCTCAAGCTATATATGCAGAGCATGACTTCTGTTCCACCAAATACCAGTTCCATAATGAGCACACTTAGCAAGTAGCAAATAAACCCATTTATTTAAGTTAATAGAAACTTAAGAGAAAGTATACATGTGAGAATATGTACCAGACACTAGAGAATCAATAAACTCTACTTTTGGTAGTGAGATAACAGAGAGAGAGAGAGAGAGAGAGAGAGAGAGAGAGAGAGAATATGTGGGTGTCTCAGATCTCACCCAAGAGGAAATTCCTCAAAGTCTCTAGTGTAGACATCTAGGAGTAGGGACATGATTAAGATGCTGGTTCCTATACATGTCAGTTTCTTCCAAAAGTCATTCTCTACCTTCAGGTACCTAATGAAAATCTGGAACCATAAGTCTTCTCCTTCAAAGCCAGAAGCCAGGAGACTAGGACCTCTCTTCTCTCAAGCTCTCACCAACTTAACTCTTCATGCTGTCACAGAGCATTGATTAATAAATATCCACCAGTGAGGAGAATCTCATGCAAATGGACTTTGATATAGTTACAATTATTTCTGCAATTCTTTATATTTTACAAACAATAATGAAATAAATATGGTAGACAAATATAATTTAATATTTAACACTATATTTATTATATTAAATAATCATTAAATTTTAATATTTAATAAGTTAAATTAATTAAATTAGTTCATTCTACAGGATAGAAAATTAACAGAAGAGCATGCTTTCCTCAAGCAGTCCCCAACTTCTCTCCCATTCAACCCACCTTTACACATGAATCACAAATAACTTTTACCAACTGTTGTGATGAGGGATAATACCCACTCACACATCTTCTCCTGAGTGTATCAGCTCAGCAACACTTAACCCAAGGAAGTTAAGAGCCAACAAAAGTTACCCCTTTTGCCAAGGAGTCAGTCCCTCCAGACATGAGGGCAGATTCCCCTGCTCCAGGGGTAATAATTGAAAGTGTTTAGCTCAGTGCTTGGCAAATACTGAGTGTTATATAAATGTAAGTGATGATGATGTTGATAATGATAATGATAATGATGATGATGATGATGATGATAAAGGAGGAGGAGGAAATTGTTTACCAACTGCCTCTCCAGAAAAAAAAAATAAACATGAACAACTTTACATTTTCCATCATTTTCTTAAGGCTAATCAACAAAACAATAAATCAAGCCCTAGGTATAAATGCTAACATGGCAAATTAACAACTGGCTCTTGAAAGCCAAGATGAGCTGGTTTCTACACATCCCTTCCCAGTTCTCTCCTTAGCAGACTAGACTTATACAGGTTCTAATAAAATAAATTAAACTTTTAAAAAGACAGTGAAGCTTAGCTGACATCAACACTAAGTTCATCTGGGACAAAAAGGCCAGAAGGCAGCTTATGAACGCCCCCACCACCACCACTTCCCTTAAGGAGAGTGGTGGACTTCAGAAGCTCAATGGGGCGTATTCTATCAGACACTATCAATATAAATAAGGGAAGGTTTTATAGAAAGAGTTGGAGAATGATAATCTTTTTTGTCAAGTATAAATAAAATATATTTTTTTAAAAGTTGAAGAGGCCAATACCTAAATATCTTTTAAAATTTTGCCTAGGGCAGCTAGGTGGTGCAGTGGATAGAGTGCTAGGCCAGGAGCCATGAAGACTCATCTCCACGAATTCAAATCTGATCTCAGACAGTTACTATCTGTGTGACTTTAGGCAAGTCATTTGACTCTATTTGCCTCAGTTCCTCATCTGTAAAATGGGCTCAAGAAGGAAATGGCAAATCACTGTGGCAAAAAAAGAAATCTGCAATTTGTTTCTGTTATCTGTTCCATACTAGAAATTGACTCCTAGTCAATGAGAAGCCATACAACAGAAACAGTTATATAATACTATAAAATGCCATTTAACACAAACAGCGAATTTATTCCTGGTTTAGGAAATTTGAAGAGACCTATGACCTATATAGAAGAGCTTGGGGACGTGGTTCATCACTACATAATAACTGCCCAAGCAAAGCAATGGAGAATACAAGTTTGAGTTGGGACTAAAATAACCCTGTTAGCTCCATGCTAACTGGAATAGCTGAGTCGATCAGACCACAGTTTTTTTGGTGACTGTTCCCCTCAGTCATACCACGTGAACAGAGCTTTAGTGTACGGTGTCAGAGGAAGAAACCTGGGGCCTGTTTCCTCAGGGTTGTCCCTGGGTATTGTTTCATGCAGTTTCACTTGTGACCTAGTCAGACCATTGCCAATCTGAGTTTCCTCCCTAGAGGAGGGCTATGAATACCAGTAGAAGATGAGAAAATGGGGGCCCGGCTTTTCTCTTGCATGTGCTTAAATTTGCTGACATCTCAGGCCAAATGACCTCACCTTGACATTAATTCAAAAGCTAGAATATAAATTAGAGAAATTTACTTATGAAATAATCATTAAGCCCTCCCACCGATAAACACACACACACACACACACACACACACACACACACAAATGTTAAAAATGGAACCTCCATAAGAAACAAATTAGGGTAGTAATGCACATAACAGCTTTATGGGTCACTGGTCACTTTCCTGGAAATATGTTTCATCATTTGAAATACTCATATCAAGATAAGTTTTCAACCTGGGAAAAGTATAAAATATTATGGCAGTGGGTTTTAAAACTTGAAGACAGATTTATATAAAATAAAGAAAATAAAGAATCATTGGTTTAAAACTCTAAATGATATGAAAAATGAATTTTGAAGAAATGTCCATCATACATCTGTGCAATTAATCATTTACGAAACATTTTAGTGAAAATATTGGTTCATTATTTATCCATTCTCCTAACGTAGTTGGATATAACTATGTCATTCAGGTATGTGGCAGACCGGAAGTGGAAATGTCATTATTTTATAAAAAAAAAAAATAAACCTGGGGTGTTCTGGATATTCTAGACAGGGAAAAAGCAATAGAGAAAAAAACTAAAAGAAAATTTAGTATTTAAAAGGTATCCACTCATATAGAAAACAGCACTAGTCTGTTATTTGTGCCAAATCTTTTTAGAAAATGCCATTGGATTAATTGTAAGTCAAATTATGATAATTAACACTAATCAAGTATTTCAGTGGCAGAGATCATGTAAAATTATTTCAATTTGGCTCTAAGATATGTTTTTGTACTTTCATTTGAATATGGGCGTGACATTCTGAGAATTCACAGTAAAGAAAAACAAAGGATTTGGGCTAGGATGAAGTTTATTTTGGCATATCAAACTATGAAAAAGAGAGTTTACTAAGCAAATTAATATTACGAACAGGATTGTTGGGGGAGTGATTAAATTATTTAAAAAGACTTCAAAAAACTTAACATTTTCATAAGACAATTAACATGATAACTATAAATCATCCTGCTCTAGCCTATAAAACTCATTTCAGTGTGAATGTATATTTTGTGGCATTTGGGAGTAATAATAAAACTTCATTAATTTAAAAGCAATTTATAATTCAGATTAAACTTGCCTGACTTTCTACATAATTAGGTGATATTTAAAATTTTAAAAAATAAATTATTCTTTAAAGACTTGATTCAAAATTAGACAATTTCAGAGCTGGATATAACCTTAGTAGCTACCTAATCCAATGGATCCCAGGAAAAGCAAGCCTATAACATCATACCCTATAGGTATTCATTCAGTCTTAGCTTAAAGACATGTAATGAGGGTATCTTTATTTGCTGGGTACTACCTTCTGAAGGAACTCACTCCACTTTTAAATAACACTAATTATTATGAAGTTTGTCTTCTTGCATTAGGACCTCTACTATATTGATTGCTTCCTAAAATTTCTGTATTTGTACATGTCTATACACATACACACATATATATATATATATAACTATGTACATATGTACATGTGTTTTTGTGTTCCAATATATATGTATTCCACAATAATATTCCATCGTATGCCCACATATATACATGAACATATATGTACAAATAATTTTCACATATCATATATACATACCTTTAATAGCAGAGAAACTTACTGCAAAGATGTTTAACCTTAATTTTCTGCTTTTCTTCTAATTTTAGCTGCATTGTTTTTACTTATGTGTATATATACATATATGTATACATAGATACACATGTATATACATAACTATATATGTATGTATATGCCTATTTACATACATACATACGTGTTTGTGTATATGTGTGTGTATATACTTTACCATTGGTGTCTTCCTTAGGTTTTTTTAACTCTTATCTCTTGGTTGTCTCTGCTGTTCCTCTTTCATCATAGCTAATCTCTTATGCATATAATAATGATTATGTGTAGGTAATTTGCACTATCCTAGTTTTTAAAATTCAATTTATTTTATTATTATATTGTATTATTTTCAGCTCTAAATTTTCTTTCATACCTCCCCTCCCCCACTCATTGAGAAAGCAAGTAAAAACAAATCCCATTGCAAATATGTATAGTTAAGCCCAACAAATTCTCAATCAGTTATGCCCCTACCTTGGACTCTGCACTTTGAATCCATCACTTCTGTATCTGAAGGTGAATAACATATTTCATTATGAGTCCTTTGGAACTGTGGTTTGTCGTTGTATTCCTCAAAGTTCCTGTCTTTCAAAGTTGTTTGCATTTACAATGTTGTAATTAATGTACAAATTCTTCTCCTGGTTCTATTCACTTCACTTTGCATCAGTTCATACAAGTCTTCCTAGGCTTCCCTGAAACCATCTTCTTCATTATTTTTTTTTTACAGCATGATAGTATCCCATCACATTCATAAACTATAACTTGTTCAGTCATTCCCCAATTGATTGGCACTCGCTTGGTTTCCAATTCCTTGCCACTATGAAAACAGCTATATTGTTGCACATGTAGGTTATTTCCTCTTTTTATTTTTGATCTTTTTGGAGTATAAACCTAGGAGTGATCACTGAGTCAAAGGGTATATACAGTTTAACAGCTTTGGGAGTATAGTTCCAAATTGCTTTCCAAAATGGACCAGTCCATAGTTCCAACAGTGAATTCATGTTCCTGTCTTCCCACAACTAATCCAGCCTTTGTCATTTTCCTTTTCTTTCATCCTAGCCAATCTGATGAATGTGAAGTGGTAGCTCAGAGTTCTTAAGATTTGCATTGCTCCAATTATTAATGATTTAGAGAATTTTTCAGGACTATTTATAGTTTGAATTTCTTCCTCTGAAAACTACCTATTCATCAACTAAAGAATAGCTCTTATTCTTATAAATTTAATTCAATTACCTAAGTATCTTAGAAATGAGCCCTTTATCAGATAAAATTGTTGTAAAGATTTTCCTCAAAATTTTCTGCTTTTTCTATAATTTTGGCTGTATTGATTTTGTTTCTGCAAAAACTTCTAAATTGCTAAACTTTAATAGTTTTTGAGAAATAGTAAGTTCTTGCCCCAAATATCTGGGATCTTTAGGTTTACCAAACACTAGGCTACTATCCTCATTTGCTTCACCATATTATGTACCTAATCTGTTTCACTCAATTTCTATATTTTTAAGAAGTACCAAATTGTCTTGATGATTATAGCTTTTATTTTGGGTGGGGCAATTGTGGTTAAGTGACTTGCCCAGGGTCACATAGCTGGTAAGTGTCAAGTGTTTGGTTCAAGGCCAGATTTGAACTCGGGTCCTCCTGACTTCAAGGCCAGTGCACTATCCACTGTGCCACCTAGCTGCCCTGATGATTATAGCTTTGCAGCATAATTTGAGATCTACTTCTGCTAGACTTCCCCTTCTTTCCAACTTTCATTAATTTTCTTGATATTCTTGACCTTTTATTTCTCTAGATTAATTTTATTATTATTTGTTCTAGTTCTACAGTTATTCTTTAGTAGCTTGATTGGTATGGCATTGAATAAATAAATTAATTTAGGCAATATAATTTTTTATTATATTGTCTCAGCCTAACCATGAGCAATTACTATTTCTCAAGTTTTTTTTAGGTTTTTATTTGTATGATGTTTTATAATTGGATTTATATAGTTCTTGTGTATTTCTCAACAAGTAGACACTCAAATATTTTATACCGTCTATGGTTACATCAAGATGGAATTTCTCTTTCTATCTCATCCTGCTTGCTTTCATTGTTAGTATATAGAGAAACGCAGGGGATTTGTATGGGATTTTTTATATCTTGCAACTTTGCTAATTATTTCAATTAGTATTTTTCTAGTTGACTTCCTAAATAGGACTTACAACCATTGAAAAAGATTTCATAACAATCTATACTAGGGGAAAAGTGGGTTTGAAATGGCTAACATTCAGACTGTGTTCTACAATTGGATTAACACCTCATTGAGTTGTTCAACAATACATACATCTTAGACAGATACAGCAAAGTGACAATGAACTGAAAGGCAAACTGGCTTGTACTTAGGGACTTATGTAGCTTTTCAAATGACCCCAAATTTTTCCCTTAAATGATTTTTACTTTATATTTTTAACCCTAATTTTTCCTGGTGATTCTATGGTGCTACAAATCTTATTTTTGAGGAATGAAAATTTCAGATCATTCAAATGGCAAAAAGAGACACATGATGATTGACTGTAATATTTTTTCCCCAATCATTAATCATGGCCAAGACATGGCACAAAATTTATCACCAAAGAACTATTTAAATAGAATGGAGGTGGAGCAAATCATTTAGTGAGAATAGAAGAAAATAGATGTATGCACTAGGACCCCCAAAATATCAACACACACAACTCCACATATAGTGGGAGTCTCTTAGTCTTTTAAGTAGACCTCTATGCTCCTATAATGGTTTCATGGAAGGACATGGATGGTAAGGTCTTAGATAAATTATTATTGTGTTATCAGATGAAGTAGTTGTTTTGATGAAGTCACTGATCCATTAAGGTAAGGAAATATAAATACAGGTACACATTTTCATTACTCAATTCAGCTTGCCTTAACTTAGTTCATTAATTTCCAGCTCTGGAAACATACACACACACCCACACATACACACAAACAGAGAGAGAGAGAGAGAGAGAGAGAGAGGGGGGGGGGGGGAGGGAGAGAGAGGGAAAGAGAGCATATCTAGTTATATGTGTATATATATAAATATATCACATACATACATGTATGTATTGTGTGTGTGTGTGTATATATATATATATATATATATATATATATATATATACATATCTTAACTGTGAATATGTTCTGTTTTCCTGGTAGAATGTAAGCTTCTTGGTGGTAGAAGCTACTCCCTTTTGTGTTTATGATTCTAGTGACAGACAAATATTTGTGTTCCTAAAGATAGCACATAGGCTCAACTAATTCCTATGGACAGTCGTCATACTAATTCTGTTAGGGAGAGGAAAAAAAAATCATTTTCTCCACCTTCCATTGCAAAAACCAAAGAAGCATTGCTGAAATCCCCAGGTATATATACAAAAGAGAGGGAAAAGAGAAAGCTTAACTGGCTGTGTCACTCCTTTTAAAATCTACCAAGTCAATCAATAAACATTTATTAAGCACCTATGTGCCAGCACCATGGGCTGATCTTCCTGAACTGCTAGCCAATTCTCTTTGATGTAGGATCCCCTACCAAGGAGAGGGGCCACACAAACTGAAGCCTCTGGCTATGCATGTCTTTTATCAAGGGGCCCATCACAAAAGGTTATATTACATGTCACTGGAAAGAAGCCAGTTACATGTTGTATTGGAAAGGACCAAGCTCCCAACTCAGAAAGGATGCCTACTATTAGATAAAAATTTTGTAACTGAGATCCAAATAGGTGAAGCATGAGATTATAGTCTTAGTCCCTTGATATCCAATTCTGCATTCTTTCTAAAATATATTTGATTGTGCATTGTTCACATCTATATTTGTGTCACCCACCAAATGTCCCTACTTCACATATTTCCAGGATTAGGAGTAACATATCGTAAATGTGGATTTATCTAAATGCTTAGTTAAACTCACATAGCACCAGCTAGGAGCAACGTGAATTAATTCTGCTACAAAAATGAAGCATTGGGGGCAGCTAGGTGGCACAGTGGCTAGAGCACTGGCCCTGGAGTTAGGAGGACCTGAGTTCAAATCCAGCCTCAGACACATAACACTCACTAGCTATGTGACTCTGAGCAAGTCACTTAACCCCAATTACCTCACCAAAAAAACAAAATGAAGCATTGAATTCTACTTTTTCCAGTGACGTAGGGCTTTATACTTGGAAAAGACAGCACTTACTCCTCCTTCCATCACCATAATTTTCATATATATACATATGTATGTATGTGTGTGTGTGTATGTGTACATATGCATGTGTGTATACATGTAAACAATACACATATATACATACTGTTTGTGTATGTATATACATACATACATACACACACACACATATATGTATATAGATACTCCTTTTCTTCTTAAATATCACTTAAACAGAGCCCCTTCTCAACATAATATCACTGGCATATATTCAGACAGTCCTACACAAGCTCAAATAAATCCTTGAATATGCATATGAGGGTCCATTTTCCTGATAACAGTCCTAGGGTACTTGTGTATTGGTGAGTCAATTAAATCCCTGGGTATCTTGAGCTGGTCTTTGCTGGTTTAATGTTCTTCAGGGTCTCCTATTTCTGTCTGGTAAATTCTCCTGCATTGGCACCCTTCATCCTGTCTCCCCAATATTCCTTGAGATAACATAATCACAATAGTATATATTTAAAGTAAAATTATCAAGACTCTAAGTCTACTTCCCGCCTTGGACTGGAGCCCACTCCTTCCTTCAGAAAATTTTAACCCCTCTGCCACCACAACATTTGAGGAAAGAAGTAATCCAAATAGAAATCACTTTAAATCTCCAAGTGTTCTGTACTAAGCCAAAACTATTTAACGAGTGGCCCATATAATGTGTTTTACTGAACGTATAAAGTAGAACTCTGAATGGGGATTCTTAATTTGGGGAGAAGTAGATGTAAAGATGTTAGGAGATTCCAGAGAAATAATGATCAGTAGGATGAAGAAATTGGAGAGCAATAGGGAAACAGAGGTACAGCTAGGTCCCAAATAGTGAAAGCAATGAATTGTGAGAAGTGCTTACATATGTACTTAAGTTTGTGTTATTAAAAGTTATAACATGTAAGATATGGTAGTTGTTTCCAGCCCAAGAGAAATATGCAGTGCAAATTCAAATAATGCAACCACTTCATAGGATTCATTATTCATACTAATCATAGACCTAAAGGAGCAAGAGGGAAGGAATCATGTAATACAGGTCTGACAACTCCTCTCCTCTCCTCCCATCCCCTCCCCTCCCCTCCCCTCTCCTCCCCACCCCTCCCCTCTCCTCCTCTCCCCCCCTCCCTCTCCCTCTCCCTCTCTTTCTCTTACCATACGCACACACACACCCCTATATGTACACACATATATATACATACATAAATATATTGTAAATTATGTACATGTGTATATATGTATATGCATAAATACACATGAATGTAGCACTGCATATCCCGTAGGATATCAGGGAGCTGTGTAATATGCTGTCTAATCCAACTGTTAGAAAGAACCAAAAGAGACCTTGCTCCTTCAAGGATATAGGTGGGAATGAAAGCCCTTCTTGAGGTCTGAGTGACCATAGAACTGTGACCTGAAGCTAAGGAGCTATAACAGGTAAGAAAGAAAAAAAATGAAAAGGACTGAGAGATCCCAGAATAGCAGAAATAGATGTGAACTGATTTAACTGAATTTGCATAGATAAGCTCAATTAAAAGTGTGATTTAACCATTTTATGAGAAGGTGTTCCACACCCCTCAAAGCTAATTAATTTAACTAATAAAATTCTCTAAAGTCTTACCCCTTCATCAGGTGAGAACACTTCCTTGATTGGGCTATAAAATGAATCAAAGTATAAGCTAGGTGTGAACAACTCCCAGACACCTCAATGACTCAATCAATCAAAAGCATAAAGTATTAGTATTAGTTGAAGAACTTAGACACACCTGTGGGCTCAAGTACATCAGAGAAGCAATTAGATAAGGAACTCAGTCAACTTCCAGAAAAGTAGGAGCCAGAGCCTTGTGCCTATAACGGAGCCAGCTCTCTGTTCATTAGGCCACACTGCCTCTACAGGGGAGGTAAAAACTATCTGAAGGATAGGAAGATGCCAAAGACATGGAAAATAGCTCACACTTTATCAATATTGAATATGTTCTTGGAAAAAAAACCTCTCCCATCTATATAAAATGTTCATAGGTCATGTATACAAATTGAGGAAATCCTTGCTGAAGGTATGAGTAAAAAACATGCAGGCTTCCACTAGTGTGGTTCTACGTGGACTATATTTTCACCATTCCACACATCAAGACTATAAGATCTTCATTTGCTGATTATTGATTAGGAAAAAAAAAAACATTTGACTTGTTAGAACAAAAGATCACCTTGCAAATTATTTTATAACAAGGTTTCTTTCATCTTTATTTCAAAATCATTCAAAACTCCTTAGAAGATATAAGAAGAGAAATAACCCTGGCTGATGACTTTCTAACAATAAATATTGGGTGAAGCATAAAGAGAAGGAGAAGTATTTATTGATAAGTATTTATTGAATTCCTGCTGTGGGCCAGATACTTCAAAGATCTCAGTTCATTACATCCCTCTAACACCTACTAAAAAAGTCCTTTAACCTCTCAGTGCCTTGGGTAACTCTCTAAGACTATAAACAGGTTCCTGCCAACATTGGCAGAAGGAATTTTCTTACTGGGAGTTCCTTATACCAATAAAATCATAAGTCTAATCCCCTTCCAATCTACCCCCTCCCTCACCAAACACAGACACACACATACACACACACACACACACACACACACACACACACACACTCTACTGTAATCATGTACTAGTCTGCAAGAAAAATTGTAACTCTTATTTTGTCACCTTGGACGAGTGCATTAATCTCCACACTTATTTTCCCAAAGTGCTATATGGAAGGCACTGTGTCCTCTGCTTAGCTCACAAGAGGTCTCTAATACTCAATGAGATGATGATGGTAGATTGTTGACAAAGAGAGCAATGTGAAGCTCTCTAGTTCCAAATTTAAAACATTAATTGATATTTAAAATATTAAAAGTTGTAATCCAATGTTTCATCATGATATGACTTCCTCAAAAATAAAACTTCTAAAATGTATAAAGACAAGGGTGGCTCTAGGTTGAGACAATCTATTTCTCCCCTAGGCCCTCTGTTTCCCTTGAAACAAGCCGAGAACTTTTAAAACAGTTAAACAGGTGGTGGGTTTGGCTGGAGAAAATTCTCAGCCATGCAAAATTTCATTATTGTTAAATATATACAGCAACCATATGTGTCTAGACATAAGGAGGGCAGTTGGGATTATGATGCCAGCAAATCCATTCCCTTAACTTTAATGAAATCAAAATGGTAAATCATCAAGTACTAATTATTCATATGAACAAAAATATGTCTCTTTTGTCCCCAAACCACAAAATGCCAACAAACATAACATTCACACTTGATTTGTTTAGTATTATACTATATTCTACTATTCCACATGCTATATACATTGATAGTACAGTTGAAAAGAGTCAGTCATTCTTCAGGCTACGGAGTAGGAAATCATTTACTTTATTCACTGAATTAGTTCATTTACTGGTACTGTGTTCTATATGGTCTCCTAGTAGGTTTAGGCTTATTATAGCCAATTGTAAATAGGTCACATTCATGCCTAATGCTTGGGTCATAATCCCCCTCCATCTGGAAAGGGAAATTACTATTCATGAAGAAAAACACTCTCTGCTACCGAGTTGGAGAGGTGATATTCTTTGCTATCTGTAAGAATAATGCCAAATTTGGATATTGCCTCAAATACTGGCATTGATTAATGATGGAATCCAGGACAGGTATTCCTGGGAAGTTCCTACACTTCTGTTTGTAGTTGTAAGTTCAATATGAGCTAGGAATAATATGAAGATTTTCTTCCTTTCTCCTTAACAAGAAACCCACTCAAAGCACAGTTTACACATATGATGTTTTCTCTGGCTTTGAAGTATCTGGAAACTTGCACATCTGACAGCTGTGGAACTTGGCTGACAGAGTTATGTACCCTTATCCACAGGCGAATACACTACCCACTCAGTTTTCTGAAATTAAATGCATTTAACTGATGTTTCACTTAACCAGTTCCTATATTTGATTGGCAATTCGGAAGCTGTTAAAAGACATAGTCACAGCCCTCCAGAGTCGTTCTGGTCATTGGAATTGGGAGGAAATGGAGCAATAGGTGAAGTGCTTCAAAGGACATTTTCTTAGTGGTTGAATCCCTAAAATCTGGAGGTTTTGCATCATTCTGGATTTCAGGAGTAACGGTGGCCATCTACCCCTGGAATCTCTCCTTCCTGGTGTGGAGGAGCAGCATCTGCCCAGCCTACTTCTTGGGATCATTGGGTCATAGGTCAAGAAATGGAAAGGCCCTCAGAGACTATCTTTCCTACCCCTATTTAAGGTCACACAAATAGCATTGGGGATGGAATATGACCCCAGTTCCTCTGACTACAGTCAATCCCACTTGGAGCGTACCATATTGCCTTCCTTGTTGAGGTGCTCACTTTCTCTCTTAGTATATAGAAATTCCTGTCCTTTTTGACCTTACTTGTAAGCTAGCAGTGGTAATGCTGACTTACCAGTCTTCCAATGTTGTTGCAAGAATCATTGCATTTTATTTGAATGATGTAACAATTCTTCATTATCATCATAGTAACTTAAAAGAATTACCCAGCACATAGTATGTATTTAATAAATGTTTGTTAGCTTTCAGAAAATGTGACTTCATCTACATAAGAAACTCTCTGTTAAAGAAACCCATTCATTCACATATCCACACGTTCACCTGCTTGAGTGCTTACTGACTTAGAGTATTGCATGGGTCACTAAGAGGTTACATGACTTTCCCAGGGTCACACAGCCAGTTAATTATCAGACGAATTGATCAATGGTCTTCCAGACTTTGAAGCCCAAAATCCACGGGTGCTTCCCTTGTGTTTTAATGTTTATGAAGCCCTTTTCTTTAAAGCAATCTTGTACAGTAATTAGCGAAAGGGTTATTTTCCTCATTTTCTAGAGGACAAAGGTGACGTTTAGGTAGTTTATATGCCCGGAGTCGAAGCAAAGGTGCCAGGATTGGAGTAAGACATCAGAACTATGATTCTTGAAATTACTTCATTCTGTTTCTCACCATAACATCATGTCCCAGTCACGATTCCATGTCTGGTGCAATGGCCCACTCAGAGCCTCAGGGTTCAGATTAAAAAAATATTAACAAAAACCTATTCGACAACCACTGTGTAAAAGCATTCCCAAGGTGATAAAAAAAGCAGCCTAGGAAAGTAAAAGCAGTGAAATCCTTAGGTAAGATTAAAAATCTGTTGATGAGGAGGTTCCCCGGCATCTCAGAATTCTTCCATCAAAGCCCTAAAATTATTTTATAGCCCTCTTGTCCAAAGGGCCCAGAACTAGGTCCTAGCTCCTAGCTCTGGTTCATCTAGGAGTACAGTTAGCTCAAATTGCCCCAGCTCTGCCCCATTGCTTCTTGACTCACAATAGCCCTGGTTGGGGGTTTGAGGGTGTAGGGCTTAATTCAAGTCTCTTCAATTCAACTAGGGCCTTTCCCATAATACATAGCTATTTACTTTACTCAAGAATGGGTGGGATTAGACAACCTCTGAGATCCCTTTTATACCTGAGAGTGTGATTCTGTAAACAAATCCCAAAGCCTTCCTATGGTGCCTCGTGGGTGATCTTGGATTCTCAGGGCCTACACCAACAGAGCAAAAGCTCTGACAGAGGCTACCAGTCTGGGAAGATTTTGTGTCAAAGATTAGGGTGTGCTAGAGCCAGCTCTAATGGGAGAGCTAATTGTTAAATTCTCAGTATGAGTGTTAATACTTTAGAAAACAGCAAACCTACAAACCAGGGCTTGGTTAACTATTCTGTTAATTGTTTAGACTCAAGAAAGTGTTAGTAATAGAGATTAAAAATTGAAAGTGTGTCATACCCACATTTTTTTTCCCATGGAGAGATGGCTGTTAAACATTTAATGGCACACTCCTATGTATCATTCCCATGATGGATTGCAAGCCTATTAATCAAAGTCTAGCTAATTAAGTTTGGAGATGCTTAATGACCAGCAAGTTAGCCAACAGGTAACAACTTCATTCACTCATTCCTTCATTCATATGTTTTTTTTCCACAACGTCCTATAGTTAAAGGTGAGAATAGTGGAAGAGTTGCTTACCATCTACATGGTTGGAGGGAGTCATAATTCTTTTGCAGAATTTAAGAAATGACCTCAATACTCCCCTTAGAGTTTGAGATAACATGACCACACAAGTTCCAAGATATGGACAGGAAAAAAGAAAGCCTCTCCACCACCATCAATTAATACCATGCTTTGTTACTTAGATTAAAATATAAAAAAAAATTAATATATTCTGACTTTGCTTTTCATTCCCTTTTCTTTAGGTTTTCCAGCAAGGCAACAAAGAATTGTCAGTAGAACATTGGGCCTGGAGTCAAAAACACATGGGGCTAACTCCTGCCCCACAAACTCACCAGCTATGTGACCTTGGACAAGATATTTAATTTCTCTGGGCTTTTTGTTCCTCACCTGTAAAATGGAGATAATAATAGTACCCATATAAGCGTTGCTGTGATAAGGAAATGAGATATTATCTATAAAACCTTTACAAATCTCCAAGTACTATATGAATGTAAAATAGTTTTATTATAAATTTTTTCTAGCTAGATCCTCATATTCTCTGAACCTAAATAGAAGGAGCAGAAGAAGCAACCAATGAGAAATGAACTGAGCAGAGCCAGGAGAATATTGTACACAGTAAGAGCAATATTTTAATATCAATTTTAAATGACAGCTCTTCTCAGCAATTCAATGATCTAAGAACTTCATCAACAATGCACTCGTGTAGCTATTTTTCTGCACTCTCTTCAGCATTTGTAATTTTCATTTTCTGTCATGTTACCCAGTCTTATAGATGTGAGGTGGTATGTCAGAGTTGTTTTAATTCACATTTCTCTAATCAATTGTGATTTAGAGCATTTTTATATGACTATAGATAGTTTTGATTTCTTTTTCTTAAAACTGCCTATTCATATGTTGTATCAACGGTGTAATGACTCATATTCTTATAAATTTGACTCAGTTCTCTATATATTTGAGAAATGAAGCCTTTACCAGAGAAATTTGCTGTAAAATTTCCCCCCAGTTTTCTACTTTCCATGTTTCCCAGCAATTTTTGTCAAGTGGTGAGTTCTTGCCACGAAGGCTTGGATCTTGGGATTTATCCAACACTCTACTAGTATAGTCATTTATTACTGTGTATTGTATACTTAATCTGTTCCACTAATCCACCACTCTTTCTTAGCTAGCACCAGATTGTTTTCATGATTATCACTTTGTAATATTATTTGAAATCTGGTACTGCTAGGTACTTCCTTCATGTTTTTCATTGATTCCTTGATATTCTTCACCTTTTATTCTTCCAGATGAATTTTGCTATTTTTTTTACCTCTATAAAAAATTCTTTGGTATTTTGATTAGCATTTCACTGAATAAGTAAATTAATTTAAATAGGATTCTTTTTTTGTATTGGTTCAGCCTATTCGTGAGCAATTAATATTTCTCTAATTGTTTAGATCTGTCCTTATTTGTGTGAAAAGGATTTTGTAATTGTGATCTTGGCATATAGACTCCCAAGTATTTCATATCATTTTCATTTGTTTTAAATGGAATTTCTCATTCTGTCTCTTCCTGCTGGCTTTTGTTGGTAGTACATAGAAATGCATTATCCTGCAACTTTACTAAAATTGTTAATTGTTTCAGCTAGTTTTTTAGTTGATTCTCTAGTATTCTCTAAGAATACCACCATATGTTCTGCAAAGAGTGATAGTTTTGTTTCCTCATTGCCTGTTTTTATTCCACCATTTTTTTGTTTTATTACTGTAGCTAGCATTTCTAATACAATTTTGAATAGTAATGAGGATATATTTAGTATTGATATTACTTCATTGTCTAAGGAAACTTTTAGCAAGATGATGTTTCCCTGTTTATTTCTTTTAATTAAATCTATTTTTGCTTGGGCTTTGTCTGAGATCATGATTGCTATCCTTGACTTTTTTTTTTACTTCAAATGAACCATTGTAAGTATTTTTCAGCCCCTTATTTTAATTCTTTGTCTTTCTGTTTCAAGTGTATTTCTTATTAAAAAAAAACATTGGTAGATTCTGGTTTCTAATCCATTCTGCTATCTACTTTCATTTTATGAGTGAGTTTGTCCTCTTTATATTAACAGTCATGACTATTAACTATGAATTTCTTTCCATTGTATTTTCTCCTATTTATGCTTCTCTCTCTCTTTTTATTCTGTCCCTCCTCAAAAGTCTGTTTTGTTTCTAACCACTGCCTCCCATAATCTGACTTCCTTTTTAGCACCTCCCCTTTTCTGTTATCCCATTCTCCTACTTCAATCTTTGGTAAAATAGATGTCTATGCCTAATTGAATATGCATATATGTTCTTCCCTTTTTGAAACAGTTCATCTGAGAGTAAAGTTCCAGTATTACTTCCTCTCCCCACCATTTTTCACTTTGATGTAAAAGCTTTTCCTTGTTCACCTTTTTTTATGTTTGATAACTTCCACTATTCTTCCTCTTCCTTGATTTTTTCTTTCAGTATATCCCTGTTCTTCACTCATGCAATTTTGAGATCATCTCAACATAATTGACTCACAGCCATGCCCTCTGTCTATGTAGAGTTTTTTTAACTGCCCCAATAATGACAAAATTCTTATGAGTTACATGTATTATCTTCCCGTATAGAAATGTAAACAACTTAACCTTATGGAGTCTCATATGATTTCTCTTTCATGTTTACCTTTTTATGCTTGTGGTGAATAATATATTTGAAAGTCAAATCTTCTATTCATTTCTGGTCTGTTCTTCAGCAATGCTGATAAGTGCTCTATTTCATTCAATATCCATTATTCCCTTGATGGATTATACTAAGATTTTGCTGGGTAGTTTATTCATAGTTGTAATCCTAGCTCCTTTCCCTTCCAGAACATCATATTTCAACCCTCTGCTCCTATAATGTCATATCTCCTAAATCTTGTGTGATCCTGACTGTGGATCCACGATATTTGAAAAATGTCTTTTTGGCTGCTTTTAGTATTTCCTTTTTAACTTGGAAACTCTGGAATTTAGCTATAATATTCTTGGGAGGGATTTTTTGTGGATCTCTCTTGGGATTTCATCAGGAGAGTCTTTCAGATTCTACTTTCACCTCTGGTTCTAGGATATCAAAAGAGTTTTTGTTTATAGCTTCTTGATATATGATAGCTAGATTTTTTTGATCATGCCTTTTGGGAAGTCCACTAGTTCTTAAATCATCTCTCTTTGATGATTTTTCCAAATCTATTATTTTTCTGATAAAATATTTCATATTTTCATCTATTTTTTCCATTATTTTGACTTCATTTTATTGTCTATTCATTCTGTTGTCTTATGGATTCATTAGCTTCCATTTGCTCAACCCTTGTTTGCAAAGAATTATTTTCCTCCGTAAGCTTTTGTTCCTTTTTTCCCTACTTAGCCAATTCTATTTTTTAAGGAATTATTTACATCAGTGGAGTTTTATGCCTCTTTTACCATTTGGCTGATACTGTTTTTTTAAGGTATTATTTTCTTTATTATTATTTTTCCCTCTTTTACCAAGCTGTTAATTTCCTTTTCATAATTTTCTTTCATTATTCTCATTTCTTTTTCCAATTTTCCTCTATGACTCTTATTTGATTTTTAAAATCATTTTTAGCTTGTTGGGCTTGTGTCCAATTTGCATTTTTCCTTAAGGCTTTGCTTATAGTTCTTCACATTGTTGTCTTGAGTGTGTGTCTTGATTTCCCTTTCACCATAGTAGTTTTCATGGTCAGGATTTCCCTTTCACCATAGTAGTTTTCATGGTCAGGGTATTTTTTTTGGTGTTTAATCATTTTTGAAGCCTTTTCTTTTTAACTTTGAAATTTACGTTAAATTTATGTGAATTATTTTGGGGTTAGGGTAGGGGAGCACTGTCCCAAATTTCAGTCTTTTTTGCACTGCTGTTTTTATAGTTTTCTGGATCTTTGGAATTTATTGTTTCCAAGGTGGTGTGATTTGGGGAGAGGTGTGGTCACTGTTCTCCTGGTCTGTACTCTGACCTTTAACCAGGAAGGACCCCTGCTCACTTGCAGCCAAAAATGCTATTGCTCCCCAGGACCCCTGCTCTCTTGTGACCAAAAGTGCATCTCTCCACCATAAACTGGAACCTGGAAGGTGAGTATGGGTAATGGAGATGCCCACTCTCTTTACCATGTCTGTGCTGAGAGCTCCTAATACTTCTCTGTCTTCTCCAAGGCCCAAAGTTGGTGTTACTGGCATGTGCTCTCCAGGCTAACCTTTTACCCCAGTGTCATAGACCTCTCCTTCTGACCTCCCAGGTTTTGTTAAATAGAAAAACATGCCTCATCTTAGTCTTTTCTTGGCTTTGCCAGTTCAGAATTTGATTTGAGGCATTATTTTAAAATTGTTTGGAGGGGAATGTTGGGAGAGCTCAGCTGTAGTACTTCCCCTACTCTGACATCTTGACTTTACCCCAGAAGTCTTTCATTGTAATTTTTGCACACAAAAAAATGACACAAGAACAGCTCACCAGTCCACTACTTCATCTCCTATTTCTTGCATCTGGCTTACTTACACATTTGTGTTAAACCAAGCATATCCCATTTGTAGTTTCCCAGAGAGGACCCATTCCCAGAGGAGGTTGAAACCCAGAAATTAAGGCAGCTCTGATACACAAGATGGGAGAAAACTAGATATTTCTGGAAGATTGTGGATCCAGGAAAGAGGATGTGATAGGAAACAGGTAGGCAGCTGAAAGAGTGATAGAAAGGTGATAAAAAGACCCATTCAAAAATACATTTCAGAGTTTAGCAATATCCCTGGGCAACTTATACCAACGTCTCCGCAATCAGGTTCCCCGGGTGAGCTTACGCTAAAGAAAGTTTTACTAAAGAAAATAGATCACTGAGAGTGAGGTGGAGTCGAGAATGTCGTGGCTTGGAAAGACAAAGAATAGGCTTAATTGCACTTGTTTCTCAGGGTCTTCCTGCAAGGCTATTCCAATTAATCAATCCCACCCACTGAGGGCTATAGATCTCATCCAACCTTTGAGTTGTTTAAAAAACAAAGCAGAAAACAGGTAGTAGGGCTTGTGAGAGGGCAAGGCAATGATAATAGTAATAACAGCTAGTATGTATATTGTGCTCTACAGTTTGCAAAGTACTCTACATATATCATCTCATTTGATCCTCATAACATCCTTGGGAGGTAGTTGCTATTATTATTCTCATATTACTAGAGTGAGGAAAATGAGGTAAATAGAGGTTTGATGATTTGTGCAGGTTCACACAGCTAGTAAATGTCTAGGGCTAGATTTGGATTCATGTCTTTATGACTCTAGACCCAGCATTCTATATCCTTCGCTGCCTAGCTTCTCCAATAAAGATTTATTAAGCACTTAATGTGTTCCAAGTACTGTGCTGAGTGCTAGGGATACTAATATAAGTAAAATGGAAAATAGTTCTGGCCCTCAAAGAGCAGCTTACATTTTAACAGGGGAAGATAACACAGAGAAGGGAGCTACAAAGGGAACGTGGAGGGAGGTAATCTTACAGGGGTATGACGGTGAAGTAGGAACATACAACTAGAAAGCCAAAAGCACAACCAGGACAGGAATTAAGATTGACCAGATGGGATCCTGCCCGTAAGGATGCTCCAAGAGGAATTCACCAATGGAAAAAGGGGGCTAGCATTATGGAGGGATGATCCAGCATGAGGAAACTCTGTATTCTAAGGGAAGTTCAAAGTTAAGATGGCAGATAAGTTATCAGAGTGACAAAGTCTAGAAAGTCAGAAACAGACCAGGAGGAGAATGTACCATATGGGGCTGATCTCAAAACCATCTAAAAGGGCAGAGAAAGGAGCCATAGTAAGAAACATATTTACCATAAGGATAGAATAGGGATAGGATATTAATTTGTAATTTCATTGGCATAAGGAACTTCTAGATGAAGAGACTCCCTCTATAAACCTCTATCAACCTTCCAAAAGATTCCAAAAGATTCCAAAAGATTGGTACCTTCTCTGAAACTTACAGTTCTAGAAATTTGCCCAGCACACAAGTGTCAAACTCACAGCCTGCAAAACTCCAGAGTTTGGCCTGAAACAGACTAAAATGTAATTGGGAAGTGCTTAACAAAATAATTAAAAATACAATATAACATAGATAATGTTAATGTGTGGTTTTCTAAGACAATAATACTTGCTAAGTCAAAAAGGATCCTGAAGAGATCCTTTCTGCTTTATTTTGACACCACTGACCTAGTTTTGTTAAGCACTGAACAATTAAGCTGCTGGCCTAGAGTCTTACAACTTCTATGTGTTAAAGGCAGAAATTGAATCTAATTCTTCCTGGTTGCATGACCAGCTCTCTAGCTACTCTGGCACTCTGTCTCCCAATAGCAAGGATACCTTTGAAAAATTAATATAGTGACTGCTAAAGATGGGTAAAATGGTGACCGAGAATATGAAATGAACAATCTATGGAAGTAATGAGGCATCACTATGAACCATTTTGAATCAAAGGAAAATGAGACAAAATGCCTTGAGGAAGGTCAGCATGATACAACAAATCCCACAAGATCCTGAGAAAACACAATGAGACAACTCCAAAACCTTTCAAAAGATTCAGAAAAACAGTCAAAGAGTTCAATGAAAATATCAAAGAAATGAGGAAAAAAATAAAGCTCTAAAGGAAAAAAATTAATAAGGGAATAGAGAATTTAGGTCAAAAGTTAGACTGTCTAAAATACTAGATATTCCAAAAAACAGAACTCAATATTTGGAACATAATAATGAAGAAGTAAAAGAAACCTGAATAAAACCAAAATCCAATAGAGAACAAAATTAGAAAAACATGAAAGAGCCCTATTAAAAAAAATAGAATGCCATACTTGAAGATAAGAGGTAAGAATTAATTAAATTAAAAATTAATTTTAAGAAATGAAACAAAAACTAACTGTAGGATATGGGAAGATTCCCCAGAAATATTGAAAGTTGATGAATAGCTTGAGATAATCCACAAAATACCAATATAAAGTAACTGAAAGTCTTATTCAATAGGAAATATTAAAGTCAAACTCCATAACTGCATCATGAAACAACAAATTTTGAAGGCAGAGAGAAAAAAACAATCACACTCCAAGAGAATCAGTGTAGTATAGGATGAATTCTGGTTAATGAGAAATAAAAGGGGGAAATGGAAACTTTGCCTGGAAAACAAAGAATACTTAGAACTATTAATGATTTTCTAAAACAAAATAAAGATTTCTTATATTTGCCTTCCAATCCCCCCCACAAAAAAAGATTAGTTGTAACCCTAAAATAGCATCTTAAAAAACCTGGGTCTAATTGTCAAAGAAAATAATTGGATGTTTAGCATATCAGAAGAATTAAAGTCATTCCTTCAAGAAAACCCATAAGAGAGTAGGATTTTCAATATTCATACCAATCAAACAGAAGAAAGATAAAGAGGCTCAGATAACTACGAAAAACTAAGAAATTATATGTATTCTTTTAATTTGGCTGGGACTAGTTATGGCAGAGTGTAGTGGAATCTTTTTGCTTGTTTTAAAATATAATTTAAAAAAACTCACTTGTTATATGAGTAACATTGAGAGAGCAAATAGAACATTAATAATCAAAAGAATCTTAGCAAATCAATATTGTTGATGGTGGGATAATACACTAGAATTCCTCCCAGGTATCAAGAAAGAGAGGTAGAAGAAGGGATCCAGGAAAGACTGGCTAAGCCTAAAGAGGAAAGGTGGACAGGGCACTCTTCATGTCTCCTTCTACCTACGTGGGTTAATAGCCAATCTTTCCTTTCTTGGCACAGCTGTATTCCTTCTTCACAGCCTCAGACTATTTTCTTCATTACTGCCTTCCTCCCCCTCCACAGCCCTATATAACACTATTTTCTCCAGATGGAAAGGTTTATCATGATGTCTTAGATAGAGGCAACTCATCTTCTTTTAATAGTAGGAATATTTGATTATCAAGGGTTTCTCTCCTCTAAAAAAAAAAAAGACTATTTCTTTGCCCTGATATTGTTATTATTATTTCCCTTTATTATTCTATTCCCTGAATTCTAAGTTTCCTGACAGAATGCAAATTGATTCATTGTTCTTTGCTCAAGGAGAGCTGGAATAAGGATTAGCTTTCTCTATCTAAAGAGGACAATTTAATTGAGACAGAGATGTATTGACTAAACAATCTAAACAAAATCTTTCAGCCTTGTAACCACCCTTAATTTGGAGGTGACCAGAGAAACCCCTTATCTTCTCTGCCCTCCTCTTCTTATTGGCCTTTCAAAAACAAGGCAGCTTCTTCAGCTGTCATAATTCACCTTTTCTCCAAATAATGGGTAGTAGCACTGATGACATCAGCAGTCACTTAGGATTCACACACCTACCTCTTAACTTTCCCCTGCCCCTTTTCCTTGCCATCATGCTGCCTGCAATCTGGATGAGATGAAGTATTAACATGAATAAAACTCTTCCACTATTTCTCCTTTCATTGTCCCTGCATTGAAATGTAAGGTCCATGAGAGCATGGGGTCATTTAGGTATTGTCATTGTATCTTCAGGATCTAGCACACAGCCTGGATCTCAGTAGGTGCTTAATAAATGACTATTAAATTGAATTGAACTAAATTGAATTGAATTATCCAAGCTCTAGTACTTAATGCCTGTGCTGGAGTAGAACCCGAATTGAACCAATTTATTTTGCATGAAGCTAATTAACAGTCACAATAGTTAGCAGCTGGGGTTCAGTTAATCAGTCATGAGCATTTATTAAGTGGTGCTATGTTTCAAGCATTATTCTCAGAATTGGGCATATCAAATAAAAAATAAAAGGGTCCCTGCCTTCAAAGAACACATACCCCATTAGGGAAGACAAAGTACTTATATGAGATATATGTCATAAATAAAAGCAAATTTTGGACAGGAAGATATTACCAGATGAGAGGATCAGGAAGGGCCTCATGCATTATGGATGGGAGGAAAGTAAGTATTCTAAGTGACAAAGAAAATGTTTATTAACGTTCCATATACACATGACCCTGGACTCATCATTGTACAAAGCCATCAAAATAGACAATTCATGGCTTTTGAGAGCTTAGATACTAAGTTAACAGTAACCTTGCCAAATATCGTGTGTGTGTGTGTGTGTGTGTGTGTGTGTGTGTGTGTGTGTGTGTGTGAGAGAGAGAGGGAGAGAGAGAGAGAGAGAGAGAGAGAGAGAATGGCCTCCAGGCCACCAGGTGCTCATCCAAAGTCCAGGTGATATATAGCAGGGGCATCCTCAGTGTGACAGTGCCCATGGGCACAAACTGATATGCCCAATTCTTAGAATAATGCTTGAAACATAGCACCACTTAATAAATGCTCATGACTGATTAACTGAACCCCAGCTGCTAACTATTGTGACTGTTAGTGGAAACCGACTACATGAATGGAGATGACTATCCACAAGGAAAATGAGTGATATTCTTGGAAGTTCTGATTCGAAAGGAGCAGAAAATTGATTTTTTTCTTTTCTTTTTCTTTCTCTTTTTCCAGTGTGCACAGATGAAGTGCACATAGAATGATGCAGTTTAATTTTTTTTTCTGTCTTCCCATCCCTTGCCTGCTTTTCTGATTTAAGCAGTTCACAAAGAATAATGAGAGCCCAGAGACAGAAACCTCCATAAAACCTACTGAAGCCTGATGCCGAATGAATCATGGAAATACATTCTGTTGTACAATGTCATATTCTGGAGCTGTCCACTTGTTACTATTGGAGAAACATGCACATTTTCTGATGACTAATGAGGTGTGCAGTTATTCCTTTATTATTTGCTGACGACAGCTGCATGGAGATAGCTAGTTAGATTAGGTGTGTTCATCTAGCAAGGGTGTGTCAAAATGAATTAGTCAATGAAATCTGATGTGGAGGGTTTTTTTTTTTAATTTCTCCACCTACTATCCATTCTGAATAATGCTATCCATATCCTACTACTCCATTCTGAAAGAGTATAGTAAATGTGCTGTAGCTGCTACACATTCTTCTTTTGGACTTCAGGAAAATAATCTAACCAAATATAATTTGATCCCCTTATTTTCTATCATTTTATTCAGTCTTAAGGTATAGACTTGGAAGAACTGGATAAAGATAGATGATATGGTTATAGCTGTATTCTAACTTCCTAGAGAGGCAATGTGACATGGAATATAGTAAGCCTCAAAGTCAGGAAGACCTGGGTTCAAATTCAGCCTCTGACAAATCTTTGACTCTTGGCAAGTCACTTAACATCTCAGAGTCCCCAAACAATTGTAAGATTTTGCAGGTAAATGGCATTCTATATTGATAGAGGGAGAGTCAATACTGAAAGGTTTATACTCCAGTATTCTTAAGTCTTCTTCCAAAATCTTTATACCAAATAATAAATAACCACATAGCAAAGAATCCCCTTTAAATAAAATAAACTAGACAGCATGTTGGATAGGGAATTGAGGAGGGATGGTGAAGAAAGAAACAATATTTTTAAGACTCATGAGAATGTTATTTCTTAAGAATGATGTATTCTAGATAAATATCTTTGCAAATAGATAAATTAAGTAATCTGATTACATAGTAGAAAGACTATTTGATTAGGAAATCTTAGTGAACATATCCTGGCTGACTGATAAATTCTTACCACTTGATGATCCCAGAAAACCAATAGAAATTCAAAATACTATAAGGAAAGAATGCATGAAAATTTCATTAGATCTTGGTAAGTGCCAGAGGCTAAATGGGATTTTCCCCTATAAGGGAGGCCTCAAAAGTTTATCACACTGGGAACCAAGAGAGTGGAGTAAGCAGTTAGTTGATGTAACTCTCCTATATTCACCTCCAAACAACCATGAAGTAGTATCCCAAAACAAATCCTGGAACAGCAGAACCAATAAAAAGACAGGATGAAACAATATTTGAGTCCAAGAAACTTGGAAGATAGGCATGAAAGGTTTGTCTCACTCGAGTAAAAGGGGAACGCCGTCCAGGTCAGGAAGCATCCCAGATAACCAGCAGCAAGCTGCACCTCAGCACACCAGTGGTAGATCCTGAACTCCATTGTGGTGAAGCAGGCAAACACCAACACCAAGACACCTCACATGCCTCAGCATAGCCAGAGAATGGGCAGACTCTAGCTCCAAGAACCACCACATGCTTCAACATAGCCCAGGGCAAACAGACAGCTACCAGTGACCAGACCAACATGCTTCAATGTATCCACAGAAACATCCAATGGCCTCAGCACATGCCAGACACCACCACTAGGACCCCAGCTGAGCACCAGCTACAGTCTGTAGCTGTGCCAGCCACTCCACTACCCCACACACTTAAAGTGCACCAGATACAAGGGTCCTCTGTGGGCCTCAGGGCAACATCAGTGCAGTACCAGGTAAACAGCCAGGGCCTGCAGCCCCTGCCACAAGAAGCCTGAAACAGTGCCCCTTCCACGGGAGCAGTGATCAAATTTAAAAGAAAGGGGAAAGGCCAAAAAAGATGAGCAAAAAGCAACAAAAAATAATCTCACTATAGAAAGTCATTATGGTGACAGGGAAACCAAGACACAAACTCAAAAGAGGACAACAATGTCAAAACACCTATGGGCAAAATGCTAAAAACAAACAAGGAAGTAGTTCCAAGCCCACAAAGAACTCAAGGAAGAGCTCAAAAAGGAGCTTAAAAATCATATAAGAAAGGTAGAAGTAAAATTGGGAAAAGAAATGAGAGTGATGCAAAAGAATTATGAAAAAAGAATCAACAGCTTAGAAAAAGAAAACAACTGCTTAAAAAATGGAATTGGCCAAATGGAAAAGAAGATAGGAAAATCCGCTGAAGAGAACAACTCCTTAAAAAGTACAAATGATCAAATAGAAAAGAAAGTATGAAAGTTAATTGAGGAAAACAATACCTTAAAAGTTAGAATTGGGCAAGTGGAACTAATGACTCTGTGAGATACTAAGAATCAATCAAACAAATTCAAAAGAATGGGAAAAAATAGAAGAAAATGTAAAATACCTCATTGGAAAAACAACTGACCTGGAAAATAGATTCAAAGAGACAATGTCAAAGTCATTGGACTACTTGAAAGCCATAATCAAAACGAGGACCGAGACAGTGTCTTTCAAGAAATTATCAAGAAAAACTACCCTGATATCCTGGAACTGGAGGGGAGAATAAGCATTGAAAGAATCCACCAATCACCTCAGGAAAGAGATCCCAAAATAAAAACTCCAAGAAACATTACAGACAAATTACAGAACTATCAGGTCAAGGAAAAAATACTCCAAGTGGCCAGAAAGAAACAATTCAAATATCAGGGAGCCACAATCAAGATTACATAGGACTTAGAAGCTGCAATATCGAAGGATTAGACATCATGGAACATGATATTCTAGAAGGCAAAGGAGCTAGGAGTACAACCAAGAATCACTTACTTGGCAAAATTAAACATAATATATCAAGGGTGAAAATGGTCATTCAGTGAAATGGAAGAATTTCAGCCTTTCATCAGAAGAAGACCAGAATTAAACCAAAATTTGATCTCCAATATCAAGATCCAAGAGAAACATAAATAGGCAAAAAGGGAAAAACATAAGGGATTGAATAGAGCTAAACTGTTTACTTCCCTACATGAGAAGATGATACTTGTGATTCTTAAAAACTGTATCATTGATAATACAGCTAAAAGGAATATACATAGACAGAGGGGACAGGTATAAGGTGAATTTGAGGGAATAACATAAAAAAAATTAAGGAATGAGAAAGCGGAGTACACTGTATGCAAAGGGAAGACAAAGGTAGAATGAGATTTTTTTTCACATGCAAAGGCATGAAAGACCTAATAAAATGAAGGGGAAGATGGAAGGGTGGGCAATGGCATCACTTGAACCTTACTTTCATCAGTATTAGCTCAAAGACTGAATAATATACATGATCAGTTGAATATAGAAATCTATTTTACCTTACAGAGAAGTAGGAGTGTAGGTGATCAAGTAAGGTGGGGTAGGGGAGTGGAGACTGACGGAAAGGAGGCCAGATCGGGAGGCTGGCAGACCAAAACAAAACTCCTTCTAGCTACCTTAATAATGAGAAAGGTCTTATGAATTACAAATATCATCTTTCCATGTAGAAATGTAAACAGTTTAACTTTAATAAGTACCTTATGATTTCTCCTTCCTGTTTACCTTTTCATGCTTCTCTTGAAGCACTTATATTTGAATGTCAAATTTTCTATTTAGCTCTGATCTTTTCTCAAGAATGCATGAAATTCCTCTATCTCTTTGAATGTCCATCTTTTCCCCTCATGGATTATACTCAGTTTTGCTGGATAGGTAATTCTTGGTTTTAATCCTAACTCCTTTGATTTCCAGAATATCATATTCCAAGCCCTCAGATCCTTTAATGTAGAAGCTGCTAAATCTTGGGCTATCCTGATTGTGGTTCCACAATACTTGAATTATTTCTTTCTGGCTGCTTGCAATATTTTCTCCTTGGCCTGGGAGCTGTGGAATTTCACTACAATATTCCTAGGAGTTTTCTTTTGGGGATCTCTTTCAGGAGGTGATTGATGGATTCTTTCAATTTCTATTTTACCCTCTGGTTCTAGAATATCAGGGCAGTTTTCCTTGATAACTCCTTGAAAGTTGATGTTTAGGCTCTTGTTTTTGATCATGGATTTCAGATAGTCCAATAATTTTTGTTATTTCTCCTGGGTCTATTTTCCAGCCCAGTTTTTCCAATAAGATATTTCACATTGTCTTCTATTTTTCATTCTTTTGGGTTTGTTTCATAACTTCTTAATTTCTCATAGAGTCATTAACTTCCATTTGCTCCATTCTAATTTTTAAGGAATTCTTTTCTTCAGTGAGCTTTTGGGCCTCCTTTTCCATTTGGCCAATTCTGCTTTTTAAGGCATTCTTCTCCTCATTGGCTCTTTGGCTCTCTTTTGCCATTTGATCTAGTCTATTTTTTAAGGTGTTATTTTCTTCAGTATTTTTTTGGGTCTCCCTTACCAAGCTGTTGACTCATTTTTCATTATTTTCCTGCATCACTCTCATTTCTCTTCTCAATTTTCCCTCTCCTTTTCTTACTTGACTTTCAAAATCCTTTTTTACTTCTTCCACGACCTGAGACCAATTCATAATTTTCTTGGAGGCTTTGGATGTAGGAACTTTGACTTTGTTGTCTTCTTCTGAGTGTATGTTTTGATCTTTCTTGTCACCAAAGTAACTTTCTATAGTCAGAGGGATTTTTTTACCTTTCCATCATTTGCTCATTTTCCCAGCTTATTACTTGGCTTTTTAACTCTTAGTTCAGGTAGAGCTCTGCTTCCAGTGTGGAAGGCAAACTGTCCCAAGCTTCAGGGGTTTTGTGCGGCTGTTTTCAGAGATACTTCTAGGGACCTATAAGTTGTCAGCTCTTCCGAGGTAGTATGATCTAAGGAGAGGTGCTTATTCCTCTCCTGGCCTGTATTCTGCTTTGTGAGTGACCACAAGCACTCTTTTCTGCCCTGAAACTGTGAGAAGGGTCCCCTCTCCACTGCTGCCACAAGTTCTGCTATGCTACTGTTCTTCCTCACCCCAGGACTATCACCCAGGACAGCAACCCAATCTAAATATGGACCTCAGTGCTAGCAAAGAGACTCCTGTAATCTCCTTCTGACCAGATGTTTGGTCCCTTTACTGTCTGTGGCCTGAGAGCTCTGGAAGCAGGTACTGCCATTGCTGCTCCTTATTCTGTCACTGCCAGTGCCTGCTCCTGGTTTGCTAGGGCCAGGGCTGTGCTGATGCAGCCAATACTGGACTACATTCCTCCCTCAGCCAGCTTTGAAAGACCTTTCCTGCTGGCCTTCTAAGTTGTTTTGGTGTCTGTGGGTTGAGAAGTCTGGAAACTGCCACTGCTGTCAGTGATTCAGTCCCCTGAGGTCTACTCCAGATTTTGGGGGGCCTGGTCTGTGCTGATGTGGCCTATGCCTGACTGTGCTCCTCTCTCAGCCTGGTGCAACAGACCTTTCATGTTGACCTTCCAGGTTATCTTGGGCTGGAAATTTGTTTCACTCTGTCTTTTTTGTGGGTTCTGCAGCTCTAGAATTTTTATAAGGTATTTAGAGGGTTTGGGGGATGAGCTCAGGTGAGTTTCTGCCTTTCCTCTGCCATCTTGGTTCCACCCTCTAATTCTTAAAGAAGATGTTAAGTGAGTTACAGGTTCATGACCAAATAAGAGATAGAGAGTATTATGAAATGTAAAATACATAATTTTGATTATGTTAAATTAAAAGGCTTTTGTACAAACAAAACCAATACAACCAAGATTAGAAGGAAAGCAAAAAGCTGGGAAACAGTCTTTACAGCAAGTGTCTCTGAAAAAGGCCTCATTTCTCAAATATGGAGAGCTGAGTCAAATACATAAGACTACAAGCCATTCCCCAACTGATAAATGGCCAAAAGGATATGAATAGGCTATTTTCAGATGAAAAAATCAAAGCTATCTACAGGCATATGAAGAAGTGTTCTAAATTACTTTTGATTAAAGAAAGGCAAATTAAAACATGTACTTGGGAAAAAAATAAAATACTATTAAAAAAAAAAGTTTCTCCTACCTGTGGAATTTGACATTTCTAATAGGGGCTGAAAATATTAGCGCCTCAATTGTAGCCCATGGTTGCACCATGCTGGAATCTTATAACTCTGCGTTTTCCTCATGTTAGATAGGGTGTCAGGTTTGTGGGATGATAGCATCACAGATCTAGGGAGAGAAAGGACCTCAGCGTTCTTAGTATGTTTAGAACGTTAAGCTCTATTCCAAATCTCTTTCCTTGGAAATGCCCTCTTCCCTTCCAGGACTTAGAAGCTCACTCTATTTCTCCTTATTCTTGGAGTTATTAGTATGCTAGTTACCAATCTGTGCTTTCCTGAAATCCCTTCAGCAAAGCAAATGTCTCATGGTAGAATCCTATGGCGGTTAACCTAGTTGCGTAGTGGGCAGCTCTCTGCTGCCCTCTGCTGACAATGGCAAACAAAATGGCTTCCTTCATTGCTGTGTCTGCCCTTCTTTAAGATTTTGAGGTTCCCTAGATTAGGGCAATTCTCATTATTTTCATATTTACCTTATAAGTTCTAACATAAACTTTCAATGCAGTTGTATACTTTCTGCTCATCCAACATCATTTTTAAAGTCCCCATCCTCCATACTTACTTCATATTTTTAAACACTTAAATACAGGGCAACAAGATCTGTTACCCTGGATTTCATCACAGGCATAAGGAATAGCACAGAAACTGTATTGAAATTTTACGGTAGCTATGTACCTATGCAAGTATGTATATCTCTATAATTACATTTTCTCAAAATAAATGTGTGAAATATGGGCACTTTCTTTGTTATATATGATTACAAATATGTATCTCATAATGATACTTCTTCATCAGGATAATAATATTTTCATGTAACTTTTCATCCAGAGCTCTGATGTGGTCCCTCTACTTTCCGTATATTCTTCCTCTTGGAGATTTTGTCAGTTCTGATAGATTCAATGATCCTTTCTGTGAAGTTGACTTGAAAAATCTTATCTAGTCCTTACCTCTCACCTGAACTCTAGTCCTGAAATTCCAATGGCTTGATAAACATTTCCAATTGGATATACCATAGGTAATTCAAATTCAATATGCACAAAATAGAAATCATTGTCTTTCTTCCTAAAATTACCCCTCTCCCTAACTCTGTATTTGTTTTTGTTGAAGGTATATCTTTCTTCAAGTTACCAAGGCTTTCAAGCAAGACATTGTCTTCCCCCATTTACTCTTTCAGCTGACCCATTCATATCCCATAGTTGTCAAATCTTGATGATTTTGACTACACTAGCATGTCCGCTCTCTCCTCACTCCACTCACAACCCTTCCCACCCAATTCAGGCCCTCATTACCTCTGTCCCAAACTATTGCAATAGCCTTCTAATTGATTTCTCCTATATCTAATTTCTCCACTTTTCAATCTAGTACACACATAGGTATTATGTTGTTACTCTGAAATCAAAGGTCTCATCATGTCATTCTCTTGAACCCCACCAGTAAAATGTAAGCTCCTTGAGGGCAGGTAATACATACATACATATGCATAGATAGATAGATAGATAGATAGATAGATAGATAGATAGATAGATAGATAGATA
>NW_020949753.1:2234261-2381923 GCF_900497805.2 Vombatus ursinus | reverse complement strand
ATAGATAGATAGATAGATAGATAGATAGATAGATAGATAGATAGATATAGATATACACATATGCACATGTATGTAGATATATGTATGTTTACATATGCATAAGTATGCAAGTGTGTATATATGTGTGTGTTGATAGAAGATAGATAGATAGATAGACAGACAGACAGATAGCTTAGTCTCTATTCCTAGTGCTTGGCACATAGACAATAAATGCTCATTGAATTGAAATAAATTGAAGTGTATTAACAATACACCTATAGCTATAGAAAAAAATAAAGAAGTATTATGTGTTTTCTAAATTGTCATAATCTAAACTGTCAGTGTACTTAATGCAGTTTCTAGAACATAGTAGCTATTTTCATCTAAATTGGTCAAAGGTACATAGTAAATATTTTCATCTAAACTGATTAGAAAATGGCAGAATACACATGGAGTGTGGTGTGTAATTACTTTCAACAAAACAGGGCTACAGAGGGGCAGGAGAAGAGAAGAACAAGAAAACAAAAACTAGGAGGGAAGATTCAGGTGGGGCTAACCACTTATCTATTTAACATATTTTTTCCTAATAATTAAAGTAATTAATAAGATCATAAGGATTGACTTGGTCTGCTTTATGAAGACAGTCCAAACTTACTTGTGTGCCAAATTCATAGTAATGAATTCTCATACTAGGGCTTTATAATAAATCTGGGTACTAATTGGAACTCTACATTTGACCTTAAGTGAGTTTCTTGAATCTATCAGAGCTTCCTTTTCAGAGCAAAATATTGTCCTTATTATAGGAGATTTGATATTGCTCATGACAGGCATCTATCTCTTCAACATTAAGTATAAATTGCAGTAGAAGAGACATCCTGAGTATCTGGATTAGTGAGATGTATGATTAAATACTGTAATGATTTCTATGAGATCATAAAATGCTGCAGTGGGTTTCAATTAAATAAGGCTAGTAGCACACATGCCTAGTAAGAATACTTGAGTTCGGAAATGGACACTGAAAATCAAAAGTCCCATCCATGCATTGGGCCAAGTGACTTTCAAAGAAGGAATATATTGTCAAATCTAAAAAGAGATAGTGCGTGAGTTGTCCTATAAGAAAATACTTGGAATGCTGAGATTTTAAATGGATTAGTAGAAGAAATCTTAGCAGTAGAGCTCTAATTAGCTAGGGATAAGTTAATTTAGGTAGGAGTACATCAGGCGATTAGAACAAACATAATTTTCTCCTCACTATCTAAGGCTGGACTACCTTTGCTTTGGAAAGCCAAAGGCTTTGTAAGAACTGAAGCAGACAGTGGAACCTGGACAGAAATGCATTTCCTCCACCAGCTAGAGATGGAGGAGGACCAGTTAACCTGGGTACTGCCACAATGTTCTGTGCTACCTAAAAATTATTCTTAAAAAGTAACTCAAATGACCACATCTTTTAACCTAAATATACCATTACTACACATTTGCCATGTAGAGTTTAAAAAAAGCCTTAAATTGTCATCCAGCCTAGTTCCTTCATTTTACAGAGAAATAAACTGAGACCCAAAAATAGTCAAATGTCCAAGGTTGTATTTGGAGTAAGTGGCAAATGCAGGACTTGCTTACTCCAAATCCTGTGCTCCTTCCATTTTCCTCACCAGGATCCTGCTCAATAAGAATTATCAAGCTGCCTGTAAGCCTTGCATAAGAAGTCAGCATGAAAGTAGATGGGCCTGAATACACCTTATACCTCAGAGGATTTCTGTTTTCTCTGCTTCAATGCTTTGACCCAGATAATTTGTGAACATCCAACCTCCTCAGCTTCTAAAAGATGATGTCAACCATTCTGAGAAATCAATACAAAGCTAAAAAGATGGACAAAATTTTAGAAAGAAAAACATATAGGGTACAATTTAAAGAATTTCAACTCCATCTATTTAAACAGGTTAATGTATCCCTCAAAAGGAAAATGGATGAAAGAAAGGACACAGACACCAACTGCAATTTTGTTTTCAAATAAATGTAATCAATGTAACTCAATTGCCACAACAAAGAAACCAAAAGAGCTTAAAAATGCATCAGGTGGGGCAGCTAGGTGGCACAGTGGATAGAGCACTAGCCTTGAAGTCAGGAGGACCTGAGTTCAAATGCGGCCTCAGACCAAACACTTGACACTTCCTAGCTGTGTGACCCTGGGCAAGTCACTTAACCCCAATTGCCTCACTAAAAAAAAAACGCATTAGGCAGTAAACATTTTACTTGTTTGTCAAGTGGAGAGGTACAGCAACCAAGAATTTAGGGTATAAACTTATTTGTAAAATATTACAGAGATGGATGGTGAAATTTTATAAACAATATCTCCAGCAGCAGAAGATAAAATGAGTTTGAAAAATAATCTTGGTGAGAGCCTCAATTAAGCAGACAAACCCAAGGATGTTTAGGGATGCAACTGGAAGGAGGATGAAAAAGCACAAAGGTGGGAACAGATTCATGTAAGCAAAGTCTTTTTACAATCATGGATAGTGATAGTACAGCCTCTACATTTGGATTCTATCATCACAGCCCCAGTTATCTTTATAAAGGAGATGTTAGTGTTAATGAGAAGAAAGGCAAAAAATCAGCTGCATTAGAACAAGTGTAGATTGAGAAGAACCGTGCTAACATCACAACTCTGAGGGCTTTCAGGGGAAAATCTTGGGCTTTTACTAATACTGAAAACTTCAACTTGATTAATATCTCTCCCAAAAAGACAACTGAGAGAATATCAGCAACCATGTAGCTTTCCACCTATGTAAAATGTTTAAAATTATCCACACCCTTAATGGACACCCTTAATGAGGGAAATAATGGGGAACAGAGGCTCTGTCAGATTATATTCTACAGTAGACCATGTATTGTTATCATAGGACTGACTAAAAGATGCAGAGAACTCAAGATCAACTGTGTTTATTATTTGTTGCCAATTTTTTTAAAAGTATTTGATTCAGTAGAGTATAACTTTATGTAAAAGGTTTCTCTCAACAGGATGTCTCTTATGCTTACATCCAAATGATGTAAGGCTCTTTGAAAGATATACTACCAAAGATAACTTTGTTTGAAAACCCTCTGATCATTAGTTGAGGTAAGACATAAAACAGAGACATGTGTGATCACCAAGAGTGATGGCCATTGTCATGCAGAACGTCCAGTACAGAGTTCGAATTGTAGAGGAATTCCTAGTGGGTTAAGATGTCCTTCAGATTCTCCTCTTTGTGGATAGCATTGTACTCATTGAATCAAGGCCTGGAATGTTAAAGATTCTCTTGGATAAGTCTATAACCATTTAAAACAATTTGATTTAACGATACACACACACACACACACAAAAGATGAAAAATACCTGTTGTCAATATCATAGCATACTTTACTGTAAACAGAGACAATCTTTCAGTACTTATGCCTTGGACATCGAAAATAGATTGGGCCCAGAGTCATACGCATGGAGAAAAGCTTCTTAGATCACTTTTAAGAACTAGCAAAGCTCCTGTAATATCTCCATATTTCTTTCTGAAATTACTCCATTCTTCATTCTAAAATGATGGTCCATCTTTCATTACCAGTATTCTGAAACTGGTGGTATTGTGTGTCTGACAATCATAAAATCTCATATAATATCTAAAGAATTAAAAATGGTTGTCACTCCCAGGGCAACGGAGGCATGGGGGCCTAAACAGGCTGCAACATATAGGATCCAAGGAACTACAAAGATGAATCATAGGAAATTATATCACCAGAGAAATGCACGAAGGAAAAAGAAAATGGGTACGCCATGTGACAAAAGGAAAACAACTGAGGGAATGCCTGTGTGCTCTACTGTCATTCTCAGAATGTTAAGAGAAAATGAAGAAGGTCCCGACCAGGTTGAATAGACTCTCTTTAGTAAACTTATTAGAGGACAGGGGCAAGACTCATTTAGGGTATGTAGGCATGGATAGGCTGCTGTTTTGAGGAAAATATCCGCCCCAGTGAGAGCGCAAGATCACAGACCCTTCAGAGCATTTGAGTGCAGAATACCAAAGAAATAATTTCTGTGAAAGGCCTGGCTACAAGGCCAAGCAAGGGACTGATTTTGGCTACAGGACAACTGTGGCCTTTCTCAGGTCCACGAGTGCATCTCTCACATCTAACAACAATAATGGTGATGATGATGATGATGATGATGATGATGATATTTATATAGCACTTTATGGTTTTGCAAAGTGATTTACATACAATATCTCATTTTGTCCTCACAATAGCCCTGAGAGATAGTTGTAATCGTTACCCCCATTTTACAGATGAAGAAATTGAAGCAGATGGAGGTTAAATTACTTGCCCAAGGATATATAGGGGATTTAAGTCTTTCAAATTCTGCATCCTACACTCTATCCATTGCACCATTTAGCTTGGTGCTAACATATCTAATATGTAACTACACATCTACATCTATGTATAATTTTGCTACTCCAATGTGCCATTTCCATTTTGGCCCTCTAAGTCCTCCAGTTCAAGTATAAGACACAGTTGGCTTAGGTCATAAGGACACTACCTCATCTTCACTCCAGCCCAGGAATTACCCTATTTTAGATCCATACCCAGTCTCCAGATGCCAAGCCTCTACTGTGCCCAATGTCAACAAAGATTCATTCTTTCTGACACCATTGTTAAAGCAGTTATGGAAGAGGAGCCAGAGGAACAGGAAAACTAAGGCCAGGTGGAAAGTGAGGGCCATAGAGTTTGGCATCTAGAATCCTCAAGAGAAAAGACTTGAAATGTACCAGTTGTTTATCACAAGCTTAGTTTTGGTTTTAGGGTTTTTTTTTTTTCCTTACTCTGCTTTCCATGAAAACCTGACTCTATCCCCTTCAAGCCTTTTCCTTGAATTTCAAGAGCTGAGTTTGAAATGCAAAAGACTGCAAAGGAAAGGCCACTGACCCTGCCCCCATTGGATATGACTCATAGCTCCATGCCACATGCTAGAACCCTTTCCTTTTTTCTTGAGAATATCATCACCATCATCACTATCCCCATGACCACTACCACCATGAGGCTACGTATTATCCTTCTCTGCTTTTTGGTAATTTTTATTTCTTTGATTGGTTGAAATCAATATCTTATTGTTTTCAAAATGAGAGCTCTTTAAATAACTGTAAGCACCACAGATTCATTCTCATAATGAATGGCATGCAGTTTCATGCTTGTGGTTTGTAATTGCAAGCCCAGAGACTTCAAGAGACCTGCTTTATAATATGGAATTATTTAGTGATATAATTAAAACAGGAAGGCAATGAGAAATAATTTGGTGGCTCACACAATCTTGATCAGAATCCTAGCTGTTCTACTGCTTGTCCAAATGACCTTGGGCAAATCACTTAATCCTTCTGTGTCTCTGTTTCTCAATCTCTAAACTGGATGGGTTGGCATAGATGATGATTGAGGTTCCTGACAGCTCTGTAGGTATGACCCTACAATGACCTAACCTTGAAAAAACAGGCTCTGGAAGTCACCTACTGTCTAGCTTGGTGTTAGTGTAAACACTTTGTGTTGATATGTCCTAGAAAGACCCAGATAGAGTCCTATATACTTGGAGTATTCATTGTAAGCTCCACGTTTTAGAAAGGGCCTTTATTTCTAGGAAAAAAAAAAACACCAACAGAGTGTGACTAAGAATGGTAAAGGACCTTGAGATTATGCTGTATGAGATCTCATTGAAGGGGTGACTTTGTATAGACTGAAGGAGAAAAAGTGTGTATGTCGGGGGTGGGGGTAGGGGGAGAGATCATAATAGTCATCTTCAAGTATTTGAAAGACTGTCATATGAAAGAAGGTTAATACTTGTGTTGGCCCTCAAAGGCGAAACTAGAAGCAGAAAGTAGAATTTGCAAAAAGGCAAATTTTGACTCTATCAGGAAAATAAACAGACTTCCCATATCTAACAGAATTATATCTGATAACATTAGATGAATTACTTCTCCCAAGAGACTCTGGTGCAGAGTAACCCAGAAAATAATTCTTTAGGTGACAATGAAACTGTGCATGGATTGTAAAAGCAAATATCAGGGAGACGAAGAAAGAGACGACAGGGTCAAGGTAGCCATGGCAGAAATGATTCTTTCCCCCAGAGCCAGAGGACAGCAGCAAGAAATCCTATATCCTGGCATTTCAATGGCATCCATTGAATCAAGATTGAGTTGGGACAGATGGAGTTCATAGTACTCCTAATTTATCTCTGCTGTGAAGGATGTTGGAGACTTTGTTGGAGAAAACACAATCCCATGGTTTTATGGATGTGGAAGGAAAGACTTTTTTTTCCATTTAAAAAACTTGCAGAAAGTTAAAATTGCTAAATAGAGGCAAATCTGGGATTTGAACCCATGTTTCCAAATTCCTTTTCCAGTGCTTTTCCTATTATATTATGCTGCTTTCCATGCTGAAGAAATTCTTCCATTTTATTTCTCAAGTCTCTCTCCTCCTTAGTCTTTCCTCCACTCTGCTGTCCAAGTGATCTTCCTAAAGCACAGTCCTTCCAACTCTGAGATTCTGGGATTCTTGCTCTTCCATATGTGTTTCTTGCACCTGGTACAATGAATATTCTCAAAGCTATGATGGAGATATGGAAATCTATATGCCATTGAGGGATAGAGGTCAATCCACACCCTCTACACACAGACACACAGACACACACAGACACACACACACACACACACACACACACACTGAATTCCAGTGGTTCCCTATAACATCTAGGATAAAATAGAAAATCCCCTGTTTGTCAATGAAATCCTTCAAAATGTGGTCCATTCCTACCTTGCCAGTCTTCTTACACTTTACTCACCCCATCCCCAATGTGCTCTATAATCCAGTGAAACTGGCCTCTTTGCCATTCCTCATGCAAGATGACACTCCATATCTTGACTCTGAATTATTACTTGTCCTGCATGCCTGGAGTGATCTCCTTGTTCATTTCCACCCCCTGGCTTCCCTGGCTACCTTTAAGTGTCAGCTAAAATCCTAATATCTCTAAGAAACCTTCACCAGTCTTCTTCAAGTGTTCCTTCGGAGATTATCTCCAATTTATCCAGCATATATATTGTTTGGATATAGTTTCTTGCATGGTGTTCCAAACTTCTTCCCATCAGCAAGCTCCTTGAGGGTAGGGACTATTTTTGGCTTTATTTGTATCCTCTGCTCTTAGCATGCAATGCCTTGTACAGAACAAGCACTTAACAAATGTGTATTAAATTGAGTTGAGTTGACATGACTTAACATGGCAGGATAGTTCAGTAGATAGAGAATTTCTATTTAGTCAAGGACATGAGTCAGCATCCAGACAGCCACCATGTGTCAGAGCTGAAGTTGGTATAGACAATAAAGCTTAGGAGTAAAATTCCTGCTCCCAGATGGAACTGCCAACAGTGAGTAACTGGAATACCCCTTAGGGAGCTTCATCATGGAAATATTGTAAAGTCTGTATTAATTGCCAGAGATGATGACCTTTTCTCAAGGAAGCAAGTGAATATTCTGTTCGTTTCAGTCTTCAATGTGAGTGCTAAGAGGAATTGGGGAGCATTGAGATGGTTGTTACTTCTGTGATGCATGAATCTACTGCTTGTACTTTTTATTCCCTTTTTAATCTAATCCAATAAAACTGTTTACTCAAGTAACAGCCCTTTGTGCTGATGCTTGGCTGTCATAGTATGATGGGAAGGAAAGAAATGAATCTAGTCAAATATATGAAGACAAGAGCCAAAGATTGAATGGATCTTAATCCTAGATAAAATTGATCTGGGCATACCACTAACTGGCATAGCAGTGAGGGGTGATGCTATTTGATTGATTACCATATGGCCTGGCTCCTGTCTCTTGAAAGGGAAGCAGTAAAGTATAATTGAAAGAGCTCTGGTTCTGGACAAAGATTCTGGGTCAAATTCTATCTCTTATTCTTACTACCTTTGTGACCTTGGACAAGTCACATAACCTTTCTAAAGCTCAGAATCCCTATCTATCAAAGGAGTAGGTGATAAAAAAAATAGTCTCTCAGATTGCTCTTTTCTAACTCTATATCCAAACTCTATAACAAAATTCTAACTGCTATCCTTTGCCTCTTTTTCCACAGGATTGTTCAAATGACTGATATAGATTTTTTAATACTCTTTTGAATTAGAGATAACCACAAGAGGAATGGCTACCTCAGGAGGTAAACTTTCCTCCTCATCAGAGGCCTAAAAGCACAGCGAGATGGCCACATGTTGAGTATGATATAGTAGGTCTTGGGGGTCATGTGGGTTGGCCTGAGATGCCTTTCAACTCTCAGATTCTTAGTCTTCCACATACCTTTCTTACATCTGGTATGAGGACTATTCCTAAAACTGTGACGGGAATATGGAGGTCTGTGAGCTATTGAAAGATGGAGAAAACCTCCAGGTCAGTGCTTGCCCTCATGAAATATCTGCTTTTGAAACTGGGACTTCACCCATAAGGTAGCAGAGGCATGTAGCCTATGATGGGAAGAGAATAGACTGGGATGGAGAGAGAGTTCCAAGAAGCCATTCCAAAAGGAGGCCATTAGCAAATCAAAAGCAATGCTAATCTTCAAATCTCCAAATAACAGTTGGGACACCGATTTGAAAACAGGAAGCTGCCAAAGTGAGGGGTTCAGTCCTATTGTTTAGGTCAAAAGCCAGATTTGTTTCAAGCCAACAGTAAGCTACAATAGAGCTTTGGGTGGTTACAAAATCCATTTGAACATCAGACTTTTAAAAGAAGTATAATAAAATTCCTTGCAGGAACAAAGATTCCACTGCTCACACCAAAACATCCTAGGATCAGAGCCTTAGGTGTAGAAAGAACCTTGGAGTCACTCTGGAGTAAGAATCCCCCCTTCATTTTATAGATGAGGATACGGGCCCAGAGAATGAAATAACTTGTCCAAGGTTACCCAGAGAGTATCAGTGACAGAATTTCGAATCTCGATAATTTGACTCCAGAACCAGTACTTTTTCTCACTTAGCCATGATCCATTTCAGGCACTTTCACTAAAAGAAAAAAAAAATTGTAACTTAGATGATCGGTAGGCATGACTATTCTGAAATTGTTCTGTCATTATGAAATCATTTGAGGCAATGTAGAAAAAGGCTAGATGGCGCAGTGGATAGAATGGTGGGCCTGGAGTCAGGAAGACCTGAGTTCAAAATCCAATTGCAGACACTTACTAGCTGTGTTATCCTTGGCAAGTTACTTAACCCTGTTTGACTCAGTTCCCTCATCTGTAAAATGAGCTGGAGAAGGAAATGGCAAACCACTCGAGTACCTTTGCCAAGAAAACCCCAATTGCTTGTCCTTTCATTACCTTTTTATTTAATCCAATAAAGCTGGTTACTCAAGTAATGGCCCTTTGTACTGATGCTTGGCTTGTCATAGTATGATAGGAAGGAAAGGAATGGATCGAGTCAAGCACATGAAGGCATGGACATGAATTGAACATGACTGAAAAGACTGAACAACAACAACAACAATAAAAAACAACAATAACAACAACAACAACAACAACAACAGAGAGGGACTAGTAGAATTTATTCTAGGTGAAAGTCGTCAAAATCCTGACATGTAACAGTAATAAAGAAGTGACCTGTAGTTCTTCTCTAGGCCTAGTTTCAGCAATCCCTTTCTAATAGCTTTTTAATCATAAACAGAGGTTTTCAGTGCAATAGACTCAAGTCCCATTCAGGACCAAGAAAAATACAAGACCCACAAACATATAAAATAAAGACAAGACCAGAGGGTACAGCAACAATCACAGAGAAAACAAAGAGATAGATCATAGCAAGGCTTCCAGTAAAAAGTTATGACATGACATTGGGAATCTCGGAGAGCCACACAGCCTAGCAAAAAATGTGGTATCACATTTAGGTAGCTGGACCTGGAGCCAAGAAAGACCAGATTTGAATTCTGACACTTAGCTAGGTGACCCTGGAGAAGTCACTTCAGGGCCTTCACTTTCCTCATCTCTAAAGTGTCATAATACCCAGGGAAACTATCTTGCAAGGTTGTTGTAAAGCTCAAATGAGATAATGTAGGTAAAGCGTCTTGGAAATCTTAAGGTGTTTTTCTGGTCATCAAAGTTGATGTTTGTGTCAATATTACCTTGAACCAATGCCATGAAGAAGTCTAGACTTGTGTTATTTTGGTGATCCGATATCAGTACACATATATCCCTCAACACTTCTTAGTTTTTCTGAAGTGCCCAAAAGAAGTACTGAAAAAAGGAAGATAAGCATTGAGTCTTATTTTAGCACCCAGGGTCTAAATTCAGGGTGACTACCCTTCCCAAGTTATCCCATAATGATAAATCTTATTGACTTAGCAAGGTTTCTATTTTTCAAATAGGGCTGGAGGTTCTGACAGATGTCATTCTAATTAAGATGCTTCCTTTGCAACCTACACTGAGTGATAGGTCATTTACAAAGACAGCATTGTTGAAGCAGTTTTATAAATATATTTGAGCTTCTTTGGTCCTTGGTTTTTACAGTGTGCAATTAGGACTATTTTACACCTGGAGGGCATGAGAGGTCATTTACCAAAACCAAGTGAATTTCTCTTCCTCCAGTGGTAAGTGGTTTTAAGTTGTCACAAGTGTTCTCAGTGAAAGGAATTCAAAGGACCTTTTAACTCTCCCCGGGAAATGATCTCATACAACATAAGCGCTTCTGATTTCAAGAATAGGTAGCAGAGTCTTTGGAGTTCTTGTAGCTCATTGACATGTAAAGCTTCCTAGAAAAGTGGAAACAACTTTCTAATGTGGATTTAATACTTAGAATCCTAGCCTATTTTAAAGGTTTTAGTCATAGGCTTTCTTCAACATGGCAATCAGATCAGTTAAAAGGCATCTTGTGAAGCAGTCTCAGATGGTAACAGTCTCCTGGGAGATAATCATGCTTCAGTCATCTTTCAGCAAATGTATTCTGGTCCAGCATTTTTTGCTCAGCACCATAGAAAGTCATCTCATATCAATGATTCATAGTTATCAATTTCTGTATGATATCTCTACTAAACTCTAGTCCGTCATCTCCAATGGCCAGCTTGTACGTTTCCAATGAGAACCGCGCCATCACTTCTTCAAATTCAAAAATCACTGAAATTGACTATATCCTTTTCCATTGACAAAATGAGCTCAAGTTATGGATTCTTGAAACTGATCTTCCCACCTAGAATCACCATGCTCAACTGCTTCTTTATATTGGTTCATGTCCCATCATTGTCCCAATGATGCAGGCTTCAGTCCTCCAAGCCATCTCTGACTCTTCTTCTTCCCCCTTGTGGTACAATGGACTTGGAGTAAGAGGACTGGATTCTAATCCCTAAATCTACCACTGACTGCTTGTGTGACCTTTGGCAAGTTGCTATACACCTCTTTGTTTCATTTTCTTCACCTGTAAATTAAAAAGAGGAAGCCTAAGGTCTCTTCCAGCTGTAAACCTATGGTCCTATAATCCAATCCACTGAATCTGTTTATTCTATCTTTGAAATGGTTCCCCCATCTCTTTCTTCCTTTCCAAATCCTTACTCTCTCATCTTCATTACAGATCATCATGCTGCAGCTTTTGCAACAGGCTCCTCCCTGTTGCAAGGCATCTATTACCTCTTCTATCTCCTCTTTCCACCCTTTTGCACAGAATGGAAAAACTGAAATGTGCTTTGTCAGACACATCAAAAGACAGCTTAGTGCCAGTTGGAGTTAAACCATGAAGGTATAAAAATTAATGTAAGCAACAAGGATCTCTCAAAGTGAAAAGGGAGGCAATTCTCAAGGTATGCAATTTTTGCAACATCATTTTCATTATCAAAAATCTCACCAGAAAGTCACTGAGACTCTGAATGGTAGAAGTCTGGTTTGGAAGTAACTAACTAGAGGAAATATGTGGAAATCTTAGGAAATGATATACTTGGAACAATGAATCAGGTTCCTTCTACTTAAAGGACATAATTTGCTTTTCTCACACCTTTTTGTTTTGTTTAAAGACTACTATGTTGGTAGGAGTTTGAATGTATTGAGAAATTGCTATGCAGTTGAAATTATCTGTTGTACTTAAAATTAAGGGCAATCTTTGCTTGTTCAGAGTGTCCTGGATTAGAAATGTCATGAAGGTAGTTATTGAAGACTGGGTTGTTAATACATGGTCTTTCAGTAATCCTATCAGAATGGTGAGCATATTAACACTTTCTTATGCTTGTGTGGGGCCTTTCGAACAAGGAATTCAAAATACCTTATAGACTGGTTTATCAAACATGACTTTCCAAATCACCTGAAACTATCTCTTTTCTCTAGCTAAAAGAATTTGGGTAAAAAGACCCAGAATCCTCAGATCAAGGCAGAAGTCAGTTCAGGAATGACAACAAAACCTAGGTCATTGTGTTTTCTAGGAGCATGCTATATGCATTTCAGTATGGCTAGCTTTGAGAGAAAGTATGTATAATTGGTAGAAAGTTGGCCTCAGGGGTCAGGAAGACCTGGGTTCAAGTTCTGCCTCTGACACATATTGACTGTGAAACCCCTGATAAGTTGCCTCATTTCTCAGTACTTCAAATGACTCTCCAAGATTCTAAGTTGAAAAATAGATGCAGAGCTACATTGGTAGAGGGAATTACCTCACTCAGAAGTTCCTGTATAAATGAAATCACAGGTCTGGACCAAGAATTCTATACACAAACATATATGTATACACAGAGAATAATTTTATATGTGATGCAAAACAATACATAATACACAACAGTATAATATGTACTATTATATTTAACATTTAATGGTAACATATTATATAATGCATAATATTGTTTTGTGATATTATAATGTACTATGTTATATTTGTATGAGTTATGTCATATTATATCACATATGATAAATTTTCATATTATATATGAGTTTGTATATATGTATAAATATATACATGATATAGTATAAAAGAACTTCACACATATTATACCATACATAATATGTAATACATTATGTGACATACAGTAGCCTATACATATATCATATATAATAATACCATTTTGATATAATATATCACACTATATATGTGATTATATAATATTGTATAATATAGTTTGTATATATGTGATATTATGAAATATATTATATATGACATACATACACATATGTGCATGCAATATTTTATATAGATATAAATAGATGAGAGAGCATAAGCTATTAAAATCTATTGAAAATCAGTTATGAACAAGAGAGGAGTCAAAAGCTTAGAAGAGGAATCAAATACATATTCACTTATTCTGGAGGTGAAGGTGCCAACTGGGTTGGATGACCTCCTAAAAACAGGCTGAAGAAATGTTCTTGAAAACCACAAAAGGGGATGGGCAGGACAAGGGAAGAAAGGGAAGAAGAATGAAACATCTTATTTTGTGAGCACAATAGAATTCAGGGTGGCAAAATAATATTTTAGATATTATTTTTCTCATCTCACTTCTCATTAAACTATTATTTTCCCATTCAATTGAACAATTTCCCAATTCTATTAAACAAATATTGATACTCATACAGGGTTCAAATAAGTATAGTATGTGCTGTAAATAATATGTGTGTGTGTGTGTGTGTGTACACATATACATATATACATATGCACACACACAGACTTTGCATCCAGGAAAATTATGATTCATCAGGGAAGGTCTTTTATAAATGTATTAATACTTAGTATTTTAAATGTATGCAAATAATTATAATATAAGGAAGTAATGATACAGGGAAGGTAAAAAGTGATATGGGAACACAGAATAAGAAGAAATTACTTTCAGCCTTACACTTCAAGAGGGCTTCATAGAAGAGATTTTCATTTGATCTGGGTTTTAAGTTATGAGTGACATCTTGAGAGGTGTGGGGAGGATACTGTTGGCATGAGCTTAGCAAGCCAAGGCATGGAAAAAGGAAAGCATGAGGCATATTCAGGGATTTCTGAGTTATTCAGTTTGACTGTAGGATATCAACTAATCAATTAATTAATCAGTAAGCATTTATAAAAAATATATATCAAGCTCTGTACCAATTGTAGGGCAGGCTGAAAAGATAAAAATAAAATAGTCAAGCAAAAATATCTTTAGGGGAGCATGTAAAATAGCTATGAAACAAATTTTGCATAATTAAAAATATATTAAGCCCCTTGTAAGTGGAATAAGCTGGATAAGTGATATATATCTACAGATATGGTATTAGCCTTACATTCAAGGATTAGTATAAGATAAAACTGTTGGAGTATACTTGAGACAAATTAGATGGTTCTGAATGCCAAAATCAGGATTCTGTGCTTTATTTTATAGGCAACAAATAGGTACTGAAGTTCTCTTGAGAGGCCTCCTTTGAGTGACATGACCATAATTGTATATTGGTGGCAGTGCGAAGGATTGTTTGGAGAAGGGATAGGTGTGAGAGAGACAAAAACAGTTAGGAGGATATTCTAGTAGTCTAGATAAGAAAGAAATAAACACCTCAACTAAAGTGGTTATAATGGAAATGAGGAATAAAATGTGACAGCTATTATAGCACTAGAAACAATAGAAGGTGTCAATTAATTGTCTGTGGAACGTTGCAGATGAGGAAGTATAAAAGATGACTCCAGTGTTATAAATTTGGGTGACTGGGATGACGGTGATACAATAGAAATAAAGAAATTAGTGAGACATGAATGTTTTAGTGGAAAGGTGATGAATTCAGTTTTAGTCATATAGTACAGGCCAGATCTCTCAGTGCAAAATATCCAACAAGCAATTCAAAATTAGAAATAAGAGACAAAAGTTCTAGGGAGAGGATAGAAGAGAAAAAAGGCAGAGATACTAGTTTAGGAGTCACTGATTTAGAGGAAATAATCTACGGCTGTGGTTTCTCACCAAGAGAGAAAATATAGAAAGAAAGAAAAAAAAAAAACAAAGAAAACAAGGAAAGAGGACTTAGGAAAGAACCATAGGTGATAAGTACTTTTAAGGGACAACAGAAGAATGTGGAATCAGTAGGAATCAGAAGAGAAGTGGTTAAGGGAACTTTGAAAGTTCAGGTCCATGGAGATCCAAAAAAAAAAAAAGATAGAAGCATCACTTCACAGTGTGAAATGGTGCAGAGAAGTCAAGGAAAATGAGAATGGAAAAATTATGATAGAAGTAAATTAAGGAAAGGGACTATTTTGTTTTTGTCTACCTACTCATAGTAGACACTAAATAAGTTCAACTGATTTTAAAAATGAAATTCTCTTTGGTGATCTGATTTGATAAGAACCCCAAAGGCCCCCCTATAATGAGAGTACAAGTTAGGGATAAACAAAGTGATGAAAGATGTGATAAAAGAGTAATCAATAGCAAGCAGAGAAATTTGATGGTGTTTCATGGAGCAAGCACCATTTTAACTCTGCTTTAAAGGGTAGGCAGAATTTCACCAGGAGGAAAAGGGAGAAATGACACTCCATGCATAGGAAAAAATGCAAAAAGTGGATGGTAGAGCAAATATGATTTGAATAGTATTGTGGCAGGAAAATGCAGAACATATATGAGGGAGAGTGTGAGGTAATTCTGGAAAGGTATGATAGTATCAATTTATGGAATGCTTTGAATACCAAAACATTATTCAATATAAAACAATAAATTTCAAGAAAACCTGTATAATAAGTACTACATATTGTTTTCAAAGCTGCTTAGCTTTTCTTTGCTTCCTTGTTCATTTTCTTTTGTTCTCTGCTGTTCATTTTTCTTTATTTTTCCCCTCTGTCCTGCCACCACCCTAAAAAAGGCTACAATTAAGCACGGATAGAAAGATAGATAAATATACACACATATACAAAAATATCTATAAACATACCCATATACACAAATATATACTCATACACATATATGCTTATTATTATACACATAGATGCTTATTTTTTCCTATCATGTTTCTTTGAAGGTGGATAGCATCTTCCATCATATGTTCAACTCTTTCCATGTTTTTCTAAATCAACCAGCTCATCATGTCCTACACCACAGCAATATTCCAACTCAATCACATCCTATCAGAGAGATTGTCTAGAAAAGTTTTTTCCCCCAATTTTCTTTATTCCTTCAATTCTTGGTAACACAGGTTTTATTTATAAAAGAAAACTTCAATTTAAAATAATTGAAATTTTATACTTCAACAATGCTATCACTTTATAATATAATTTAAGGTCTGATACTGCTGAATCTACTTCCTTTACATCTTTTTCCCCCTGGTTTCTTTGAAGTTCCTGACCTTTTGTTCTTCCAAATGAACTTTGTTATTTTTTTCTATCTCAGCAAAATAATTTTTAGTAATTTAATTGGGATGGCATTAAATAAATAGATTAGTTAGGTAAAATTGTCATTTTAAAAATTATATTGGCTTTATCTACCCATAAACAATTAATATTACTTCAATTTTTTTAGACCTGAATTTATTTGCATAAAAAGTGTTTTATGTTTATGTTCATATAGTTCCTGTGTCTGTTTTGGAAGGTATATGCTCAGATACTGTGTGGGCATTTTAAATGGTCTAAAACAATATTGAATAATATTGCCCAGACATAATGTGGTTTCTCTATTTTCACTTTTGACTAAATCTATTTTAACTTTAACTTTGTCTTAGATCATGATTGTTATTGCTGATATTTTTTACATACTAAATTCTACCCCTAACCTTTATTTTATCTTTATGTGTATCTCATTTTTTAATGTTTTCTGAAAGCAACAATATTGTTGATTTTAAATTTTTAATCTGCTATCCATTTCCATTTTATGAGTAAATTCATCCATTCACATTCTAGGCTACAATTATTCTTGTCTATTTTCCTCCTTCCTATTTTTCCTCATTATCCTTCTCACTCTATTTATCCTATCCCTTTTAACTCTGCTTTACTTCTAATCACTACCTTCCCTTCCTATGCCTTAACCTACACACCCCTATAAGAGTCTCTTCCTTATCTTCTCCCCTACCCTATCCCCTTGCCTTCTTATTTCTTTCTGAATTTAGAAGACTTTTATACATACACACACACACACACACACACACACACACACACACACACACAGAGGTTGTTCCCTCTTTAACCCGTTCCTGAGAGATTAAGGTTCCAATACAACTCACCCTCCTCCATTAGCTTCTTATGTATCAGTTTTTCTTTTTCTGCCTCATTTGTATGAGATGATTACTCCTTCTTATCTCTTCCTACACAATTTTATTTTTTTAGAATCACCCCATCATACTCAGCTCAGCACACATCTTTCTTCCAAACTACTCAAATAATTATATCAATCATAAGAATACTGCTAATATTTTCATGTATATGAAAGAAATGGTTTGACCTTGTTGAGTCCCTTACAATTGATCTTTAATGCTTACCTTATAATTCTCCTGGATGTTATATGTCTCATTTTCCCTTGAGTTCTGGGATTTTTGTCACAGAAACCTGAAAGTTTTTGAGTTTGTTAAATGTCCTCTTTTTTTTTCTCATTCAAGATTATACTTACCTTTGCTGGATAAGTTACCCTTGGTTGTTACCCCAGCTTTTTTGTTCAATAGAATATGGTATTTTAACACGTAAGGTCCTTCAATGATGTGGTAGCTGCTAGATTTTGTGTAAATATTAATAGATACAGAAATAGCTTTGGATATAATACAGTACCCATTCTTATTTGAAACACTAGAAAGCATGGGAATAAATGGAGTCTTTCTTAAAATGATAAGCAGAATCTATCAAAAAACCAAGAGCAAGCATCATTTCTAATGGAGATAAACTAGAAGCCTTCCCAATAAGATGAGAGGTGAAACAAGGATGTCCGTCATGACTGCTATTATTCAATATTGTATTAGAAATACTAGCTATAGGAATAAGACAAGAAAAAGAAATTAAAGGAAAAAAATGGGCAGTGAGCAAACAAAATTACCACTCTTTACAGATATATGTCACTATACCCTAGAAAGTCAACTAAGAAAACTAGTTGACAGAATTAACAACTTTAACAAAGATGCAAGATATAAAACAAACCCACATAAATCATCAGCATTTCTATATACTACCAACAAAACCCAGTAGGAAGAGATAGAAAATAAATTCCATTAAAAATCACTGTAGACAATATAAAATAGTTGGGAGTCTTCCTGCCAAGACAAACCCAGGGACTATGTGAACACAATTACAAAACAGTTCATACCCTTTGTCCCAGCAATACCTGGATTTGTATCCCGAAGAGATCAAAGAAAAGGGAAGAGGGCCTATTTTGGGGAAAAAATATTTATAGGTTCTCTTTCTGTAGTAGAAATATAGAAAATTGAAGGAATGCCTATCAGTTGGAGAATTGGCTGAATAAGTTGTGGTATGTGATTGTGATGGAATACTTTTGTGCTATATGATATCACAAGAAGGATGGTTTCAGAAAAAACCTGGGAAGTTTTACATGAAATGCTGCAAAATGAAGTAAGCATAACCAGGATAACATTCTACACAGTAACAGCAATATTGCAACATTGATAACTGTGAAAGACTTAGCCACTCTGATCAAGAAAATTATCTGAGACAATTCCAATGGACCCATGATGAAAAATGCTGTCTATCTTCAAAGAGAGAACTGATGAACTGAGTGAAGATTGAAGCATAATTTTTTAATTTTATTTTTCTTAGAAGTGTGTGTATGTGTATGTGTGTTTCCTTTTGCAACATGGCTAATATGGAAATGTATTTTGCATAACTTCTCATGTTAAAATGAATTAAATAAGTATTTTTTTAAAAAGAGCATTGCCAAGTAGAGACCATCAAAGCACCATCTTTCTTTGGTGACTTTTTTTCATTAAATTATTTTTCTTTGAACTATTGGTGTCCTCTGACTGTCTAGTAAGCACATAGTAATAAGAACAATAATAATAGATAGCAATATTGCTTACTATGTGCCAGGCGCTTTACAATTATTATCAAGTAAGAACTGCATTATTTTCATCTATAGTCAGAGAGGAGATATTCACTGTGGCCATTGGAAGTCTCTAAGCCAGAAATTGAAAAATGAGGAAAACAAAATAGTCAAAAAAGAAAAGTCAGAGGACCACCATAGAAAGCGTAGTAGGCCATAGTAGCATATAGGAAAGAGCAGTTTGGTTTAAGGTAAGTGAAACAGGATGACGTTTTAATTGTTGTTGTTGTGTTTTCCTTCATTCTGGAAGAGGACCACAACATCAGGGAGATGATGACACGACTTGCAATTGACTTTGATTTGAGTGAGGGAGGGCTGTGGAAAGTCACCAGCCTCACTTTCACCTCCAGAGCCATCTGGGTCCAGTGGCCAGATAGTCATCAGGATGAGTGGAGATGGCCTAGGATGCAATGGGAGACCCAGGCCCTTTTAAGCTAATATCATTTCAGTTGCTCACTTTGAGTGAGGTAATGCCCATTCAGTGAATAGGCCTGTTTAAGAAGCGAGTCAAGGTGGGGCAGTTAAGTAGTGCAGTAAATAGAGCTTTGGCCCTGGAGTCAGGAGGACCTGAATTCAAATCATGCCTCAGACACTTGAGACTTGCTAACTGTGTGACCTGGGCAAGTCATTTAACCCTGATTGTCTCACCAAAAAAAGAAGTGTCAAGGGACGGACACTTTAATAAAAAAAAAAAAATCAAACTGGGAGAAAGACCCTCGGGGTTGCTGGCCAAAAGAGAAACAGTTACTATTTACATTCACTCAGAGCCTAGGGGGCCCCAAAAACAGTCAGTAAGTGGTGACCTATTGTCCAATCAGTGAGATCCAGAGTGAATTGGGTAATGTTTTAATAGTGATGGAAACAAAGACAACAACAACTTGCATTGACAGAGTACTTTTTATCCCACTTTATTCTCACAGGAACCTAGGGAGGTAAGTGCTATTATTATCATCCCTATTTTATAGATAGGGAAACTGAGGTAGGAAGACTGATCTGGGTCATATAGCTAATAAGTGTCTGAGATAAGATTTGATTTCAGATCTTCCCTCCTCCAGGTCCTCTATTTACTATACCATATTTATACTAGCTTGAGAAAAGTAGTTTTAGCATTTGTGATATTTATTGTATATACAAAATGTTCTAGGCCCGGTTAAGAATACAAATTGCATGAAGAGTTCTTCTGGATCTCATATTATCATGAAGGTGAGGCCAGAAGGTTGAAAGTGCTTAGGCAATTTCTAAAATTGTAATCCTGTCTAATTGCGAAAACCATCATGATCAATTCAGTGGGCTTTTGAAAGTCAAGAGAACATTTGGCCTGACAGAAGGCTTAGTATTTATGTGACTCCTGCTGTTCATTGTGTTGGACTATTTGGGGAAGCAACTGAAAAATAGAAAAGGTTCAACATGACAGTTCAGGAGTGTCAAATACTGCACATCAGAAAAATAGAGAATAAAGGAGGTTCATGATGGAATATTTGGATTATAGAACAGACATGTTCAAGAGTGAATGATAAAAAGAATTAGACACTTATTTATACTATAGATACGGAGAAAAGTCATACAAAATTAGAATATGAGTATGGAATAGTAGTGTTGAGGTCTAGAGGTTTACGGGTACTGGGACCCCAAAATCACAATACGTGGGTCCTGCCTGAATGAATTTGACCAAAGACAAGGTTTATTAAAGATCCACCACATTGGCCAGACTTTTAAGGAATCTGAACATTTTCGAGCAGTTGGCTAGGTTCTTAAGGAATGTGAGTACCTTAATGGAGACAAGATGAACCTTATATACAGAAGGACTGTGGGAGGGATCTAGGAAGGATCTTGATGGGAGTGACTGGGAGGTCAAGAATGGGATCTAGATAGGGTCAAGGGTGGGAAGAAGCCAGGGGCTATCAGGAGGTAATAGACAATGGAGGGCTGGGCTAGGTTAAGGGTAACAGAGAATTGGGAGATTGGGTGCAGGTGATAATGAAAGGCCAGTTGATAGGATTATAGCCTCAGGGGAATGCCAGAGACTTCCCTATCAAGTGGGAGAATTCAAAAAGAATGAGATCCAAATTCTTTTTGGAGAAAGGGGCAAAGGTCTTGGCTTGGGCCTATACCCCATCAATGTCACAAAGTGGATGTGGTCACTAAGAGCAAATGTCAAGATTTAGATAAGGTCAATAATATAAAGCAGATAATGGAAAGTGAAACATACCCTAATAACAGGGTCAGATGATGTGGAGAATAAAATAGAGTGGAAGCTCCATTCTCTCCTAGGTAAAAGTTTCAAGCTGTATAGTAAGCATTAAATAGATGTATTGAAACATAAAACACAGGAAATTCCAAAATAAAAAAGTCAACAGTCCCTATCTATAAAATAAGCATATTGAGCTAAATGACCTCTATAATCTTGACCAATCCTGGTTGTCTTTGTTTCTAATCAACCTCCTAGATGTGTTGAGGTTTACAGGTTTAGGGGTGCTGCGACCCCAAAATATCGAGAGGAAGAGAAGTGGGTCCTGCCCAAATGAATTTGACCCAAGCCTTCTTTCAGCCAAAGACAAGGTTTATTAGAACATTAATCAGGGGTGGGTGAAATTTAAAGAATCTGCCATATTGGGCAGACACTTAAGGAATCTAAGCATTTGTATTACTAATGCAAGCGGGCCAGATCTTAAGGATCTGAGCACTTTAATGGAGGTCAGATGGACCTTATACATAGAAAGACTGTGGGAGGGATCTAGGAGTAGCCAAGTAGTCTGGGGTAACTGGAGGAAGGGTCTAAGGAGGATCTGAATGGGAGTGGCCAGTAAGCTGGGATGGCTGTGAGGTAACAGAACACGATGGACCTGGGAGAATGAAGGGCCCAAGGGAGAATGAAGCCTAGATGGGATTAAGGATGGGAAGTGGCAGGTGGCTGGTGGGGGGAGCATAGGGAGGTAAAACAGTGGAGGGCTAGGCTAGGTTAAGGGCAACAGAGAATTGGGAGATTGGACATAGGTGATAATGAAAGGCCAGTTGATGGGATTATAGCCTCAGGCAAATGCCAGAAACTTGGCTACTTGGGAAAGTCCAGGGCTTTTTTTTTTGGGGTCCAGATCCCAAAGACATTGTCTTTTCCTTTTAGGGGTTCAAATCCCATCCCTGTCAGATGTACACTAAATTCAAGCTAGATTCCTAGTGAACAAAGAAAAAAAGACAGTGGAGATGAACATGGAGAGGCTTTTGGCTGAACAAATCCTGATGTATGTGCTGTTAGGTTATCCTTACTCTATTAACCTGAAGCAATTTTGCCAACAAAAGTTAATTCATTTGGGATCAAGTGGGTATTCTTTGGATAGCCATCATTACAACCAAATAGATTAGGAAAGTAATAAAGTTCATTTTTGGTTATATTCTCAATTCTTTTCCCCTCATATTTCTGTAAGCTCCCTGTGTTTGCTTCAGCCCAGATTAGTCTGTTAATTTTTAAAAGACAACAGTTCCTACAGTATGCCATGAAGCATGTTCTAATCAACCAAAGATTTCTATGTGCTATTCTAATATAAAAAAATTGGAGAACTAGGAGGTCTGGAAAATGAGTGATTCTCCATTCAAAGATGCTTTGTTGTATTTAAGCTGCTCCTTCTCTTGTACGCCTCTAAAATTAATAGAGGACCCAAAGTGCTGAGACATTTCACCCACTTCCTTTCCCCTCAGAGGCCCATCTGCTCTTGACCTAGACATGTAGTCAGACCAGGTTCAGTTATGGAGAGTTTCACCTCTGATTTGAAAAGTCAAGTTCACTTTAGTCTCACTCTTTGGCTCATTATATACGAAGTCGAGGAAAAAAAAATTGTCAATACCTCAGTTAACAATCCATCTCTAAGGTATCCCCTCCAAAATGAGCAAAATAGTATTTAATGTACAAAAAGAACTGGGTATGAGAGAAGCATTTATTTGCTGTACACTGTAAACACGGAAAAGCACAAAAGACTCTCACAAGCACACAATGACAAAACTAAAATGGGATCCAGTAACAATTGCTGTTACAGTATTTGCCAGGAGGTTGAGTCATATACATTGGAACACGACCAGTGTTTGTTGGTCTATTGAAAAGCATTCCACCATTCACCTCAGCTCTTCACTAGCTGTCCTGGTTGATAGCTTCTTCTGTTCATAGTCATTTTCTCCCATGAAGAAACTTTTCTTGATTCCAGTCAGCTCCACACAATGGACTCAGGACCTCTCAATGGCCAAGATTACCCCCAAGCCTCAGATCCATCCTTTTTAAAACAGGAATAGCAATACCTGTAGTACTTACCTTATAGATCTTTTGTGATATTCAAAAAAGGAATGTACTTAGAAATTTTAAAGCATTTATACCAATCAATCAGTCTATAAGCATTTATTAATTGTTCTCCAACAGTGCCCCAAGCATCTCTCAAAGACTTTGACTTAAAGGACCATTTGCCAATCTGTATTGCTAGAGGAGACAGCTTCATCTGGAAGCTCCTTGCAACAGCAAAATCCCAGGTCCAGGCCAAAGCTAAATATTCATAAAGTGAGGTAAACCTTTATTCTCTTGCTGCCTGTTAGCACTGATTATTAACTGTGGCAAGTATGAATAGTTGATCTTCGGGAATAGTTTGCTATTACTATCTTAACACCCCATAACCAAGAGTACTTTATTTGATTGTGGGAGAGAAAGGAAAAAAACATCTAATGGAACACAAATGTGAAAGTGCTGCTCCCAAGGCAGGGCTGGAACAGGGGCAGGCAGGCAGGCAGGCTTCCAAGCAGCACACAGCCTTCTATCTGTCCAGTTCTCACTGACATCAGTGGGAGTAATGAAATTGAATCCCCTTGGGATATTTTAAAATCTTAACCTGCAGTATCTTTGGAAACATTTCTTAGTGCAGTTTTATTTCAAAATCCAGTGCCAATATTTACCCCCACTAACACATACACCCCCCCCCAAAAAAACTGCCACTTTCACTAATCTGTTCCAGAGATCAAATCAATTTTTTTCTACTCTCCATGGAGGTAAGAACAAAAACAAAAACAAAAAGCAAAACCTGTGGTAAATCACATCTGCAATTATTGATCTTGACCCTGTTGTGTGGATAGCTCTAGTCCTGACTGATGCATGAATCTTATAAAATTTTAACTTGAGTTGTCTCAGCTTTGTCCAAAGGACTTTAACTCTACTTCCCAGTAGCCCCCAGCACTGAAATAGGGGTACATAATTTGCAAACAAGATGGCTGAAAAGATTTAAGGGTCACTATTGATCCATAAGAATTAAGTAGCTGCTTAATCTTTGTCATCAGTCCAAAGAAGTAAAGAGAGCCAGAAGACACAGATAAAATATGCCCATAGATGAAACGTAATGTTTTGTTTCCAGCTACTTTCCTCTAGAGTTGGAGGATTTTCTAGCAAGATGGCGTAATATGAGCTTTAGTCTAAGCTTGGATCCTACCCTTAATATCTCCCACCCTTTAACAGTATGAAATAAAGTGACAAAAACAACCAGAAAAAGGAAAGAAAAGAAAAGGGACATTTCTTCCACAAGTTATTCCCTACAGATCTAAGAGCAGTTCTCATGCCTGGCTCACTGCCTCCAACTTGTACTATGCACTTCATATTTACCTCCCTGGGCCTATACCTTGAACATCTTGTGGATTTCACAGTGTCTGTTTTACCCCCTCAGTCTTCTCCTCCTCCACAATGAACTAGTTGGACACTCCTACAACATCTCTATAATTTGCCGTACCAGGTGGTCTACATTGAAGAAAGCAGATGGCTGTGAGGCCTAATCTGACATCGTCAGAAACAGAATGGAAGCATCTTCTGGCAAGAAGACCAAGTGAGAGATTGAGTATAAGTCCAGCTGTGGTGGCATCTGTCATTGTGCCTCAGAGTTACTCCTTAGCACTAAATCTACCAGACATACCCCTAGCCCCTTAACTGGAAGGATTCACTAAATTTTTTCAGTTAGCATGGACTAGATGGGAATCCATGGCTTTGAACTGGGAGGGGTGGGAGAGTAGAGAGGATTCACTTTTTAAAACCTATTCTTACTTAAAAGAGAAAGGGCTATCAACAAGAGAACCAAGAGGGAGAGTGGGAATAAGTGCAGAGTCAACTCAGCAATCCCCAGTTTAAAAAAAAAGATACTAAATGAAGAAAAGAAAAACAAACAAACAGTGACTAAAAGATGAAGGAGAGAAACTTCTGAGTGAGAAAGGGAGAGGTTAGGCCTGAGATCGACTTCCTTCCATTATCTCAAAGTTGTAAATAATGCACACCAAGTACAGTAGAGAGGGCTGGAAAAGAACACATTACAGCAGTGGTATCACTGATAAACCATCAGGGGAGACTAAAAAATTAAAAATTATCGTAGAATCTAGAAAAGGGCATCATACAATGAATGAATACTATAAAAAGAGAAAAGGAAAGTAGAGATTCCTGAGAAACAGAAAAGAAAGGAACAGAAAAGAAATTTCTATGAAGTGGCCATAAACAATCATGGATCAACAACCAGTAACCACCACAGTGGTTCTGGTGAGGATGGGATCTAGACCTCAGAAAGGAAAAACCATGGACTTTCCCACATGGCCAAATCTCTGTAGTTCGCCTGAGGTTCTAATCCTATCAACTGGCCTTTTGTTATCTCCTACACCCAATCTCCCAATTCTCTGTTACCCTTAACCTAGCCTAGCCCTCTGTTATCTTACTTCCCTATGTCCGCCATTTCCCACCCTTAATCTTAGGTAGGCTTCATTCTCCCTTAGCCACATGGTCCAGGTCCCAGGCATTCTGTTTGCCTCAATTTACTGGCCAATCCCATCCAAATCCTCCTTAGACCCTTCCTCCAGTCACCTCAAACTACTGGGTCACTCCTAGATCCCTCCCACAGTCTTTCTGTATATAAGGTCTATCTTGTCTCTATTAAGGTGCTCAGATTCTTACAATCTAGCCAATGGCTCACAGGTGCTCAGATTCCTTAAGAGTCTGGCTAATATGGCAGATCTTTAATAAACCTTGTCTTTGCCTGAAAGAAGGCTTGAATTCTTTTGGGCAGGACCCACGTGTTGTGATTTTGGGGTCCCAGCACCCCCAAACCTCTAGACCTCATCAGTTCAGAGAAGAAATAAAAGATATTAAAAAGAAACAAAAATGAAAACCAGAGGAAAAAAAAATTAAAGCTCTCCAAGGGAAAAAAAAAAGGAAAAAATTCAGACCCACAAAAGTGAATACATATATAGAATAGAAATGAGAGGCAGGAACAATATTTACTATACTTTAGGTAAATCTAAAAGAACAGGAATTTCAAACACACTAGCACATAAAACAGAAACACAAATTCACTACATAAATATAAATAATCAAAGAAACTTCATTACATTTAAAAGACTGCCTTCTGAATGGTACCACTAAAAACACATATTTGTCAGCACCTTGTGACACACTTATAAAATCTGACCATGTATTAGGACACATAAAATGGCAAATAATTGTAAAAAGAAATATTAAATGTATCCATTATAGACCATATCAATTTAAAATAGTAATCAATTGAGAGACTATAAACAAAACACACAGACCTAAAAGAACCCTTAATAATGAAACCGTAAATAACGAATGAGTCAGAGAAAAAATCGTAGAAACAATAGATAATTGTGTGAAAAAACAATGATAAAGAGGAGATAACATATCAACATTTCTAAGATAAAGTTAGGTAATCTTCAAAAGAAAAAGCTTATACTTAAAAATAGAAAATGAGAATGAATTAACTAATTGTGCATTTGTAAAAATGAGAAATCTCAAAACCCACAAATCCATAAAAGCAGAATTGAGGAAGTATTTAACATTAGAGAAGAAATAGAATAATTGGGAAGAAAACTATTAAAATGATAAACAAAATTAAAAGACTGAAAGAAAAGATAAACTTCTAGTTAATCTGGTCAAGAGGACAGAAAATCAAGTCAATAGAATATCAAATATAAAAGGTAAAAATCACAACAAAACCAGAAGAAATTTTTAAAAATCAGAACCTACCATGTATAGTTACATGTCAACAACTAAGAACACAAAAGAAATAAAGAATTGCCTTTTTAAAAATATACCCAAATGTAACACTGAATAGAGATCTTAAATCATCTAAAGGTACTACCAACGTATGAGTTTGGGGTAAAGACAACCTCTTAGTCCTGATGAAATTACAGGAGAATTCTATGAAACTTTGAAAGTATAATTAATATCTGTATTTTTGAAATTTTCCTTTAAAAATTTTCTGAGGAGAATCACTCTAGAAACCCCTCTTATGAGACAAATATAGTCCAAATGGTTGGTTGGTTATCGTTCTTTCTTATTGAAGAGGACCAAAATGACACCCCTATGCTAGAATCAAGTTTCAGTCTGTCTGACTGTGGGTGATCAGACCAAAATGATCTTAGAATGTTCTACCACAGGTCAGGCACAAATAATCCATGTGAACATTTGGGGTCTGCACATCTCATGTTTCTTTTGAGTGTCTTCAGTTTTGCTTTGTTCATAGAACACAGCACCTTCTCTGATGAGGGCACGCCATGCTGGGTGGTCCTATGCCAGTTTCCCATGGCACACTTGGAACTTTGGAATAGTCCAAATACTTATACTATAGAAAGATACATTTTAAAAAGAGAATGATAGACCAACATCATTAATGAATATCAAATTAAAATTTTTAAATAAAATGCTGGCAAAAAGCCCAGAGCAATTTATCCAAGAAATCATTTATTTTGACTAACTTGGATTTATACCAGGAATGCAAGGATTATTAAACATTCAAAAAATAATCAACATAATTAATCATATTAAACTCAAACCATCCAAAACCACATAATTATCTCAATAGATTCAGAAACATTTTTACCAAAGTAGTTGTTCTTAGGTACAAGAACCATTTATATTAAAAATCCCACAAAAATGAGCATAGAGGGATTTTTTTTAATATGTCAAAAAGTGTTCATCCAAAATCAAAAGTAATATATGCAATAAGTATACACTGGAAACTTCCCTTAGTAATATAGAGGAGTAAAGCAAAGACATCCCATTTCCCCACTATTATTTGACACTGCTCTGCAAATGCTAGCAATAGCAGTAACGCAAGAGAAAGAAATTAAAGGCATGAGAATAAGTATGTTAATGACACAAGGGTGTAGTAAGAAAACCTTAAGAAATCTGTAAAGAAGTTAAATTGAGACAGTAGCTTCTGGAAAGATATAGGTCAGAAATTAATCCAAAAAGATCCACATTTCTATATAATAACAGAATCCACAAGACAATAATAGAAAAGCAAACATTCAAAATAACTATAAAATCTATAAAATAGGTGTGGATCCATCTATCAATAAACACTCAATGAACATGGATTCAATTATGAAATGCTCCTTTAAGAAATAAAGAACTACTCTAATTGCTGGAAGAATATTTGGTGCTCAAAGTTCAGCTGTCCCAATATGAAAAAAAAATAACACTGTCAAACTCAATTATGAATTTAATGCTATTCCAATGAAACTCCCAAAAAGAACATTCTATAGAGCTAACTATAATGATAACAAAATTCATTTGGAGGAATGAAATATTCAGAATATCAAGGGAAATAAAGAAAACAGTAAGAATATAGAGGGAATGGTGATATCAGAACTCAACCTATATTATAAAGCAGTAGCCATTAAAAGCTATTTAATATTGGTTTAAATATAGAGAAATTGATGGCAAGGATGACATAAGGAGGAATTTAAAATACTGGAAGGCAAGAGGAAGTCCTCATGTACTCCAAAATACCTATAGAAGCGTTTTGTGTGTGTGTGTGTGTGCGTGTGTGTGTGTGTGTGTGTGTGTGATAGCTACATTGTGGTATGTGGTATATAAATGGAATGGAAAATTACTGTGCTATAAGAAATGATATGTTTGATGAATACAGAGTTTATAAAGATCTATATGAACTGATGAAGACTGAAATAAGCTGACCCAAGAAAACAAAAGATACAGTGTAAATGGAAATAACAAAAACACACCAAAAAAGCTAAAGTAAATGTAACACAATTACATATTATAAAAGTACATACATACATATATAGTAAGACTTTTTTTGATGTATTGATTAGTTTTATTGTTTTTTTTTTTGCTTTTGTCCCTGTTTTTGTTTCTTTTAAAATTATTCTTAGTTATAAGGGCTGGCTATCAGGGAGGGAAGAGAAGGGAGAATACAAGAGGAAATCTAGACTGTATAAAAACAGAAGTTATCCATTAAAACATATTTTTAAAAACAATATTAAAGGGCCAGAAATTCAGAACTATGCCTCTGCCTAATTCGAGTCTGGGAGATCTACCTAAGACTGGAGGAAGTTGAACTTGATAAAAGTTCCCATGGTCCTTCATGGTTATTGCATTTATCATGGCAGTCTGAACAATTTCATCTAGTTAGGAGTGAATTTTCTTTGCTCATTTCCTATTTCTGAGCACCCAAAGACTGAACTCCTAAATTTACATCTTTTCTCTACAGTAGTCTGAAAGGTTTCAACTGAGACTTTGAGGGGGATATCTAACTAGGTATATGCAGTGAGTCCTCTGAAACACATATTTTTATGCTTTTTTTTCCTTAGTAACTTGATCAGCAAATTTTTTTTTAATGTAAATAGTACTTTTTCCCAATTACACATAAAGATAATTTTCAAAATTCATTTTTATAAGATTTTGAGCTCTAATTTTTTCTCCTTCTCTTTCTCCCCATCCCCCTTCCCAAGATGGCAAGCAATCTGATATAGGTTATACATGTACAATCGTATAACATTTCCACATTAGTCCTGTTGTAGAAGAAACAGAACAAAAGGGGGAAACACACACACACACAGACACAAAAGAAAGTACAAATAGTCTGCTTCAGTCAGCATTCAGACTCCATCAGATCTTTCTGTGGGTGTGGATGGCATTTTCCATCATGAGTCTTTTGGAATTGTCTCAGATCTTTGTATTGGATCAGCAAATTTCTTAAAGTAATGATGATGTCAACAGTGATTCAGTAAGTAGTATAAAAAATATAGTCAATGACTTAACAAATCAACAAATATTTATTGTATGCTGTGTGCAGGTACTAGGGATACAGAGGCATATATGAAACAGTCCTTGCTCTCAAGTTCACATTCTATCAGTGGGGGAAACAATTTTGTGTGTGTGTGTGTGTGTGTGTGTGTGTGTGAGTATGTATACATGCATACATGCATACAAAGCTGAATAAAATGCACGCAGAAAAAAATGAAACATCGTTTTGGAGGGTGGAACTAGCAACTGCAGGGGTTCAGGAAAGGCCCCATGATGTAGATGGAATTTGAGTCAACCTTGACAGAACAGAAGAAATTGGCAAAGTACTTGAAGGCTAGAACAGAGATTATTTGAATGATGGAAACAAAAGCAATTATTAAAACATGGGCAAAGCTATTGAAAGGGGGCAGAGCTATATAGGTGAGTGACAAGCAGCAATCTTAAGAGGAACAGACAGTTAAGATGATACATACTTGGAGTCAAATGACACCTAGTTTAGAATGCCCCCCCCCACCTTTATTATTGTGTGATTGCAGAGAAGTTACTTCACCTCTCAATGTTCAGGTCCTTCTTCTCTAAAATACATGTAATGATAATAATAATAATAATAATAGCTATAATGTCTACCCTATAGAGTTTTTATAAAAATTACATGAAATAACGCACACAAAGTATTTTGTGAACATTAAAGTGATATATCAGTGTCATCTACTTTATGTTAAATGGCTAAAGGTACAGTAATTTACTGATAGTGACTTTTGCACTTCCTAAGCCTCACCTTCAGATGTTAGTACCTTATACTGAAACCTTTAATATATTTATTTGAGTAAACAAATGAATTTGCACATAATGCCTGAGTTTTGTCGAAGGAGAAATGGAAGGGGGAAAGAATATATATTTGTATAGCAAATACTATGTGCCATCCATGATGCTAAGCACCTTACAAATATTATCTCATTTGATCCTCGCAACAATCCTGCAAAGTAGATGCTATTATCATTGTTTTTCAGTTGAAGAAACTGAGGCAGATGGAAGTTAGTTGACTTGCCCAGGGTCACACAGGGCCAAAGGGTTTCAATAGTGAGTTATTCCTAAGTTGGGTTACATCTGATGAGAGAGCACTGAGGGGAAAGTGTGGCTGACATTTGCTGGTTCATTTTAGTCCCCTAATACCTGCATTCACTGCTCAGATTGTTGCCAGCCTCCATTCTAATTGCAAATATCTGCTCTGAGAAGAACTATAGACCAGTGGAAGGAATACTGGGTTAAGAATTAGGTGATTTGGGTTTGAATCTTTCTTCTGATCACCTGGAACATGTCTCTATACTTCTTAATTTCCTTATCTCTCACTAGGAGATTGGGCTAGATGGTCTCTGAGTGCCCTTCCAGCTCTAGTCCTATCATCCAATGAACTTCAAAATTTGCCCTACTTGTATGAGAATGAGGCGGCCAGATGGTGGAGTGTAGGGAGTGAGACACCTGGAATCAGGAAGTTTATTGTTGATCAGTCATTTTTCAGTTGTTGTGAACCCATTTGGGTTTTCTTAGCAAAGGTATTGAAGAGGTTTGCCATTTCCTTCTCCAGCTCATGTTACAGATGAGGAAACTGAGGCAGAGTTAGGTGATTTGCCCAGGTTCATACAACTAGTAAGTGTTTGAGGCTGGATTTGAATTCATGAAGATAAGTCTTCCTGATTCCTCTATCTACTGTGCCACCTAGGCCTGAGTTCAAATCTGTCCTTAGGTATTTATTAGCTGTGTGATCCTGGACAAGTCACTTAACATCTGACAGACTTAGTTTCTTCATATGTACAAAAGAGATAACAACAACCCCTACCTCTTAGGGTAGTTGTAAGGATCAAATGAGATAATATTTATAAAATCTGTTGCAAACCTTAAAGTTTTATATAAATGATGCTGCTGATTATCACTTAACCTCTTTGGGGCTCAGTTTCCTCATCTGTAAAATTAGATCATCTCTAAGTCCTCTAGTTCTAAAGTTATTCATTCTACTTAGGGATATGTAGGTAATGTAAAAAGAAAAGCTCTTAGCAACAACTTATTTTTCTTGAAAGTGTACAGTCAGAATCCTGGGTCTTTAAAAAAAACCAAAATGCTTTTGAAAAATACTTTCTTTTCCTTTTCTGTAATTACACTTATTAAGATTAGTAAATAACCATGGTTCATTCTCTCCTGATGTGCCAGAAAGTCACATTGGTGGTGCTATCCTTTCAGCACACTTTTTCAGAAAAGTAATTTTGAAAGTCTGCTGCAATGAGATTTTCTTAAATGATCAGTCAACAAGCAAGCATGTTCCACACCCTTTGGTAGGCACTAAGGTCACAAGGAAAAATGTGACATTTAGCTGTCCTCAGGTCCTAAAAGGGGAGAGAGAACATGAATACATAACGTGGGTTGTATGTGTGTGTGTGTGTATGTGTGTGTGTGTGTATGTGTGTGTGTGTGAAAAAACTTTAGTAGCTTAAAACTGCACCAAGATTTTGGGACATGCTGTATATACACATACATGCATACTATGGGTTTATACATAGAGAGACAGACATATACATTTACATATACAGACATATACATTTATATTCTGTGGTTTTCTCCCTTGACCAAATCAGCCTATTTTTGTCATACTTACTTGAGGGCATTTCAGAACTATCCTAATGGAGTAAAAAAAGAGCCCTGAACTAGTTGTTTAGTTCTAGGTTTGAATCCTGGCTCTGTGTGACCATGAGCAAGTTACTTAAGATCTCTGGTGTTCAGTTACCTCATCTGTAAAAGGGGATTTCCAAAAGTCTTGATGCAGCTTTAAGCTGTTGTTGAGTCATTTCAGTCCTGTCTGACTCTTCGTGACTATTTTGAGGTTTTCTTGGCAAAGATACTGGAGTGATTTGCCATTTCCTTCTCCAGCTCATTTTACAGATGAGGAAACTGAGACAAACAGGGTGAAGTGACTTGCCCAAGGTCACACAGGTAGTGTCTGAGGACAAATTTGAACTCACGAATAGTCTTCATTATTCTGAGCTTAATTCTCCATCTGTGGTACCACCTAGCTACCCCTAGATAACCAAGCTTACAGTTGCACCAAAACCTTTGGCATACCCCATATTACTTACAGCAACACCTTCCTCACAGGGCTGAGAAGAAGAAAGTGCTATGTCAGTCTTAATGTATTACATGAAAACGTTATTACTATTCGCTCAAAAGCTCCTTGAGGGTAAAGATTTCAGCATCTTCCAAATATCAAACTTCCAAATATTAAGCACTTTACAAATATTATCCCATTTCATTATCACAACAATCCTGGAAGGTATATGCTGTTACTACCATCATTTTGCTATTGAGAAAACTGAAGCAGAGAAAGAGAGAGAGAGAAAGAAAGAGAAGAGAGAGAGAGAGATTAAGCAAGCTGCCCAAAGTCATAGAGCTCCACAGGAATTTTTTTCTTTTCTTTCCTTTTTTTTGGGGGGGGGGAGTTGTTTGGGCTTGTATTTGGTGAGGGGGCATTGAGGGGAAAGGGAATTGGCATTTCCAGCACCTAGCACATCATGAATAGCTACTTCATAGAAGTCTCTTGACTCAAATTGCTAACTTATCTAGAAGATGGATTCCTGCTGGGGTTGCTGTCCCTGTTACCTCCGTCCTTCAACCTCTGCCAGCACCACTGAGGCTCAATTTTCTTCTTTTCTTCTTTGGATAGGTTCTTGTAAGGTAGGGGGAGAAATGTCATATCTCTGTTTCAAACTGTACATTGTTTTGATTTGACAACATGTCTTTTTAAATATGCAGACTGGGAAAACCTTTTAGAGCATATCTTTCTTATTAATAACAACTGTTCCTTACAGATTCTCTCCATGCTTTTGCCTTAACTGTCCCCAGAGCCTGGAATGCATTCCCTTCTCATTTCTACCTCTTAGAATCTCTAATTGCCATCAGGACTCAGGCACCACCTCCTACAAGAAACTTTTCCACATACTTCAGCTGCTAATGCCCTCCCCCAAACCCAACCAATTACACTTGTATCTACAAATCAATCATATTCCTTGGCAGGCTGCAAAACGAATTCATCTCTACAGGACTTTCTCTACCTTTATCCCACCTCCTCCTCATTTATCAACTCTCTTTTATGTGTTGTCTTTCTCCATTAGAATATAAGTTCCTTGAGGGTAGGTACTGTCTTTTTGCCTTCTTTTATTTGAACTCCCAGTGTTAACACAATGCTTGGCTAATAAACACTTAATAAATAATTGTTAATTGACCAAGTGTTGTGGTCTCCTTTAATAAAATGGAAATTCCTTAAGGGACAGTTCTGTTTCACTCTTATTCTTTTACCACCATTGCCTAGCATAGACCCCTGAAAAATAGTAAGTATTTAATAAATGTTGTTGAATTCTTAAATTGATATTTATATAAGTACTTTATGGTTTGTAAATAATTCTCTCTGTATATATGTGCATATGTGTGTATATATATATATATGTATGTGTATATATATAATACTTGTGTGTATATGTGTGTGTGTGTGTGTAATCATCTTACTTGAATCTCAGAAAACTCTATGAGACTGAAGTCAAGGTCACTGGCCTGAAACTCAGAACTTCCATTCTCCTCCTGCCAAGGGCCCACAGGATTCTGCTAGGCAAAATAAAATTTTATCAGTGAAAAAACTGAAATGGCAATAAAGAAATATTAGAAGTATTAGTAATACTTCAATTGGATTTCTGATCTCTTTGATGAGAATATTCTCTCCAAATATGCAGCTTGCAACAATGACCACCTATACTGTACAACGCTTATCCATGTCTCCCCATGCATTCCATTGAGTGATTCGTATTTCCTTGATATCACAAGGATAATAGTGAAGCACACAGGCTCTCAATTAGTTATCCTTTGTTTGGTTCCTGTGTGTACAACATGTTTTTTAATCATATATCTCTTTGATATGTCAGAAAATAGTTCCTTATTTGTAAAGTTGCAGTGTGCAAATGTCTACCATGTGCCTCTCTATTGCCTTCTGGGTTGGACTTAGTTTTAATTCTTCAGAAGTTGTATTACATAATGATTTGAATTCAGTAATACTGGTTGCATATTGGTATAATAATTATGAATGTTGCTTAGGACTAGGGTGGAGTTGAGGTCACTTGACCACTGAAGGCCTCTCTTTACTATATGAACGCACCTAATGACCAGGTTTAGGCCTGGCCTCCTGAAAAAAAAGTCAGACTTTTTTTTAGTACTCTTTGAATCATTACACCCTGACTTCACCATTCCTAGAGAAGATTTACCTAATGTTTAAGATGTGTTAGGGTCTCTCTGAATGGCAGAATAGGAAGTATTCAATGTAGCATATAAACCTGGCATGGGACAAATATTTATTTCTTTTATACAAATGAAATTCTTGACAGAAAAGGCTCTTCTAAGCACGTATTGACAGAAAAAAAATTAAGCAATCAAAAATATTAACTAATATTATACTCTCCCAGAAGACTAAGGCTTAAACTTTTGGGCATGAAGCAGTTTGCAGCGTTGCTGAATAGACGTTGCATATTTCACCTTGCTCTATACTGTCCCTTTCAAAGCAGAAATCTTCTTGCAAGCGATTGGTTTCATCTTTTGGCTAGTTTCATTTATGAGAGCAGCGAGAGCAGAAACTAGCCCCTGCCGCTGGTCGCTTCTGATAAAGCGATCCAGGAACTACAAAACTTTCAATATCAGAAGAATGCCTCAAACCTGGACAAACGAATCTGGAGGTCAATGTTTGGTCACTTACGACTAAGCCAAGAAGAATAAAGCAGAAGAGGTAGCCAGAGCCCTAGGCTCAGCACAAGTAGCCATGAGCTTCATTTCTAGCTACCACACAGGAGCAGCTGCCGTATTGCTGAGATTAGGAAAGAAAACCAGCTCTAGCCCCACTCCTCTAATAAGAGGTTCAAAGACTACTCACATGCTTAGCTGAAAGGAAGAGATAGAAACTCAGGTCATTTCCTTTTAAAGATTCACAAAACTAGGAGTTCTTCCTTGTTGGTTCCTATAAGTAAATGTGATAGTAAATGTAAAATTTGTTGCAATTCTTAGGGTGCTATATAAATGCTATCTACTAATGTTAGTAACACAGACATCTAGGTGGTGAAGTGGATAGACCACCAGGCCTCGAGTAAGGCAGACCCAAGTTCAAATCTTGCCTCAGACACTTACTAGTTGTGTGGTCCTAAGCAAGTCACTTAACCACATTTGCCTTGGTTTCCTCATCTATAAAATGAGCTGGAAAAGGAAATGGCAAACCACTCCAGTATCTTTGCCAAGAAAACCTCAAAGAGGATCATGGAGAGTTGAACATAACTGAACAACAAGAAAATGTTAATAAGGGAATTGCTTTACCATCCCCAAAGTGCTGAGTCCTTTTACACTAAATCTTGGCCGGAAAACAAAACAAACAAACAGGGGCTTCATCAAGCCCAAAGCAATCAAGCACTTGGCAGGCTTGGGTTTTCAGGCAGAGGCAATATGGGGCAATATGTGCACTCTGTGCACACCCTGTTATACTTGTATTTAAAAGACACCAATATTTGTTTCTAGGAATCATTTGAGTTCATTAAGGAAAACTTTGTCTTTTCCTAAAGGCAATAGAACCTGCTCTTCTATACTAAATACTATGATTCATGACCTTTCAAAACTTTGTATTTTTATCTTCATCACATGCTGACTTCACGATGCCACATACTTTCTAGTGAAAGTGATTGGATTTTCCAATAAAGAAACAAAAAATTTTTTAAAAATTGAATATTTCAATTTATTTAATTTCACTTAAGCTTACATTTAGCTGGGTGTTAATTTGCAAGTGTTAAATACATCACCAAAAATAAATGTTTCCATTTACAAATTTTAATCATATATATTCAGTTAAACCATTTATATTAATGACTTCTGTTTTTATATAGTATTGATTTCTGAATATGTTCCTCCCTCAGTCACGAAGAGCCTTCTCTTATTAAAAAACGTTTAAAGAGTAATTCAAAAAAACCAACCAACATGTTCACTAATTAGCACTATATGAAATGTTTACTACTCTCCCTTTTTTTTTCAAGCTTTTCTCCTAGGCCAAGTTTGGTCACTGTAATTATACAGTATTTTGTTGTATTATTCTTTCTATTTACACCATTATATTTATCGTAAATACTATTTTATTCTGGCTGTGCTTAATGCATTATGTATTAGTTCATATAAATATTCTCATGTTTCTTGGAATTTTTCACATTTGTTGCTTCTTATTAAAAAAAAACACAATCAAGTTACATTCTCTTTATTTCCTCATTGGGAAATTTAGTGTGTGGCTCACAGTCTTTCTCTCCTCCCCAACTCCTGCCCTCACACTAGAATACTTAAACATGTATTGTCCTTTCTCTGTCACCCTGACTTCACAGTTCTTCAATTTACTCATTTTTTTTTTTATAATCTACTCCTCCACTTCATCTCAGCTCCATAAAGGAATGGTCATGGTCATTTATCTTGCCATTACATACCCATCTGAAGATAATGGCAAGATAAAGACGAGATAAATGGCAAGATAAAGGTCAATGTGACACCAATTGGAGATGGCCTTCTCAAAGAGTTTAGTCATGAAGGAAAGGATTTATATAGAGCATTAGTTAATTGGAATGGACAGGAGAAACATGAGTATCTTTTTAGCCAGTAGAAATAGCCAGTAGATAGGGACAGATTAAGGATTTTAAGACAGAGAGATACCAGGCAGGTAATCTGCTGGAGGAAGTAGGATGGAATAGCTTTAGATATGCATGTTGAAGGGTTTCCCTTAGCAAACCTGTGAGATGGGGGGAAGGAGCAGATGGTAGCAAAAGACCCTTTATCTTCCCATTACCTACAAGTATTCTACTTTCATGTTCATGAACTCTGAAATTCCCTTTTCTGATGATTAGCTGTTGTCTTTCTACATCTCCCTTTGCCTTGCAAACCTTAACCCTCTTCTTTGTCTTCACTGCAAACTCCAGTCCTTACACCTCTCATTTCTTACTAAGCTATTCCCACCTGCACTGATTACACTCTTGATCCCTTGCAAAATCAGTTCAGTTCTATGTTGTCCTTTGGCTTCTTTATTTTATCCAGTCTTCTCCAGCTGAGTATTCTCCTTGAAGTACTCCCATATGTTCTGCCTTCACTCCTACTCGTGTGCTGCTGAATGAAGCACAAAAAAAGTCTTGAAACTGGGCTGATTGAGTCCATTAAAAATTTGTTACATAATGCCAAATGGGCACTCACTGCAGCAAGACAATCGCTTTACACCTCCTTAAAGCAATTCACTATCCCACTCCCCACAGCAGCCTTTTTCATCCTGCCTTTATCCTTCGATGACTCCCTTTCCCCTCATTATCTCAGGTGTAAAACTTGCCTCATTTCACTGAAAAAATTGAAGCCATTCACTGAGAGCTCCCCTTTTTTCTCCTCCTTCTCTGTTCATATCTCTCAGATATCTTCCACCATTATTTCTTCCTTTACACCTGTCTCACATGAAGAGATGGTCCATCTCTTTGCCAAGGCAAACTCTTCTGCATGCACACATGAAGTCATTCCATCCTGCCTTCTCCAATAGATTATGTCCCTTTCATCTTCTGTCTTTTCTCAGATATCATTACTCTGTCCCTGTCTACTGGATATTTGTACTACTTAAAAAGATGGTCATAATTTCCCCTGTCCAGCCCTATTAGCTAATGCTCAATATCAATCCTCTCTTTCATGACTAAACTCTTGATAAGTTCATCTACAAGTGGTGCCTCCATTTCCTTTCTTCTCACTCTTTTCTTAATTCTCTGCAGCATGGCTTCTGACCTCGCCATTCAACTAAAACTACTCCCTCCAAAGATAGCAATGATCTCTTAATTGAAAAATCTAATGGGCTTTTCTGAATCCTTATTCTTCTTGGCACCTCTGTGCCTTTGACTGAATCATTTTGTTTTCTTTGAAATTCTCTTCTTTCTAGGTTTTGGTGACACTGCTTTCCCCTGGTTCTCCTACTTGTCTGACTGTTTCTTTTAGTATCCTTTGCTAGTTCTTCATCTGAGTTATGCCCACTAATCATGGGTGTTCCTTAAGGCTCTATCCTCAGCTCTTACTATTTTATTATCCTCTCCTCTCCTCTCCCCTCCTCTTTTTCCCTCCTCCCCATATCCAATCACTTGCCAAGTTCTTTGATTTCACCTTAGCAACTACACACACACACACACACACAGAGCCTTCTTTATTCAGATACAGCTACTACCCCAGTGCAGAACCTCATCACCTAATGCCCTGATTATTGTAATAAATTTTTAGGTTAGTCTCTCTGCCTTAACTCTTTCACCACTGTGCTTCATAGACCAGAAGTCAAATTGATCTTTCTAAAACACAGAAACATATTTTAATCACCTCTTTTGTGCAAGGCACTGTGCCAAGCTCTGGCAATACAAAGAAAGGCAAAACCAAGTCCCCAGACTGAAATAACTGACAGTCTAATGGGGGAGACAACATCAAACAATTATGTACAAATAGGCTATACATATATAAGAAAACATATATGACATATCAACAGGAGATAATCAACAGAGGGAATAATCATAACATTTATGTAGTGTTTTAAGGTTTGCAAAGTATTTTTTTAATATTATCTCATTTTATCTTCATGATAACCTTGGGAGATAGATGCTGTTATTAACCCCATTTTACAGGTGAGGAAACAGGCAGATAGAAGTTTTGTGACTTGCCAAAGATCACAAAACAAACCTAGTCAGTGTCTGGGGTGGAATTAGAACTCAGATCTTCCTGACTCTCAGTTCAGTATTCTATCCAGTAGCTCAGCAAATGGGGATGAGGAGTGAGAGAATTCCAGATATGGAGGAAGGACGATGAAAATGCTTAGTGTCAGAAGACAGAGTGTCTTGTACAAGAAATAGCAATGAGATCAGTGTCAATAGAACTCAGAATACAAGGTGATGGGGAAGTATAAGGCACACAAAGACTGGAAAAGAGAAGGGGCAGATTATGAAGATCTTTGACGATCACACAGAAAAATTTAGATTTGATCTTGAAGGTGTTATGGAGACATGGGAGTTTGTTGAATAGTGACATGATATGGTCAAACTCGTGCTTTAGGAAGATGATGGAACTGAGTGGAGTACGAACAAGAATTGGGACAGTCAGTTCTGACAAAATGCCCCTTCCCTACCTCGCTATTCAACTTGATTGCTTCCCTATTATTTCAAGGATCAAATATAAAATCCTGTCTTTGGCTTTTAAAGCCCTTCATAACCTGCTTTCCATCCCCATCTTTCCAGTTTTCTTACACCTTATTCCTGCCCCTTACCCCACCACACACATACTCCGTGATCTAATGACAATGACCCACCATCTCCCAACTTCGGGCATTTGCATTGGCTGCACTTCATGCATGTAACACTCTCCCTCTTCATCCTTTCCTCCTGTCTTCCCTGGCCTTCTTCAAATGCCACCTAAAAATCTTACCATTTACAGGAAGCCTTTCTCTATCCCCTTAAGTATGTGTGCCCCCTCTGTTGATTTGTTTCAAACTGCTCTGTTATGTATCTTCTCGGTACACAGTTTTTTTCATGATCTCTCTCCATTAGACTGTGAACTCCCCGAGAACAAGAACTTTGTTTTGCCTTTCTTTGCATTCCTGTCACTTGGCACAATGACTAACATACAATAGGTGATTAATAAGTGATTGATACTTTATGATGAAATAATATTTTATTCATGTAACACATTTGTTTGGCCATGCCATAATCAACTAATGCCTATTCATTCCATTTCCAGTTTTTTCCTACTAAAACAAACAAAAGAAAAAATGAATCAATGCATATTTTGGTGTTTTGGACACTTTTCCTTGCCTTTGACCTCTTCAGACTATATATTTAGGAACAGGCCTGATCTCTGAATCAAAGGATATGGACATTGTACTATATATATTTTAAAAATCATTATTTAAATCTTGTTTTCATTATGGTTAAATTGATGTATAGTCCCACCAACAGTGTATTTACAATGCATTTTTATTTCCCTATAAGACTTCCAGCATTGATTATTTTCTCATCTTTTCCAATATACTGATTATGAGGGGACATTTTCCTTATTATCAGTGATTTGTAGTCATTTTTTCTTAGATTGATAATAGTGTTTTATTTTCTTTTAAGTCACTTTGATAGAGCGAAAAGAGCATTGACTTTGGAATAAGAGAATCTGGGTTCAAATCCTGGCCCTTTCATTTCTTAGTTGACTGACCTTGGGCAATTCCCTTAATTTTTCTTGTTCTCAGTTTCCCATGTGTAAGATGAAAGGAGTTGGAATAAATGATCTCTAATGTTCATTCAGAGCAAAGTCTATGATCTTCTGTATTATTTATTCACATTTTAACCCCTTGTCCAATGGGGAATAGTGTTTATTAATTTCTTGGATATCTTTTATATCAGACCTCTATCGGTGCTTTTTGGGACAGGGATTTTTTTTTCCTTTATAAACAGTTTTGCTTCTAATCTTGGATTATTTCATTTTGCCCATTAAAAAACTTTTCAATTTCTTATAATGTAATTATCTATTGCATATTTGTAGGACACCTAGGTGGCACAGTGGATAAAGCACCAGACCTGGAGTCAGGAAGACCTGAATTAAAATCTGACCTCAGAAACTTACTAGTTGCGTGATCCTTGAAAGTTATTTAATCTTGTTTGCCTTAGTTTCCTCATCTGTAAAATGATCTGGAGAAGAAAATGGTAAAGCACTGCAGTTTATTTGCCAAGAAAACCCCAAGTGGGGTCATGAAGAGTCAGGCATGACTGAAAAATAACTAAATAGCAATTGTATCTTTATATTGTCTATTCACTTTCTTGGTTCAGCAATTCCCCTCCTAACCATAGTGATGGAAGAAAATCTATCAATTTCTCTCTATTGTTTTTAGGTGAATTTCATATTTAAGTCAAGCAGCCATTTGGGACTAATTGTGTTATTTGGTGTAAGATACTGGTCAAAAACTGCTTTTGGCAGAACACTTTGCAGTTTTCCTAATAATTCTTTTCAAGTTTGAAGTCATTACTCCCATAGTTAAACTATTTTTAAAACTTAAAAAAGAATTATGGCAAAGACAGAATTCCATGCATATTTCATTGCACATTATTAAATTGATTTACGTATTTTGTTCTGTGCTGTTTTCAAAAATACTGCTAAAAGCTATTAATGGCCCTTTAAGGGATTTGTCCATTTAGAATACACTTCCCACTCAGAAATGGAAGAAGCTGTGACAGGAAAAGAAAATGCTGGTGGAAGATGCCAAAAGAGACAACATTTCTGACTGCACCTGCATCTGTGATAGAAGTATGCCAAGGCAGGCAAAGTCAGGATATCTATGACCCGAATATGTTGAATTTAGAAGAAGCACACCTCTGAAAGAATTCGCTTAATGGGACTTTAACTTAGGGAACCACTTCAGCTGTTAGTGAATAAGGCTAAGGCTAAATGGAAAGGGAGGGGAGAGAATAGGAGGGAAAAAGAGAAAAAAGGAGAGAGAGAAAGAAGGTAGAAGATCTGAGAGAGAAAACGAGAGAAAAATAGAGGGGGGGATTTGGAGGGGAAAAACAAAGCAACTTCAGATAGTGAGGACAAATCAGTGTTCAGGGGGACATATATCTCTAACTTAGCTGTGTTATGGTAACCTTATCTAGGTTGAAAGAGTACCAGAGTCAGTATTGGAATTGTGAAAGTCCTTAGAATCTTCTCAGAACATTTACTGAGAAGGTTATGTAGGAACCCAGGGAGCAGATAGAGAAAAAAGCATGATAAGTTCAGGGAATGCCAGCAGAAGTTCCTGTCTCCTTAGTCAGCCAAGGGATTCCGAGATTTCTGTGACAACTCACTGAACTAGAAAAGCCAGAAAACCATTAGCTGATATGAGAATTTACTTCCTTATTTCTTTGCAGAGGTGGTGGGCTATGGATGTGGAACTCTCTTCAGGAGTGAGAGACCTGCGGCCTCGAGGCCACATGAGACCCTCTAAGCCCTCAAGTATGGCCCTTTGACTGAATCCAACTTTGTTCTGTGAAGTTTGGATTCAGTCAAAGGGCCACACTTGAGAACCTAGAGGGCCACATGTGGCCTTCAGGCCACAGGTTCCCCACCCTTGCTCTAGATAATATTAAACATTTTAAATATGTTTTGCAAACCTTTTTAAAACATTATCTATTCTAAAGGGTGACTGCAGGGAATATTATAGGTGGGGAGTTTACATTAGGAAATATAAGTGTTATAAAAGCCAAAGGTAGCAATAAAAAATTTATTTAAAAAAAATAAAGTCGTTAACTGAACAACACTGACAAGCCATTACTCAAGAAAATAAGAATGAAGTTTATAAGTGATAGTTTCCAAAAGTATTTATAGGATTTACTCTCCTGGGAATTTTTTTTTCCATATTTTAATGCATTAATTACTGTGGCATTTTAAAGAAATGCTTTACCTTTCCCCTAAAAACCCTAAGCATTTGATATTGGATTTCTCTTTGTGTATCTGGTTCCCATGAATGCCAAAGTGACCAGGTGGCTCAGTCACACACAGCTAACCAAACAAACACCTGGCAGCTGCTAGCATGCTGTGATGGCAAAACCCAAGGGGATGCAATGGTATTCTTAGCTCGCCTCCTAAGAGCGTAGATTAGAATCGCAGTAAAATCCTCCGAACAATAAAAAGTGCTGCCACAGACATCAGAGAGGTATTTTACTAAAAACTCTAAATGACAGAAACAAACCAAGAGCTTTCACACTTGCTGCTTTGAAAGAGAGCCATATGAACATTGGAAGAACGTACTTCTATTCAAACTTTGACTAATAAAAAAAAAATGTAGCCACCAAACACCTTGAAATCAAGACTCACTGGTGAAAACAGGAAGTTCTGTGAGAAACAGACTTAATTCTTTTCTAATTATAACAGACTAGTTCCTGATTTTAGTCCAAGTAGGAAAAGTAGGTAAACTTTTGTACCTTCCTGTCTCTGATTTCATAATATGCCATTTATTTTCCCTTTTAAAGAAACTTTAACTATCTGATAGAAGAGATCAGTAAAAGCATTTCCTTCCCTCTTTTTTTTAACCAAGGTGGGAGAACATGGGTGTAGTCACTGATGTGGATTAGCTTTGGGTTATTAAGTGGAATCATTACTCTATCTCTTCTTATTCTCCATCTCTATTTCTTGTTTTCTGTTAAGGTGGTAAGAGAGCAGCACAGTACATAGTCATGGAAATGAAGATGATGAAGGACATATATTTTTTTAAAGAATTAAATGAAAAATTCTTTAAAGAAAATAACTTTTCTAAAGTACTTCAATGTCTCCCAAACCAAGAGAGACACCTGCTTTTAATTCCAGACTCAAGGTTCTATTCAACTCAAGCCTTCATTTGTTGTTTTATACACAAGCAGTGAAAGGCATTTAAATCAGTCTATGACCCCATGCTCTTATTTGCATTTCCTCCCTTCCCCCAAAAGCAATTATTATTTTTCATTTATCTAGCTTATGCCTATTGATTAACTAATATCCAAAATATAGTCCTTAAGAGGGAGAAGGAATGTATTATGGTCCCATTTGCAGTATAATAAGAACACACACACAAACATTCTATCTACATTGTATGTGTGTTCATATGTACACACATATATATATAGACATTTACACACATGCAGATATATGCATATATATTACATTTATACATACATATAAAGTATTCCAAAAGTCTAACTGCAGTGTTGTTACTTTATGGCAGGTGCTTCTGCTACCTACATTTTTTTTTTTTACTTTTTAGGCAACTGGGGTTAAATGACTTGCTCAGGGTCACACAGCTAGTGTCAAGTGTTGGTCTGAGGCCTGATTTGAACTCAGGTCCTCCTGACTTCAGGGCTAGTGCTCTATCCACTGTGCCACCTAGCTGCCCTAGCAGGGTTAAGTTATTAAAACTTAACACTGCATTAAGACTTTTGTGGACGTACTGTCTAAATTTTCTTATGCTCTTATAGTTCTCCTATGAAACAAAACACCACAATTTCAAAGAACAATGCATTTCCTTTTATTTTTAGGACTTTCTACTTTCAGTTGAACAAAATTAATTACCTATCTCATTGCTTGCTATAGAATAAGTAATTTTTTTTCTCATCTGAAAAAAAAAAGGTGAGATATGTTTTTCTCTCTTCTCAGCCTGCCAGGAAACAGCAGTTGTAATCTAGTGGAAATGCAGCAATTATTTTCAAGCCTTTGAAAAATGAATTAGACATGTGAAATGTCACCAATGTCTGACCATTGTAGACATTTCAGGGAAGAATATGCTGTTATGGATGATAGAGTTCATGTTAACCTGTTGACTCTCTTTGATATGGCAGATACAGCACATCCTAACAATCACTCTTTTCTAATGTAATGTCAAAAGGGCGTGATTGTAACAGTCCTGGAAACAAGAGGGAGTCTTATCTAATATTGGGCCAAGGAAAGTCTGAAGGTATGTTATGTGTAAAAGGGTCATAGAAGTGATCAGGGTGAAAATGTAAGAAATACAATGAGGAGAAAACAAAGACATTTACCTAATGGCTGAAGCAAGAGACTTTATAAATAGTATTTCTAGTAGGGTGAATTGAAGAACTTGGGAAAGATGACACTACCCAAAATATCTCCACATAGACCATTTGAGTACTTTCTATTGCTAAGCTCTAAGGGGTCAAGTTAAGCATTGCTTCTAGTTTGAAATAATTTATTTAATGATTATATATTTTTTTCAATTTCACCTATTGCCCCCTCCCAGGACTCTAGGCTCGTATGGACCAGTTTAGATCCAGGGAAATTGAGATCAAAGCTTAAGTTGTTTTTTTTTTCTCTTTGGCTCTTACTGACACCCCTCACCAAATTGCTTTGCCAATAAAGCATATACACACATAGGTATGTATGTATATGTCTATGTATATATATTATATATATAATATATATACACATACATATGTATTGTATATGTAGTGTGTATATGTGTGTGTGTTCCACTAAATGTTGAGCAACAACTCCCTTGTATATATTCAGTGTTCAATATTGAAATTTCTTCTAATTAAGGCTATATCAACAAAGTTAAAAAAAAAAACTAAACACCTCCACACAAGATGAAACATTCTGAAATAAGAGATGAGAGATCTACCTAAAGTCCCTAACCATCTTAACCATCTGCACCCCACAATGGGTACATCCAACACAAACTGGTAAACGTTTGTTTCAAACTCTTGTTGGAGTGACCTCTATCTGATTCTCTCATAGCAATGACTCAGTCTGAACCACATACACCATGTAAGAGACAGAAAACTTTGACTCTTCCTAGCCACAGGCTACTATTAGAGAAGTGATTACCCAAGTCTGAAATTCCAAAAATTTAGCAGTTAAATTTCAGAATTTTAATGTCAACCAGTTCTGCAAAACAACAGGAAAAAGGCATTCAGACATGAAGAACACACAAATCAAATATAATCGGGTTATCTAGCTGGAAATGACATACAACAGTGAGGATGGAGTTGTTTGGAAGGAAATTTTAGCACAGTGATTGTGCAGAATTTGTATTACTTCATCATATTTAGATATTACCAGACTGATCTTATTTACTTTTTTTATAGTCTCTAAAATCAATCACTCAATAAACAAATATTTATTAAATGACTACTATGTACCAGGCACTGTGCTAGGTGTTGGGCATATTTTAAATAATGAAACTGCTTAAGGAACTTACACTCTATTTGTGGAAATAGAGTACATACACGTAAGAAGAAGATAAGACTATGTTTTTAAAAATATGATTATTAAAAGTGGGACCCACAAGGGATAAAAGGATATAAAAGAATTAATATTTAAGGGAAATAATCAAACGAAAGTAAAGAGGAATCATTGCATTAGTGTTACTTGGACAAAAAAAAATACTCACTTCATCCTCATAAGTTTGGGAGGAATGGCACAGTGGAAAGTTAATTGACCAAAGATAAAGAAAGCAATAGATACAGGGAAGCTGGGAAAGGGATAATAATTTTTTTCAGTCATTTGAAAATCATGGTGAGGGAGTGGTTGACCTGTGACAGTGTAGAGTGATCCTAGAAGAGGTTGTTTTTACTGTTATTCATTAGTCATTTTTGAAGAGGATCAATGACATCACAACATGGGGGTCAGGGTACAGTGTGTATGGGTGATGTCTTGACTTGCATATTAATTGGATTTAAATGACACAGAATTGTACAAAGTTGTTAGCCTCCCTCTATCTTCCGGAGTCATTGAAGTCCAGCAGCAGGACAAAAGTCAGGATGACCGGCAGTGGCCCAGGATGCAGTACATGACCTTGGCATCTTAGATGTTTGACCAAACTCTAAGTACTTCAGCCACCTTTGTGCCCATTGGATTAATTTTTTCTCCTCTGCACATTCCTCCAGGGTAAGTCTTCACATGCTTGGTGTAGACATCCTGCCTAACTGACTGATGGGTTTGAAGCCTGTTGGTTACCCTTAACCTGGATTAGATTATCTGCCAAGACAGTTTAACCAGGGTGTGACTGATGCACCTGCTGCAGCTTCTTGGAATCACAGGTGAGAGTTGGGTGACAGGTGTACACCAAAGGTAGATGAGCAGCCCTGAGAAAGACTCAGCAAGCCCTCACTCCAGAGGTGCTAGTCCTTCCTGAACATCCCATGTACCCCATTCCTAGAGGAGGTAAGGGATAAGGTCAGGTGAATTAGGATGTTCTCAGACAGAAAGGGGAAATGAAAGGGTTTCATTTAATCACATACCTACAGATGGATAAAGAGATGAGAGGCTTATAATAGGTTTTATTTGAGGGCAATGGGTACCTTCAGAGACCAGTTTCTCTGAGTAATTGCTGTACTTTCCAACACTATATCCTACCCTAGGAGAATGTGTGTATGGCCCTCTGTAGTCCTCTAGCATCTCAGATCATAAATCCAGAGATAGAATATAAATGCCCCAGGATAGGTAATAACTTGGGTACAGAGTTTCTCTTAGCATGCCACATTGTGATGTATCTAAGATTGAGGCACACACACATACACACATACACACACACACACACACACACACACACACAAACCTCGCCATCACCACCACCGTCACTACCACTACCACTGACAATAACAAAGAAAAATACCAGGAAATGAAAAAGCTACAAATTGAATAGTTCAGGAATGGCAAAGAGGAGGGAAGTCATCTTTTTGCCCTTTGAGAGGCCTACTTTCATGAAGGACATAGAGAAAATAAGGAAGGAACACACAACTATATGGCCCAAGGATCAGAAGGTAAAATTCAGAATACCTTATTTGTTATGCAGTCATTTCAGTCATGTCTGACACTTCATGACCTCATTTGGGGTTTTCTTAGCAAAGACACTAGAGCGGTGGGCCATTCCCTTCTCCAGTTTATTTTACAGATGAGGAAACTGAGGCAAACAGGGATAAGTGACTTACCCAGGGTCATACACTTAGTAGTATATGAGGCCAGTTTGGATTTTGAGAAGATGAGTCTTCCTGACCCCAGTTCTGGCACTTTATCCACTACACCACCTAACTATCCTATAGAAATGCAGAGAAGAAAATAAATGAGGACCATTTTTCTAGGTGCTAATTCCTAACAAAGGAATTAATCAGAAAATTAAACAGAATGAGAAGGAGAGAGGGAAGATTTTGAAGTTCATGCTATCTGGGCAGGAAGAAGGAAAGATCAAAAGGGGAAATAAAAAGAAATCCACATTTTAAGAAAATAAGGATTTTGTGATAGGACAGATAAATGGGAGCTGGGGAAGAGGCTGTGGAAATTGACTCAGATGAAATTAGTATAAGTAAAAATAGTCAAAGGCTTAAAATTCAGACTTAAATGACAAAAATAAAATAAGTATGAATGGATTAAATTCCCTCAATGAAACAATAAAGAATGACAGAATCAATGAGAAAATCGAGTGCAATAGTTTTCTATTTGCAAGAAATACAACTGAAAAATAATGAAATAAACTAAATGAAAGTGAAAGAGTGGAATAAAACCTATTAACCTTTCTTTGGCCATTTCAAAAAAGTAGATATTACACAAACAATAGAGGGAAAAAAACCTCATAATATGAAGAAAGAAGAGGTTAGAAACTTAGTCATACTTAAAAGCATCATTGACAATGAAGCAAAATCATTTTAAAATATACCTACATCAAATTTCATGCACCTAAATTCAGAAAAAGTAGGTGAATTTCTAAACTAAAGCATATTAGTCCAAAGTTCCATAAATAACTTTTTAAAGAAGCCTGGGTTATCCAAATCACTTAAATAAGTCTCTCTCAATTTTAAGGAATTAAGCATTATCTTTTACATGAAATCTATGATAAAATGAAGTGGTAATTTTATGCGTTTTTGTGCACACATTCAAGTCCATCAGAGTCCTCGATTGAACAATGTGTAGTTTACATTTATGGCCCATTTGTAGGAATCAGCACATTTTTACTAGTTTAAATACCTCTAAAAGTTCATACTTAGATCTTTGTTCTGTTTTGTTTAGTTTTTTGGGGGGAAGTTGTTTTTGTCTATGATTGATATTATGCCAAATCTTTGGTCAGGGACACATGTCCCACTTATAACTGTGTTCAAAGGGAAAATATAAAACTATAGAGCTTCAGAGATGGGAGAGGTGGGGTGCCAAGAGCCTCAGAGGGAATCAAATCAAACTGTTCTTTGTGCAGGAATGTCCTTTAACAAGGGGTCTGTCTAGCTATAAGGGAAGCAGACACAGTCCCAGTTGGAAATTAATGTCTCCAACAAACCTACATCTAATTCCACACCACGATAACATCCCAATTACCACCCTAATTTATTCTCATGAACACAGGCTAGCAAAGAGTATCAGGGTTTTAACCACTGATATGTTGTATATCAGACTTATCAAAGGATATGATAAAAATATTTTATTCTCAATGGAAAATTTCTCTGCATGAGTTGCTCACTTTTTTTTATTTTTCTTTAGTAAAATCTGTCTATTTTTTTTCTTTTATGATCCCTTCTCTCCCTGTTTGGTTAAGAATTCTCTTAGTTATAGATGTCCAATGTATCTCCTTCCATTTCCCTCTATTTTTTTCAAGATGTTGCCATGCTAGACCACATATCTATTGGCAACCTATTGTGATAGACAGTGTCAAATGACAGCCTAAATGTATTTTCTTTGTAACTGTTTTCCAGTTTTCACAATTCTTTTCTTTCTTTTTTGCAATAGGGAGGTTTTAGCTTAGTAGTTTATATTCTTGGGTTCACAAAACACTGGAGTATTGATTTTTGTCTTAATTATTACTTATCTACTCTATTCCATTGTTCTACTTTTCTGTTTTTAATCAGTACCAAATAATTTTGATGACTGTGTTCTATGCACCTATTTGCAAAGAATAGGTTTGAACCATGTAGAGCAAATAACTTAAATTCTTCAATATGTTTATGAAATCATCCCAATCGATGTTCTTTTTATAGTTGAATCACTTGTCGCCACAAATTGGACATATCATGTACTTAGGGAACCTTAGAGGTCACTAATGCACAACTCATTATTTTACAGAGGCCAAAACAGGTGAAAGGACTTGGCCAAAGTCATATAGACCAGGGGTGTCAAACTCAAATAGAAAAGTGTGTGGAAGCCACAGACTTAGAAAATCACAAATTATCATTATCTATATTTTGTTGTTTTTTTTTATTTTGTTAAATATTTTCCAATTGCATTTTAATCTGGTTGTGATACACTCAGAAGTGTTGCAGAGGCTTGTGGCCCAGGGGCCCCATATTTGACACCTTTACTTTGGATTGTAAGAGGCGTCAGAAAACAGTTCCTCTCTCTGAAGATTCAGTATACAACATGCTTATCCCAAAAGCACTTTGAATCTGTTTCAAAGAACTAGGTAGCATTTTCCATATCTTAACGTGAAAAATAGGAGAGAAAATTACAAAATAATTTTGAATGAAAAAAAATCTAATCCTACTAGCAAATATATCAACATTTAACTGTATGGGGGGTGGGAGTGAAAATACAACAAAACCTACATGGATTTTGCTTTCAGATTTTTTTTGCCATTGAAGTCTGATGATTAAAAAGTCATTTTCACATTTTATAACAAAAAGCAGTATTTGTCTGACGGTTTGTGCTCTTTTATACAGATCTGCTTCAGACAGCCTCAAGAGGCTAGGTGGGATGTAGATAGACTTTTGGTTACGTGCTTGAAATATTCCCAGGAATACCTTTATTCAGATTGTATGAAAGAAATATGAGGAGACAATCACCCAGGAAATATACTGTAAGAATAAACAACATAAATGAATAATCACAAACAATTATCAACTGCATGGAACATTGTTCAAAATAACTAATAAGAAGAGAAATTTGATTTAAGGAATTTCTGAGTTTTGTATCTCACTTACATCCAGAAATTTAGCAAAGGTAATGAACTATGAAAACAGTTGACACTAGAGAGGTAGTGGGAAAACAAGAGCACTAGTTCTTTTTGCTGGATGTGTGTGTGTGTGTGTATTTCATCCAACCTTTCTGACAAGAAAGTTGGAATTATGCTTTTTTAAAAAGTGATTTTAAAAAGGGGGGGCAGCTAAGTGGCACAGTGGATAGAGCACCAGCCCTGAAGTCAGGAGGACCTGAGTTCAAATTCAGCCTCAGACCAAACACTTGACACTTACTAGCTATGTGACCCTGTGCAAGTCACTTAACCCCAATTGCCTTTAAAAAAAAAGTGGTTGAAATGTACACATATGTATGTCATGTACATATCCCACTGCTAGACTTATATCCCAAGGAACTAAAAGAGAGAAAGAAAGGTCTCCTTTGTGCCAAAATATCCATTGCAACATTTTTTTTGTATCATTCAAGAAATGGAAACAAAATAGGTGCCCATCAGTTAAAGAATGAATGGTTAAATGGATTGTGATGTATGAATGTTATGAAAAATTACTGTTTCATAAGAAAAAAATAAGTATGAAGAATTCATGTTTATTATAATGTGTGGGTAGAGCTAAAATGGCAGAGTAAAGATACAATTTTTGTCAACTTCTCCCAACGCACTCTCTCAACAACAGCTTAAAAATTTATGAGCAGAAACGTCAATAAAAATTCCCATTGAGTCATTTTCCAGGCCTGGACAACCTAGGAAAATAGAAAGAGATATGTGCAGACACGGAGGCTGGCTGGGACGGCAGTACAGTGAAACTGGTGCTGCCTAGGGGCTAGGCTGTGACTGTGGCAGCAGGCTGAACACCTGGTCAAAAAGAGTTCCAAGGGGACCCTTGTACCAGATCTCGGAACAAGAATGAATGCCTTTTGGCAGCTCTGTTGTCCATTATACAATTCTAGGTCATAGTGCAAGGAAAGAGAAAAGAGGTCATCATCTACACAGACAAGGAAGACAGCAACTCAACCTCTCCCTAGATCATATCATATAGGTAGCAACAAACAATTACCAAGCTATAAAAGCAGCAAAAAGCCATCAAATACAGAAGGTCAAACTAGTGATTCCCCCACTCCCAAGTGAGCAAATTCCAACTCTAACATAAAGTCCAAAGTCAACAAATAGGTTGAAAAAATGGAATAAAAAAAAAACCTGAACATAACTCAAGACATAAATTCAGAAGACAATGACTTGAAAATAGCTACATGCAAAGTCTCAAAGAAAATGCAGATCAAACACAAGTCAAACAAGAAAAAGATTAAAAAGGAGAAAAATATTTTAAAAATCAAATAAGAGTGGTAGAAGAAAGATTGGAAGGAGAAATGAGAGCTATGCAAGAAAATTATGAAAAGAAAATTAACAGCTTTTGGTAAAAGAGGCACAAAAATACTGAAGAAAATACCTCATCAAAATTAGAATTGGCCAAATGGTAAAAGAGGTACAAAACCTCACTGAGGAAAATCACTTCTTAATTTTTTTTTCATGAGGCAATTGGGGTTAAGTGACTTACCTAGAGTCACATAGCTAGTAAGTGTTAGGTCTCTGAGTTTGGGAACTCAGATCCTCCTGACTCCAGAACCAATGCTCTATCCACTGCACCATCTAGCTGCCCCTCCTTAAAAATTATAATTAATTAAATGGATAGTAATGACTCCATGAGGCATCAAGAAACAAAGTCAAAAGACTGAAAAAAAAAATATGAGAAATATCTCATAGGAAAAACAACTGGCTTAAAGAATATATTGAAGAGAGATAATTTAAGAACTATTGGATGACCAGAAAGCCATGATAAAAAAAAAAAAGAAATAAAAATGAACCTAGACTTTTTTTTTTTTTGGCTAGGCAATGGGGCTAAGTGACTTGCCCAGGATCACACAGCTAGTAAGTGTCAAGTGTCTGAGGCCAGATTTGAATTCAGGTCCTCCTGACTTCAGGGTTGGTGCTCTATTCACTGCACCACCTAGCTGCACCTGAACCTAGACATCTTATTTCAAGAAATTATAAAAGAAAATTGCCAAGATATCTTAGAAGTAGAGTGCAAAATAGAAATTGAAAGACTCAAGTAGTCATCTCTTGAAAGAAATTCCAAAATTAAAACTCCCAAGTATCTTATATCCAAATTCCAGAGCTCTTAGGTCAGAAAGAAAATGCTCCAAGTAGCCAGAAAGAGAAAAAAAAAAATCCAAATCCCACAGAACCACAGTCAGGATTATACAAGATACAATAGCCAACACTCTAAAGGATCAGGAGGATGGGAATATGATTTTCTGGAAGGCAAAGGAATTAAGATACAACCAAGAATAACCTAACCTGCAAAACTGAATATAATCCTACAAAAGAAAAATAGACATTTAATGATTTTTTTCCAGTCATGTTTATCTTCTTATGCTCCTCTTGAGTTTTGTGTTTGCATGTTAAATATTCCACTTAGCTCTGGTATTTTCCTCAGGAATGGTTGAAAGTTCTCTAATTCACTAAATTCAAGGAGGGAAGAATTTATACACTCACACAGTTGAGTACAAAAATTTATCTTATTTAAGAGGGAATTAGGAAGGGAAAGGTTTAAGATGAGAGGGAAAAGTGATAAGACAGAGGGTAGATTAAGGGAGGCAGTGGTTCAAAGCAAAAGAGACTTTTGAGGAGGGACAAGGTGAAAAAGAGAATAATTGATTAAAAAAAAAGGAGGAAAATACAGTTAGCAATAATAACTGTGAATGTTCATGATTTATGGATGAAGTCATCTATAAAAATAAAGAAGATAGCAGGATAGATTAGAAAACTGAATTCAACAATATGTTGTTTAAAAGAGACACATTTGCAACTTAAAGATACATGCAGAGTTAAAATAAGGATCTGGAACAGAATCTGCTGTGTTTCAGCTGAAGGAGAAAAGGCAGGAGTAGCAATCATGATCCCACCAAAACAAAAGCAAAAATATACCTGATAAGAGATAGTCAGGAAAACTACATTTTGCTGAAAGGTGCCATGAACAATGATTTAATATCAATACTGAATATATATGCATCAAATGGAATAGTATCCAATTTCTTGAAGAAAATGTTAAATTGGTTATAGGAGAAAATGAAAAGTAAAACCAAACTAGTAGGACATCTCAATTTTTCCCTCACAGAGCTAGAAAATTTAACTATAATATAAATGAGAAAGGGTTGAAGGAGATTAATAGAATTTTTAGAAAAGTTAGATATGTTAGACCTCTGGGAAATATTGAATGTACTGATACTCATCCTCTGATACTGATAGATGGCATAGCCTGATCCACAGATATTTGGTGTAACATCTATGTTCTAAGAAATTCCTGTCTAAGATTTAACACACATTAACTAGTAGTGTTGCAAAAAAGAGAGAAATGTAATTTCAGAACTCAATTTATCATATGTAACAAGACATGAATTCAAATATATCTTTTTAAAGGTATCTGGAAAAATCCTTAAGGAAGCAGTTGAGAGGGGTAGGTAGGTGGCTCAGTGGATAGAGCACTGGCCCTGGAGTCAGGATGACCTGAGCTCAAACCTGGCCTTAGACACTTAGTTAGCTAGCTGTGTGACCCTGGACAAGCCACTTAATCCCTATTGCCTCCAAAATTTAAAAAAATACTACCAAAAAAAAAAAGAAGCAGTTGAGGAAAATAAAATCATTTATCCCATGGCTTCACCAAATTGCATATAATGTCCCTTAATATTCAATAAACTGGGGTAATATAGAACCACTTTGAATCAATACATTCAGTAAAATGCAAATTTTAGTGATTTCTTCAATGAACCAAGGTCAGAAATAATGTTTGTATATGTGCATGTGTGTATACACATATTCACATATGTGTATGTGTATATATATATACATATATATGTGCATATATATGTATATATATATATATATATACTCACCTACCAAAGTTGTGATCATCCCTGAGATACATTTTATAGCAGGGAGGTTTTAACAGTATGTTTAGAATGAATATAATCATCATAAAAATGAGAAGAAATAATGAAAAAGTCATGTAACAAAATTGGCAGAAAATAGGGAAATTCTATGTTGGAAGGAGTATGGAAAGATAAGACACACTAATTTATTGATGGTAGAGCTGTGAATTGCTTCCCTTTCAGGAAAACATTTTGAAATTTTGTAACAAAAGTTGTGACTTATCCATGTCCTTTGATTCCACTAATGGGCTTGCAACCTAAGCAAGTTAAAAATGCAAAAAAAAAAAAAATGATAATACTTTTAAAAGGTTCATAACAGCATTAGTGTAGTGAATAAATATCCTAGGAATATCTAGCATAGAGTGTCGGACTCAGAGATAGGAAAACCTGAAGTGAAATCCTGACTCAGACTTTCTGTGTGTCTTTGGACAAATTACTTAACCTCTTTATATGTCATTTTTGTATTTGTAAAATAGGAGAGTTGCACCTACTTCAGAGGGTTTTTTTGTTATCAAATGAAATGACATATAAAGCTCTTTGTGAACCTTAAAGTCTTATATAAATGCAATTTAATTATCATCAATAAAATACGTACAATTCAGTATGCCAAGAGAAGAAAAAGAGGACTCTCTATTAAATGGTGAACTTCTCTTCTCTACAGGAAGCTTCAATAGCTTATAACTACACTAAGACTTTTGGGATACTGTATATTAAATGGAACAAGGCACTAATAAGTTATGGTTTGTGTCCTCTGAAGTTTTTTCCCCCCTACACATTATAATATTATATTATCTCTTCTTTTGCTTTTAAAAAATACGTCCACCACTATTCACAATTTACTACTGCTGCCTTCACCACTAGCTTTTTGTCATTTAAAATGACAAAAAGCAAGAAACAAAATGTGTGCATACTATTTAGAAAATGATTGAATAAGCTACAGTATATGAAGGCAATAGAACATTATTATGTCACCAAGATAACAAATATGAAAAATTCAGAGAAACTTGGTAGGTCAGCATGAATTAATGCAAAGTAAAGAAAAGCAAAAAAAAAAAAAAAGAAGAAGAAGAACTAAAAGATTCCAACAAAGTAAATAAAGATGCCATTCAAGGCAACAAAATTTTGGTCAAATACAGTGAACCATGTTGGTAAGAAACTTTTCAAAATTAAAACTCATACCCTTCTTTTCTGTTAACAATCCTTGACAATAACAAAAGTAGAAAGTGAACCCTACTATGTCCAGTCACTCTATTAAGTCTTTTTTTAAAAATTGAACTGTTTTCTGAGAATTTGTAATGGAAGGTGGTGTTGGGTTGTATCTGTTGTGTCAAGACAAAATGTATTGATTCAAATTAATTTAAAAGAATAATAAAAGAATAGAGCCATGTAAATGAAGAGTAAAGTAGTCATTTGGTTTGCCAAAAGAACTGAGTAAAAGTGGTCACATGTTTATATTTAATAATTTTCCATTTTTGTTTTTTAAATTTTCTCATTTATTCATAAAGCCTTACTTTTCACCCTCAGTGCTCCCAAATCCCACAGTTCTATCAAATATTCATTGAAACAGGGCAGGTGAAGACAAGGATGAGTCAAACAAACCTGGAAATATACATATTCACTTGTCCAGAGAGTCTTGCTCTGCCCTCAAATCTATCTCATTTATTTACTCATAGATACCTTTCCAAAAATATAGTTGACCTTAAAATATGGAGGGGAAAGAGCACATGAAGAAAAAGAAAATAAACAAATGGTTGAGGCAGTTTTAAAGGATGAGTAATTAACAGTACAATGGTTGGAGGAGACAATCAGCAAATATTCATTTAAATCAAATCAACAAGAATTTATTAAGCATGTAGTATGTGCCAGGTACTGTATTAAGTACTAGGAGTACCAATAAAAACAAAAAGAAGAGAAAACCCCTGTTCTCAAAAGGCTTACATTCTTTTTTTTTTTTTGGCTTACATTCTTAAGGGGGAAAATAACACATAAAGGGAGCTGAAAAATATTGGGAGGGCACCTTTCACTTTTCCCCTTCAGGATCTAGACCTTTGATTCCTTCAAATAAATTTTGTAATTATTCTGTATATTTCTATAAAGTAACCTCTTGAGAGATTAATAAGTATATCACTAAATCTTTAAAACAATTTAGGTAATATCACTCTTATTGTATTAGCAGAGTCTAACCATCATTATTGTTTCTTCAATTGTTTATGTCTTCCTTTATTTCTCTATTTTTGTAATTGTATTCACAAAAGCCCTATGGTTGAACTTGATAGCTTAACAGTCAAATATCTTATTCATTTTGCAGTTATTTTAAATGGCATTTCCCTTTTTATGTTTTCCTCCTATGTTTTATTATGTATAGAGAGGCTTTGAATCTGTGGTTTTATTTTGCATCTTTTTACCTTACTGAAGCTTAATTATTTCAAGTAATTTTCTTTATTCAAGTACATAGAGTTCTTAAAGGAAACCATCGTATCTTTTGTACATGGAGCCAATTTTGTGTCTCATTTGCTTATGTTTATTTCTTCAATTTCTTTTTTCATTTAGAAATGTTTTATTAAGACTTTAAACAGCATTATCACTTCCCAATGACTACTCTACTTTAATAAAAATCTTGCCTTGTAATAATTAATGTAGATAAGCCAGAAAGTCAGTACATTGACCCCAATATCACAATGTATGCCTCATTTCACACCTGTAGTCTACCACTTTTCTGCTAGGGGGGGAGGTATGATTCACCATTACTCCTCTGAAGTCATAATTGATCACTTAATTGATGGAAGATCCATTATTCTTTGAAGCTCTCTTTTAACCTTTTTTTCTAAGTCAGTTGTTTTTTGTTCTACATAACTCTTCAATTTTGCAGTCTTTTTTTAATTTCATGAATATTTCTTGTTATATAATTCAGGTTTGGAGTTTTAATCTTTATTTTATTTCAGTGTGTACCATGATTTGCTATAATGTTCTAAGTTCTGTTTTAACTCACACATTCTCCTTTGGACTTTCCCAGTCCAAATTTTATTTTGTATATAGTTTAAATCCAGTAATCCTACTTTATATTTCTTCTTTCAGTTATTTTATTAGGCCTAACCACTACTATCTGGGTTCTTGTAGCCACTCTATTCTCTCTTCTAATGTTCTAATTGAAATTGTTAAAGAATAATTCCCTTATGGACATTTTTTCCTGGTGTTCTCTTGTTCCATTGAAAGCTTCATTGAAAACTTCTTTCCTTTCTCATTTCTTCATTCTCTTTGCTGCTCTTCTTTGGGGTTTTCTTTCCTATCCCTTTACTTAGTTGTCATTTTCATTTTAGTTTAGTTAATGAATTTCTACCTATTTTGAGGTGATCAGGGGGTAATTGAAAGCCATAGCACTGAAGTCCCTTGAAAATTTCCTTACTTAGAGATAGCTAGGTGGCACAGTGGATAGAGCACTGGCCCTGGATTCAGGAGGACCTGAGTTCAAATCTGGCCTTAGACACATAACACTTACTAGTTGTGTGACCCTGGGCAAGTCACTTCACCCCATTGCCTAGTCAAAAAAAAAGGAAAATTTCTTTACTTGTTTTTCCCTATAATTTGTAAAATATTCCAGGCTTCCATCAACTATATTCCTAGTGGAAAGATTGTCACACCAAGACATATCTTCTTTACATATATTTGTAATGTTTCAAATTATTCATTTATGTGGCATAAGAGCCTGTATATGGAAAAAGCTATACATCATGATTGAAGGGTGATTATGGTCTATAAATAGTACAATAGTAGAGCTGTAATTTTCTAGTTAAATGACTTTTTTCAGAGACTTACATAATCCCAAGGACCAATAAGGAAATCAACAAAATTGCCCAAAACTAATAACAGTTCTTGAGGAAGTATCAATACTTATGTTCATAATTGATTATGATATCCAAGAAACAATATAGCAATGAAATAAGAAAAAAACCCACCAACTCTAAGTCAGATCTATAAAAGAGAATTCTTCCTTGCCATTTCCCAGTTGGATAGGAAGCTCCATATTTTAGCAGAGCAGAAAGTCCTGAGAATTTCTGAATTCTTTGTAGTTTCTCAACTATCAGAGGTTCCCAGAGTTAAAATGCTATCCTACTCATCATTATCAATTTCCAAGGTCCATTCCAGTAGTACAATTCATAGATTCTCTAAGGAACTCAAAGACCTGAAAGAAGCAATTTTTAATTATTGGATAACTATCCAGAAACTATGCTTTGAAAATATTTTTTTAAATAATATATAATCTGTGGGGAAGGACAAAGCACACACAAAGAGATCTTGTGGCAACTCTGATTTCCTCTTTCCATTAACTATATAATTGATATCTTTAAAGGAATTTTTGAGGAGTCAAAATTCAAATGATTGCCAGATTTTTTTCTCTGTAGTTATCTCCCCTTAGACAATAATACATGAAAAAGAGCAGTCCTAATTCTAGAGTCAGAGGACCTGAGGTTAAATATTACCTCCATGTGTGACCTTTTGCAAGTCTGTAGCTCTTTTCCCTGGGTCTCAGTTACCTCAGTTGTAAAATGAAGAAGTGTTGACTTAGATGGTCTCTGAGGTTCCTCCCAGTTCCAAATCTGATTCTATGACTATACCTTCTATAATTAATTGTGGCATTTCTGATGTCTAAAAAACCACACTGCACATAGAGCATACTCAATTGATGGTGGTGATGATAAAGGTGATGATAAAGGTGATATTGTTCTCTAAAATGACATCTTGCAATTCAGATCATCAGAATAGATAAATACTAAGAAAATCTCACCCAGCTGTGTTATTCAAAGCTTGGAGAGTGACTTGTATATGAATACTCTTACAGTGTTCTTCTCAAAACAGAATATTTTTAGTGATTTCCTTTTTGGGCTAATTAGATCTACTGGCTTTTACAGTACACTGAAATTTTCCAATTACATGACAGTGGAATTGAAATCATTTTGTAAGTATGACACATTGCGTTTAGAAGTAATAATAATTAAAATTAGGACAAAGAGTAAATTGAATCAGATCAAATAAAAATTAATCCAATAAATGAATTTTGTTTTAAATTAGTAGCCAGAAGTTAAAGTCTTCCTAAATGATACCGAAGCAAGACACTGTGTGGAATCAACGTCCTCATATTGTACCTAATAATTTAGCAAACTTGGAAGTACTATTCTCTGTTGACTTTCTTTTATTACCTTTTACAAGGATTACCTGTTCCAGTTGCCCAAGTTAAGGGCAGTAGTTGAAATGAACCATAAATTTGCGCTGAACCCCACGAGCCACAAATTGGAGCAGATTTGACTTTCTGGCCTCTTCCACCCATCCTGTCAAGAGCCAGCTTCTCATTGACCATAGGAAGCAGTTTTCCATGCCGATGTTTATAAATGAGAATGTGGGATTGCATCTGTTACTCCTTCTTTTGTTTTGACTTTCCCTCCCCTCTACCCATTGTGGTTGCTTCAATGAGTATTGTCCCACACCACAGGTTCAGAAAAGTCACCATTAGCTGTGACAGGAGTGTGTATAATTTCCAGTTTAGTCCACCAGAGAAAGAAAAACACAGAGTAGAGAGTTCTATTCTGTTGCCTTGAACTTCATATGTAACTCTGAAATAATATTCTCTTTACTTTATCTTACTTTGGTCTGTGATCTGGTGACCAGAGACTGGTGAAGGGTGACAATGATGATCTCCTCTGACAATAGGGGGTTTCCCACCCTATGCTCTCATTTCAAAGGAGTCCATGTGGTTTCTGAGGGAAGATTAGAGGAAAGGTGACATTGATGGCTCTAATACAGCTTTGAATTATCACTGAGGAGTTACATACTATGGTGCTCACGCCATCTTTATGAAATGGGTTATACTCATTCCTTTGATGTCCAGTAACTTGCCCCAGTTCCCAGGGGTCAGCAGGCCATTAATTTGTGTACACTTCTCTCATCAGGAAAATTTCAAAAAATTAAGTTTATCACTATCACTCAAAAAGAATTTATTATGCAGCTATGTACTGGCACACCTCCTACCTTTCCAGTCTTCTTACATCTTACTCCCCTTTTTATATTGTACGATTCAGTGACACTGGCCTCTTTGCTCTTCCTTACACATGACATCCCATCTCTCTCTTTCTTTTTTTTTTTAGGTAATTGGGGTTAAGTGACTTGCCCAGGGTCTCACAGCTAGTAAGTGTCAAGTGTTTGGTCTGAGGCTGGATTTGAACTCAAGTCCTCCTGACTTCAGGACCGGTGCTCTATCTACTGTGCCACCTTGCTTCCCCTAACATCCCATCTCTCAATTCCAAGTTTTTTCATTGACTGTCCTCCATCCTCATCTCCGCCTCCTGGCTTCTCTGGCGTCCTTCAACTCTCAACTAAGCTCCACCTTCTGCAAGAAGCCTTTCCCAGGCCTCCTTAACCTGAGCACCTCTCTGTTGGTTATCCCCAGTTTATCCTTTATATATCTTGTTTGTACATGAGTGCTTGCATGTTATCTTTCTAACTAGACTGTGAGCTCCTTGACAGCAAGGACTGTTTATTCCTTTCTTTGTAGCTCTTAGCCTAGTACTTGACACCTAGTAGGCATTTAATAAATGCTCCTCGACTGACTGAAAGAGCATTGCATGTGAAGAGACTTGCCCAGATGTAAGAAGCACAAACTGGGCCCAGAACTTCCTCACTCAAGCCAGCTTTCTCTATCCACTTATTAAGGCCACTCAAATCCAGTGACTATTGTCATGTAAATTAAACATTAAAATGCAAGTGAATTCAGAATAATTTCAAGAAAAAATATTGGATCTGGAGAAGAAAGGGTATGCCACACATCTATTTTCCCAGTAGAAAATGAAAGACTGAAAAATAAAAAAAAATAATTATATTAAAAATTTTTAAATAAAGAAAAAAGATTATTTTTGTGCAATGTCACATGCATTATAGGATACTTTGGGGGACTTTTGGGGTCATTTTTGCCTGGTTTTCATTATTACAGGGGAGAGGGAGAAATCTTGATTTTTTTTAAAGAATGACTGATTTTAATAAGCATGAATGAAATATTTTTTAAAAACAGAATGTAAATGCAAAATAATTTTTGAAAATAAAATAAATCCATAAAAAATAGCTTTTCAGTAAATAATGATAGCTAGCATCCATATAACATTTTAAAGTTTGCAAAATGTTCAATACATATCATCTCATTTACCATTACAACAACTCTAGGAAGTAATTATTTGGGAAACTATTTTTATCCCCTTTTTACAAATGAGGAAACTGGGTCTAGAAAAAGATACACGATTTTCCCAAAGTCATACAGCTTGTCAGTGTCTGAGGTTGGATTAAAATTCAGGGCTTCAGGATTCAAGTCCAACACTCTATCCATTGTGCCACCAATTTACCACAAAAACAAAATTCAAGAGGAAGAGATATTCCATTTAATATAACAAAATCCATTAAATAACACAAGGAATTTACCGTTGTTGGAAATCATCTCTGGTGCCCAAACAGGCACAGTAAGTTAGATAGACTGAGGGTGAGTGAGGCAGTGAAACCTTTAATACGCTTCCCGCAGGAAGTGGGTGTGGAACTTGAGATGAGCACACACACAGACACACACACACGCACACACACACACACACACACACACACACACACGCTACAGAAGCGAGAGCAAACCTTACATCCCTTACTGTGGGCGGCAAGTCTCTCCTAGCTGACTTTCATATGTAGAAGTCAGCGCAGGTCACAGACGCCCCAAAACACCCACCACATGTTCCCCTAGGCAAATTTCAAGCATGAGCTCTCTAAGTAAAACTTAACCTTTGTCCTCCTTCAAGCCTCTTTAATCAAACAACCAGTTTCAGCTGATTCTTGAAGCGCCTGACCCTTTCCCCTCAATTTCCTTATATGGAAACATAATCGTTTCTTACTTCTCACATCTTCATAGAACACATGTAGGACCTGTTAAATATAATTTAAAATAATTCCATAAGAATAAAAGAAGACTCAATTATTTGGAAAATTATTCTAAATTAAATGGCAAGGCTGGGCCGTTATAGTAAAAATTAAAATGCTGCCCAAATCACTTTGTAGATTTACAGCTATGCTAATCGAATTAGCAGAAATAATTTATAAAGTCAGCAAAATAAAAAAAATGTAAGACTTAAAAGTTCAGGGTATCAATACATCATAAAAAAGTAGCCACTCCTAGTGAGGCTTGGTGTTACCAGATCTTATGCTAGTCTAATTTGCAAAACAAAACTAACTGGTGTTGTATAAAAATAGAAAAGTAGTTAGTGAAATTGACTAGTTATGAAAGACCCGGAAACAAATGTCCAGATAGGTCTAGTGTGTGATAGACCAAAGAATGTAAACCACTAAGGAAGAGGATTCTTTATTTACCAAGAACTACTGGGAAAACTGGAGTCTGGTAAAAAAAAATTCTTTTAGATCTACATCTTGTGTCTTACACAACAATCTATAAACAAATAAACCATCTAAATGTAAAGAGATATGACCCAGAAATATGAGAAGAGAGATGATTTCTTTCACAATTGAAAAGGGAGGGGAGGTTAAAATGTATAATTGGACTATAGATAGAAGAGATTATAAAACATAAAGTAGAACCAAGTATACATGATAAAAGATTTTTGAGAATTAAAATTAATATATAATAAGAAAATAAACCAATTTGGAAGAGATCTTTTTGTTGAACTTTTCCAATAAAAAGTTCTACATCTAAAACCATTAGAAAATTTATACAAATATGTCATTTCCAATAGACAATCAAAAGTTATGAAAAAAGTTTTTGAAAAAAGAAAAAAACAATTCTCAATAATCAATTTTAAAATACATTCCCAATTACTAATAATCAGAGAAATGATGATAAAAACAAGCCTGTGGCTTTGGCCAGACCTTTCAAGCTAGCAAAAGTGATACAAGATGGGAAAACTCATGGTTGAAAGGGTTAAAAGAAGGCAGATACACTAGTTGACTGTTGAAAGTCTATGTTAATATAACCACTGGAGGAAATAATTTGGAATTATGTGATGAAAGTTTTAAATTGGTCTAACTTTCATCCAGAGAATCTATCACCAAAACTATGCCCTGTTCAGTATGACAAGGCCCACCTGAATCTGTGGTCCAATGATGTAGTCTTTGAAAAACCATACTTCATGTCCTGGTGAAGCAAAGGTCCTTGAGATCAGATGCTACTTCATCTATGCCTTTCTTTTCTCCAGTGCTGAGTAGTGTGTAGTATGAAATAGGCACTCAATAAATGCTTACATATTGATTTATATGGAAGAAATGAAGTTTAGGTTGCATTGATAAAACTCTTATTTCCTAATCATGGAAGAGCATCAGAGCATCAGAAGATGGAGTTTGAGTTATCAAATGTTAAGGAGGACATTGGTAAACACTGACACATTGGACTGTATCCAGAAGGGGATTATTGAGATATTTGAGATATCTAAAAGTCATATCGTGTGTGAAAGAATTGAGCAAACAGGAGATATTTGGAGGGGGGAGAAGGGGAGTGGTTAAGAGAGCCAGCATAACTGTCTTTAATTATTTGAAGGGCTGCATTTTGGAACATGAATGGAAAACATAGAAAGATGGATTTTATGTAGCTTCCAGAGGATAGAATTAGGACTAATAGTTAGAATTTACAAAAAAGAAGATATGAGCTCATTAAAAAATCAGTGTTTTTTCACAGTGAGATTCCATTACTAGGCAAATGCACCAAGGAGGTCATTGATGTGAAGGAAGTCCCCACATACATGAAAATATTTATAGTACTTTTTTTAATAAAAGCAAATAGGTTGAAAAAAATTAGAGATACCCATAAATTGGGATATGGCCAAAAAAAAATGCCATAAATGAACTTGCTGGGAACTGAACTATGGCGTAAGAAAAAATATGATGAATACAGAGAAATGTCAAAGGAACTACTTGAACTGATGCAGGTAAAGTAATGTAGCTAGAAAAACAATATACATAGTAACTAAAACAATGTAAACAGAAGGAATAAATATAAAAAAAATCAAAAGGGAATCTTGCAAAATGACAAAGAAAAGGCATATCCCCAAGGAAGAGTTGTGAGAAAAAAGTCCTATTCCATTCCTTTTTTGAACTGGAAAGTCCAAGGATTTGAAAATTTCATATATTTCTAAAAGAATTTTTCTGTATTCATTTATTTTGTTGATTTTCCTTCTTTTTCCTTTTTTGAGGTGACTGTATGGGAAGGGAAGGAGGAGGAACATTGAGAGCAATTTTGGTGATACAAAAATTTTAAAAAATTGTCAGTGAAATATAAATAAAACAAAAGAATAGCAAAAAAAAGGAACTCCTAGTGATGTGAAACCCTTCACGAGCATAAAAGGCAATTTCAATTTTGGATAGCTCTAATTGTTGGGTTGTTTTACTTTACCCAAATTATTAAATGCATCTATTATTTCATCAATTTGAGAATTCTATTCAATAATGGTAATTTCAATCCATACATATTTGTCCACACTATACAATTCTTGAGCGTGTTCTCCTGAATGTTCACCACAAGGGGTCCACCCAACATTCTAGAAACCTTCCTTGCTTTCTCTCAAGACCTTGATGTTACTAGTGAAGTACTCTAGTTGTCTTTCAGTAATACTTTGTTCTTGTCCCCTGTCTAATCAACTTCTCTTCCTGCCATAAAATTTCTTCCTGACATCTTTTAATCCTGTTGTTTTGTTTTACCATTCCTCATTGGGTATATGTTTCATTCTACTCACTCCTACCTTGTACCTTTCCACTGTTCTCTGTGTAAAAATCTTATTTAGTTCTTTGGAGGCAGTAATATCACTGCCATATATCAACAATGGTAAAAATATTGCTATTGAAAATATGGGTCTTCATTTTAACAAGACATTTGGGTTCCACAAAGGAACTCTTCAATATCTTGAAAGAAATCCAACCTGCATTCTTCTTTCCTTTCAACTCTGGGCTTGGTTCATCATCCATCTTAATGTCTGCCCCAGGTAGAAAAATTAATGGATAAGCAATAAAGAGGGTTCATTTAAATAAATGTTGAAATTTTGGTGATAAAGATTTTTTATCCACTTCATCTTTCCTGTGTGAACAGATAGACTAAATTCCTTTGAGTGAATAGATCTGTTCAAGAAGGCACTAGAGTGTCTTAGGAAATAGTACAATCAACATAGCACCCCACAAACAGGGGCATCTGGAAAGGAATCCTTCTGTAAGGAATCCTTCCTTGACCTGGACTTGCATTGGATTTTGTCCATCATCATGGCAAATATCTTTGGCAAGCATATATCTCCTAGTTTTAAACCTTTTTGATTATCCGGGATTCATTTAATTCCTATTTCTGCTGTGTTTTTCAAGTGTGAAGCACCAGGGTGGAGTCACTGTTGAAATTTCATTATTAAAATGTGAATGAAGGCAAAGCATCTTGGGAGATGTGGTCTTCCTATTTTTTTTTTTTTAGCTGAGAAGATGGAATAATGTCTTTAGTTCTGGGGATTAGTGTGGAATTTGGAGAAGCCAAGAAGAGATTCGAACTGGAGTAAAAGGAAGGGAGATGGTAGCTGCACATTCTTTCCTAGGGCAGCAGCAGGAGAAGAAATAGAGAAGTGGGTGAGAAAAGCTTCAGTAGGGGGGTGCAGAGTGCTGCATCCCTTGAAATGCAACAACGGAAGCAGCAACTAGATCAAAAGGTGGATCCTAAACATTAGTGAATACTCCCCAGCCGCAAAATCTAAACATCAAATAAAATGCTGTCTTCCTATCCCACTTTCTCCATTCCTTTCCACTCTCCATCTTTTCATTTTGCAATCCTGTTTCTTTTATATGAATAAGGTGGGTTTTTCCCAATTTTCTATAAGCATATCTTTAACTGTAATATAGTTGTACAGCTGGCGGTTTAGAGTGAGGATGGTGGGCTTTGAGGAGATGTTATTTTCACATAATATATAAGAGAGAATCCTACCACTCTAGATTCAGAAGAAAAACATCACTGGGGGCATTTTATGAGCCAACAGCCCTTTAAAATCCCCAAGAGCAGAGTAGGTTTCACTTCACTTCCTATATGATTAATAGAGTCTAAACTTCCATTAATACCATAATAATGATAGCTGGTCCAATCTAACTGTGATTCCTAGATAGATCTGGAATGGCCTATACCATGTGTTAGGGAGATAGAAATTCCACCTTTGGGGAGCTTAGGACTTCTGTGACTGGGTGACTCAATCACTCTTTGATCTTCAAAGGATATTGCACTGTGTTAGAACTGGATCTATCTATTTTACATCAGACATTTTCAGTCTAGATGGTAGGGCTCAAGGTAAAAGACACTTATTTTCACCATTCTAAGGGAGTAGAAAAGAAGTCCACCTGACTATGAGGGTTACAGTCAGCTTAATCTCAGCCAGTTTGGCTACCCTCCCATGAAACCCTAATTACATGAAAGATAATCACAAATAATGGGTAAAATATTAGTCTGAGAAAGCAGTAAAATAGCAGTTGGGGAAGTAGTAGAGATTAGTTTAGATAATAGAATGCACAAGGTTTGGGGATGCCACAACCAACCCAAGAATGAGATGGCATCTCAAGTCAAATGGGGAGAGAATGATCTTGCCCTAGAAGTTCACTCTTATTAGACTCTGGAGTGCAATGAGTGGGAGTCAAGGGACGTGTGGGGTGCTGGTTCTTTCCCATATTCCTGTGGTTCTGAAGGCCTTCTGTTCATCAGTCAAAATCCAAATCTGATTTCTTCTTCTCCATTTCTCTTTTTCCACTTCTCTATTAGACCCTATTCTGCCTATCAGGAGCCATATCCCTCAATATATGGGCAGAGTCACAGGGCTATCCCTTAGGGAAATACAAAGCCCACCCAGTACAGAATGACATTTTTTTAACTATAGATAGGATTCACTGGGAAATGGCTGTGCACCTCTAGTGTTAAGCTATCTTCTGTTTTCTTGATGCTGAAGAAAGCACTGGGTGAGGATTGAAGGGAGAAGTAGGTTGAAACAAAGAATAAAGCTCCACACCAAATTGATCCCAGGAGGCAAGTTTCAGAGCTCCACCCCATTAGAGTGAGATGAAAACAGACAACCACTCTACACAGTTACAACGAGTAAATGACAATGAATCCTGGGTGATCCTGTTGTATTAATGAGAGACACCTTATTTCAAGAAAGACTGCACAGGAGGGTTTTTGTTTGGTTGTTTACAAATGATCAAATGCTTTTTCATAATAAAGACATGATAAGCACAATGGGATCTTATGCTCTCTACACTTTTTTAGTTAATTGTAGATTATATAGATGTGGCCTGCTGTTGAATGTAGTGCTTGTATTGTTGTTTTTTCTCTTTGAATTCCCTTCACTGAGGATGCTCTCAATTCATAAAAAGATTTTGTATAGATAAGAGAGAAGACATATAGGTCAGTAGTTTTCAAAGTTCCTTTGGTCACCTTTTATTAAGTTCTAGGTGTTTTCCATGCCTTTGGTATCCTCCATTCCTTCACCTTTAAATATCATGCATGTTAGTTGAACAATTATATCAGCTCTAGCACACATCTCATCTATTTATATACTTAGTCCACCATGGTTACTTTTCTCATCTTTGTTCTCTTTAGTATCATTTCTCTCTCTTCTGTGAGCACTTTAGGTCCCATAATGGCATAGTCAAAGTGTCATTAATAGTTCCACTATTATTGATGGAGAAAACAGCTGATTTTTTTTGGTAAATCTTTTCCAATTCATTTGTAATTTCTTTTTCAATTTTCATCCTGTAATTTGGCTTGCTTATATATTTTGCCCTTGCCTTGTCATGGAGGAGAGGCTTGCATAGCTCAATGAAACTATAAGGTATGCCATGTAGCCTTACTCAAGATAGACACAGTTCCTAGTTGATAATCATGCTGGTGAGACTACATTGCATTTAGTTCCAAGTGCCCTTTTTAGGATGGCACTTGCTAAACTGGAGAACCTTGACAGGAGGGTCACAAGGATAGTAAATGTTTTAAAATCATGTTATAGGATGATCATTTGAAGGAACTGGGGATGTTTCACCTGGAAAAGTAAAGTGTTATGGGGAACAAAGTTGTTGCCTTCAAATGTTTGTAGAGACATCCAGCATGGAGTGATGACATTTGACCTCTTTGAACTCACCTTTAGAACCAGAATAATGGGTAGAAGTTGTAAAGAAGCAAATTTGAGCTTGATATAAAGTAAATATCCACAAAGTGCTACTTTTATGCCTTGTTATGGTGTGGAGGTGGTCCTGGTACTTGAAGGTTATGTCAGTTGAACCCAAGCTCTTGCAGGTACTACTCTATTGGTAAGGCATCGGATATGGCCCCAATAACATCATGATTATTAACTCCCAGTCCTATCATCTAGTTTAAGATTCCATTAGCTTTTTTGGCTTCTCTAACATACTTTTCACTCACATTGAGCTTGCAATCCACTACCTACCTCAGGTATTTTTCACACCCACTACTGTCTAACCATGGTTCCAACCATATTGTTCTAGTGAAATTGATTTTGTGGGATTTATAATTTGATAAGCATCCCACTGATGCCTTTATTCAACTTATAAATTTTTGAAATGTTTAAACAGTACAGGACCAAATTAAGACCCCTGAAGAACTCCTCTGGAGAGTTCCTTTCATGTTTACGTACAACCATTAATGAGTAATCTTTGGGCCAGCCCATTCAAGTAGTTTTAAGTACACCTAATTGTACTGTCATCTAGATTAGATCTTTTCATCCTATCAACAAAAATAGCATGAGAGATTCTATCGACTTTGAGGTAAGCTATGTTGGTGCATATTCCTTATCTGCAAGTATAGTCATCTAGTCAGAAAAGGAAACTAGGTTATTCGTGTGTGACCTATACCTGATTAAGCCACACTAGCTCTTTGTGATTACTGATTTTCTCCCCAAATGTTCACTAACCATTTCTTCCATAATACATTTTAGAATTCTGTCAAGAACTAAAGTCAAACCCACTGGCTGACATTTTATAGACTCCATTCCCTCCCTCCCCCCCCGAGAAAAAAAGACCAGAATAACATCTGTCCTCTAATCCAATGGTACCTTTGTAATTCTCCATGATCTTTTAAAGATTACTAACAATGACTCAGCAATCACATCTGCCGGTTCTTTCAGTACCCTAAGATGCAGTTCATTTTAGGACAGGTGACTTAAACTGATCAAGGTGAATAAGATGATCCCCTTCTCCTAGCTAAGAATATCTGGGTTCAGGTCTTACCTCTGACACATACTAGCTGGATAACCTTGGGCAAGGCACTTAAATCTTTAGTGTTCTAGGCAACTCTCTAAGAACCCAAGTTGCAAAAAAGGTGACAATCTTCATTTGTAATGAATTTATTCATCTGGGAGTTGCTTCATCCAATGTAATCCCAGATCTTGGAACTATCATTATGCCAATGGACAGCAAAGGAATAATGAAAAAACATAAACTACTCTTCCTGATGTGGCTGAGACTATCATAGCAGACAGCATAAAAGAGACATGTCTGCTTAGCTCTTACTTTGCTTCTTTTTTTCTGCTAAAAAGGATCATTTTTGTACTGAAAAGATGGCAAGAATCATTAAGGGAGGGTGGGTGATGGGCATCACCTGAACCTTATTCACATCAGTATTTGTTCAAATCTGTCTTACCCAACAGGAAAATAGGAGGGGAGGAGGTGGAGTAAGGATAGGAGGGAACTAACAGAAGGGAGGGCAGATCTAAGGAGGTGGTTGACAGAAACAAAACACTGTCGAGGAGGGAAAGGGTGAAAGGAGAGAAAGGAGAAACAGGAGGAAAAATAGCATGGGGGGAAATACACAGTTAGTAATCATAACTGTGAATGTGAATGCAATTAACTCTCCCATCAAATGGAAGCGGATAGCGGAGTAGATCAAATGTCGGAATCCTACAACATGCAGTTTGCAAGAAATACACTTGAAGCAGTGAGACATATGAAGACGTAAAGGTAAGGATCTAGAGCAGAATCTATTATGCTTCAGGTGAAGCATAAAAAAAGCAAGGAGAGCAATCCTGATCTCAGACAAAGCAAAAGCAAAAATAGACCTAAGTAAAAGAGATAAGGAAGGAAACTATATCTTGTGAAAAAGTATCACAGACAATGAAGTAATATCAATACTAAACACATATGCACCAAGTGGTATGCATCCAAATTCTCAAAGAAGTTAAGGGAATTTATGACCAAATGAGAGAGAGAGAGAGAACAGTATGAAACATAAGAGAAAATTTTGATTGTATTAAATTAAAAAGCTTTTGTACAAACAAAACCAATGGAATTGGAGATTGGAAGAAAAGCAGAAAGCTGGGAAACAATATTTACTGCAAGTATCTTTGATAGAGGCCTCATTTCTCAAATATATAGAGAACTGAATCAAATTTATAAGAATACAAACCGTTCTTCAACTGATAACTGGTCAAAGGATATGAACAGTCAGTTTTCAGATAAAGAAATCAAAACTATCTATATGCATATGAAGAAGTTTACTAAATTACTTTTGATTAGAGAAATCCAAATTTAAAAAAAAATTCTGAGGTGTCGCCTCACACCTTTCAGATTGACTAATATGACAAAAAAGTAAGATGATAAATGTTGGAGAGGATGTGGGAAAATTGGGACACTAATACACTGTTGGTGGAGCTGTGAACTGATCCAACATTCTGAAGAGCAATTTGGAACTCTACTCAAAAGGTTATAAAACTGTGCATACCCTTTGATCCAACAGTACCACTGCTAGGACTATATCCCAAGGAGATCACAAAAAAGAGAAAAGTACCTACATATGCAAAAATATTTATAGCAACCCTTTTCAAAATTGACAAAAGTGGCAAAATATTGGAAATTAAGGGGATGCCCATCAATTGGGAAATGGCTGAACAAGCTGTGGTATATGAATATAATGGAATACAATTGTGTAATAAGAAATAATGAACAAGCAGATTTCAGAAAAAAATTGGAAAGGATTGTATGAACTAATGCAAAGTGAAATGAACAGAACCAGGAAAACATCGTACACAGCATCAGTAACATTGTGTGATGATCAACTATGAATGACTCAGCTCTTCTCAGCAACACAATGATCAAAAACAAGTACAAAGGACTCATGAAAGAAAATGAAAGAACTGATGGACTCTGAATGCAGATCGAAGCATACTTTTTTTCCACTTTATTCTTTCTCATGCTTTTTTTTGCTTTTGATCTGTTTCTTCTTTCACAGCTGTGACTAATATGGAAACATGTTTTACATAACAGCACATGTATAATCTATATCAAATTGCCCACCATTTTGGGAAGAGGGGAGGGAAGGGAGAAAAGGAGAAAAATTTGGAACTCAAAATCTTGTAAAAATAAATACTAAAAACTGTCTTGACATATGATTGGGGAAAAATAAATACTATGAAAAAAAGAAAAAAGAAAGAGGTGAAGAAAAAGAAGGAGAAAGGATGGCAGGAGGGATCTTTAATTTAACCACCAGCTGGGTTTATTAGAGATGACAACAAAGAATACATTCTCTAGAAGTTCCAAACTCTGTAAGAGGAAACAAGGAAGGATCATATTTGTGTGTGTGTGTGTGTGTGTGTGTGTGCATACAAATATATATATATATGTACAAAGTCAATAAATGGAACATTAGATTCTTCCTTTAAAAAAAATTGATCATCTTAATTTGTAAAGAATTTTTAAGGAAGCTTTTCCCTTTTATATAACATTTACTTCATATGTTTTTCCTTGCATTTCTGTATTCTTTATATTCATGACTTTTTATAATGTTATATTCTATGACATTCATGTATCGCATATATCTTTAGCTATGCTAAATCTATGCTTAATCTATGAGCATGCACATACACATACATATATATGTACATACATGTATGTATACATACATATACACAAATGTGTGTGTGTAGTTTCCAGTTCTTTGCTACCACAAAATGGATTTCTGTGAATATTTTGGTGTATATTAAACCATTTTTTTTGTATGTCTTTGACTTTTGTGGGTTATTTGCCTATCAGTGGAATCTCTGGGTCAGTGGGTGTGGACATTTTCACTACTTTCTTAGTTTAATTGTAAATTGCTTTGTAAAATGGTTGGGTCAGTTCATAATTGTACCAATAGTGAATTAATGTGATCATCTTTCTACAACAACCCCATATTTTGTTATTCATGTAAATTTGCTAAGTGTGATATGAAAACTCAGAGTTCTTTAGCTTATATTTTTCTAATTATTACTGATTTGAAGCAATCTTTCATAAGAGTGGTAATAGTTTAAAATTCTTATGCCAACTATTTGTTTATTTACTTTATCAACTGCAGAATGATTCTTGGTCTTTTATACTTGTCTTAGTGCCCTAGATATCTTATCTATCACACTCATTAAAAATACTGTATCCAAAGATTTTTCTTATCCCGGTTACATTGACCTTTTAAATGCTTGCAATTAACATCAGTTTTACCTTTTATGATGTCCTTTGTTTATAAACTCTCTCTTAGCAATAAATATTAAAGGTAGCTGATCCAATTCTCTTGTAATTTTTGGTAGTGTAAAACTTAATATTAAAATTATGTATCCATTTGAAACTTATTGTGCTAGATCATGTATGGTGCCAATCTGAACTTCTTCTTCTTCCTCTTCTTCTTCTTCTTCTTCTTCTTCTTCTTCTTCTTTCTTCTTCTTCTTCTTCTTCTTCTTTTTGCTGAAATATTTTCTATTTTCCTAAACCTTTTTCTTCTGCCAAATAAGGAGTTATAGAATCTTGGAATCATCAGGTTAGAGCTAGAAGCTGATAGTAAAAGGGAAGAGATATCCCAAACTCTGAAGAAATAGAGGCTATTTAGTCAGCACATATCCATCAAAGAGGTGTAATATGACTTGCCAAGGAAATGTCTGTGGAATGGAAGAACTAATTTTTTGGCTTCAGCCAAGGGTGGGAGATAAGCATGCTGTCAAGGGACTTGCAGTGATTGCTCTACTGACTAGGGAGTGGGACTTTTATAGGAGTCTTCAAGGATGTTCTTGCTGTCCATTTCCATGGTGGTAGAGTCTATCTCCAGGTGTAGAGCAAGCAAAGGACCACCTAATGTTCCAAACTTGAACCTTAGGCCAAAAAATATTGTAGGGAATGGACTTTTTTGGGGTATGCAGTTGGAGAAGGCCAAAACATAAGGGTTCAGAGAACCAGTCAATGAGGATTTGTGATGAGGTCCCCATACTCCCAAACACTCATCCCCTCACCTCTGACACCTGACATTGCACCAGAGGAACTGAATGATTTTAGTTTGAAATTTTCATCTAGATTATAGCTCAAATCTGTCTGGAGAAGTCATATTTTAAGAAGATATCATTCATAAATAGTTCAATGTCAATGAGTATCAGATCCAATGAAACAACATAATGAAGGAGAAGAAGACTGAAGATCACAAACTTTCCTGCCTTCAGAGTTTGGGATATCTCCTCCCTTTTACTATCAGTTTCTCAAGCTCAGGGTCTCTGTTATATTTATCTGTGTGTCCCTAGTACCTAGAACAGTGACTACTATGCATTTAATAAATGTTTGTTTAATTGCAGGATGATAATTATGGTTTGGTAGTGGGTGAGTGTGTGTGTTTGTTCTTATAGAAAGTCATAATAATACTTTTCAGGTACAGGAAAGGCTAAAATATCATATAGTAGAAAATGAACACGTTAAGTTCATTTTAAGTAAGCAAATACTAAGAGAGTACATAGAACTTGTGAGAAGACTGTCCTTGCGTCTTCATTAGCATAGGGAACATCTGTCTCTGCCAAGGCAGCCCAGCACCTTTTCAGCAACTCAGAGTCTTAGAGAGTTTTCTGGGAACTGAGAATTCAGTGACTTGCAGCAGGTAACAGAGCCATTCTCAGGCACAGTCAGGAGTTAAACCCAGATCTTCCAAACTCCAAAGCCAGCTCTCTATACACTAGATGGCTTTGTATCTCAACAGTGGCTAGAGATTTTTTTTTTGATGGGTTTATGGCTCCAGGATTGAATGAATTACATGCAAAGTTGATAAAAACAAAATAATAATAACAACAGTGATGTGATGTCAGAACCATTGTTGTTAATCTCTGAGGAATGATGGAGCAAAGGAGAGAAGAAGACTCCTAGAGATGGGCAATTTTCTCTCTTCTTCAAAAAAGGCAAAATTAGAGCAGCTGGGTGGCACAGTGGATGGAGCACAAGCCCTCAAGTCAGGAGGACCTGAGTTCAAATCTGGCCTCAGACACTTGCTAACTATATGACCCTGGACAAATCATTTAACTCTATTTGCCTTAAAAAAAAAAGGCAAAAATTATTTTCCAGAAACTAAAGGGTAAAAATTCTGAGTTCAATTCTCAGCAAAATTCTAGAATTTCTTTTTTTTTTGTTAAGATTTTTTGTTGTTGTTGGCTAGGCAATGGGGTTAAGTGACTTGCCCAGGGTCACACAGCTAGTAAGTGTTATATGTCTGAGGCCAGATTTGAACTCAGGTCTTCCTGAATCCAGGGCCAGTGCTTTATTCACTGTGCCACCTAGCTGCCCCTAGAATTTCTTAAAGATGGTTTGTCAACACTGACAAATCTGGGGAAGATAGCTATTAGAGGTAATGATAGAATCTAAAGTATATATAGCTCTAGAATTCTGGTTCAAAATTTCAAACAAATGTAATTTTCTTCTAGGTTCAATTATTCATTTGTACAAATACAGGATGGGGTGACTTGACTTGGCAGAAATTCATGTGAAAAATATCCCGGGGGGTTAGTTGACTTCATTGCCAATGTGAGCTGATAACAATAACAATCCAGAAAGCTAATTCCATTTTAGGCAGCATTAACGGAATTTTGGTGCTCAGATCAAGGGAGGTAATAGTCCCAGGGGACTCTGCTGATCACTTCTCATCTGGTATGTTGTATTCATTTTTGAGCATCATATTTCAAGAGGGACACTGACAAACAAGAGTCCAGCAAGAAGTGAGAGGGGATGATGATAGGTCTAAAAATCACGTCATTTGAGGAAAGGCTGAAGGAACTGGGAGTGAGTTTTTCATCTGAGGAGAATACTAAGCAGTGACTTGAAAGCTGTCCTCAAATACTTGAAACGATATCTTATGGAATTAGGAGTAAGTATTCTTCATTGCTGCAGAATATAGAACTAGGCTCAAAAGATAGTAAGTGTAGGAAAATAGATTTCAATTCAATATAAAGAAAAAAAAGTAATGAATTCTCCTTCTCTGGAAGCATTCTGCTAGAAATATTTTACAGCATTCCAAGGCTTTATGATGCTTGGTACTAATTCAGCTACTGTGTATCAAAGACAATGTTATCTTTGGGGAAATATTTTCTAAGAATACAAAGCCATCCTATCAATTTCCCACTCCTACCTTGAAGTAGAAAGCATGAACTACCCATTTCACTTCTATTTTCTTCTGCAAATAGAATAGTCTTGAAACTGGAAAAGTGTTCTGGGAAGAGATTTTCTGACTTCCAGGGATCAAATCTTCCACTTCCAGTTCATATAGGAAGATAATTTGTAAGTTGAATAATTTTTATCAATTGAGAATTCTTCATATTTCAAGAATCGCCAATGGGATCATAAAGTGTGAAAAAATAGTGAAATAAATGATTGACTCTGATCTACTTCCTCTCATGTACAGAAAAGTACTTTTCAAATAGAATATGGAAACCTCACATCCTGAGATCAATGGGAAGATATATTATATATAGAAAAAAGTTCCACATGAAGGAGTTTGTTACCACTTATTGAAAAGTTGCCAAATGACAGCCACTCAAACAGCAGAAATGAAACTCAGAAGAATCAGGGGATACCAGTGAACAAGGAAATGCAGGGATAAAGTGAACTAGAAGCAGAGCTATCTCAAGCCTAACCTCTAAAATTAGATTCCCCTATCTCCTCCAGTGGAATCACAAGATGTAATCTGTGCCTCCAAATGGATTTACATAAATGTATGCTTTGCACTCTAACTCTTCATTTTCTCCTTATTCATTCACTGACCACCTAATTCATTCATCTTTCAAGCAAAAGCTTATGGTATGCCCAATTAGATGTTTTTTCCTAGCTTAACAATTTGCTTCACACAATAGTTGGTTGATCACTATTCAAAGTCACTATTTAACAAAAAAGCAATATTATCTGGCCTTGAGAGTTCATTTTTAGTAACTTAGTCTTAGGGACAGAGGCGGGGTTCAACTTCCCATGTCCTTCCTATTCTAGCTGCCAAGTTTTGTTAAGAAAACACAGGTGCTGAATAATTTCTCCTTTTTTCCCTGATTTTTTTTGCTGTCAACTGCTTGCTTTTCTAAACCTTGCACTAAGTCCCCCAAGATGCCCTTATCTTAATTTACTTACTAAAGTTTCCATGAATTCTTATGTTTGTTTTTTTTTTCCTTAAAATGGTATCCTCTTCTGAAAGTGGGAACATCTTTCTGGATGTTTCCAAACTTTGTCACAATTTTAAACAAATATATTGCAGTGAAAATTTTAAGGAACACAAGATGTCATTTTGAAGAAGACAAAAATGATTATAACCATAAACAAGTCCTCTAAGCTTTCTGAGCATCATTTTTTTTTAATTTGTCAGATTAATTTAATGACATATACACTACCTACCTCACATTGCTACTATAGGAAGAGCAAATCAAACTGTTAATTATTGAGAGAACTGAGAATTATTATCACTATTGCAATGGAAAGATAGGCATGGTCTAATGAAAAGAAAACTAAACTTGAAGCCAGAAGCCATGAGGTAAATACTTAGGTCATACAGTGAACAGGGCTCAGTTCCGGGGTCAGGAAGACCTTGACTTCAAATAAAACTCTGATACTTCCTAGTTGTGTAATCCTGGACAATTAAATCACATAATCTTTCTCACCCTCAATTTCTTCCTCTGTAAAATGGGGATAGTAATAGCACCTACCTCCTGGAGCTGTGAGGATAAAATGATGTAATATTTGCAAAGTGCTTTGCAAAACTCCAAATGTTATATTAATGTGCTACCTATTGTGGCTGATATTATTATTATTATCATTATTATTATCACAGCTATGACATTTACTAGTCTTGTGATCTTGTAGTAGTCACATGAGCTCTTTCTAAAATGCATGTGGTGATAGCTATCCTGATTACCTCAAAAGAATTTCTGGGATGTAAGTAAATCATTTTATAATTATACTTACAGAATATTTCTGTGTCACCATTTGCTATTATCCTACTATCATTCATATATTTCATTTGGCCTTATGATTGTAATGTAGAATCACATAATAACCACTGTGGCTACAAGCAGAGTATGACCATTGGATTGAAAATCTGCCTAGAATCTCCACAACATGAAGTGTAGGGGCCAAAGTGGCTGAGTGCCCACATCTCCCCAGTCCCTATTGACTCCAAATGGGTGACATTGCCTGTTTGAAGAACAGTTGCTGACTATCTTCCATTTCGCTGAATACCTGTATAAACATAAGCAAAAAGTTCCGACAAAAATGTTTCATCTAGTTGCATCTATATTTTGAAAAAGTGGTAGAATGATAAGTTCTAGTTTTTATTTTTGCAGCATGTAAAATGTAACTGATGTTTATGAGCTTTGGGAACCATGTATACAACATAGAATCATTTATGTGTCAGAGAACTAGGAGAACACTTGGTGCTTCCTGCTGGCTTGGCTTTTTCTGCCTGGCTTGCTGCTGACACATTCTAAATCTGCTAAAACTAGTCAAGAAGTCATTTAACCTCTTGGTGTCCTGGTTAACTCTCTAAAACGGTAACTGTAGAACAAGGTCCAATTTACTTTGGTAAAGGGACTTTCCTCACTGGAAGTTCACTACACCAATAAAATCACAAGTCCAGACTCTCTCCTTGCCCCACACTCACCAAAAAAAGGCAAAACATAACAATAACAAATGATAAAATCAGTCAGGTAAAATTCTTATGCTTTCATGAAATAAACTTCATGATGAAAAATGGAAGAATCAGCGATATTTGTTGCAAGATAAAATAATCCCTTTTCATGAATTTTTTTGGCAATGATCAAAATGAGACTTGGAAAATTAGTTTGAAAGTTCTTGCCCAACTACCCTTACACTCTGCATTTGTGCTTCTTCTTTCACCGAGGTGTTGGTGAAGAAAGAAAATGTGATAGTACCAAAAGGAAGATGCAATCTTTGGTTAAGAATGGATTTCTGGGGGTTCCCAAGAACCAGAAAAAGAAACTGTGGTAGGAGGATGTGGTTGGCTTCTTTACTGCATCTAGCATTGCACTGCCTGCCACCTCCAGTAGCTAAGTCAGCCCTAAAGAAGCATACTGGTATTTTCTTGAGAGTTGATCCCTTCCTCCCCTTGGAAAAAAAAAAGATGCCTTTCCTGGCAGTGAAGTCTTGCCTTATTGACAAAAAAGGAGGAGCTGTGGGGAAAGCAGGGCTGTGGTCCTTTATGTACATCCATGTGCACACAGAAGGCTGCATCTGGGCCAGGTTCCCAATGTATGTTTTTGTAAAGAGGGGGGAGAAAGGAGGAGCTGTGGGTTTGGGGAGGGGCCCTTACATGGTGTTTGATGGTATGATCTTTTTCTTTAGTACTGGTAAAGCTGAGCAGGAAGGTCTCCATGAGAAGATGGGGAATTCACAGAGCATAAGAAGTAATAGAATTTAACAGAATATAAGAAGTAAAAGAATTCCTGTCACCAATAATTTCTAGCTCTAAATGTTGGCTTCTATTTGGGCTTAGAGCTGATTGTTTATATAATTGTGACATTTCTTTATTTTGAGTCCTCATGAAAACAAAGTAGCAATAAAAGGCAAAGGGCTTTCGTTTCTTTTAATAAATGTGAGAAATCTCTGGGTTTCTTTGGACTTGGAAAGCAAGAATATATGTTGTTATTGTTCAGTGGTATCTGACTTTTCAAGATTCCATGGACCATACTGTCCATGGGGTTTTCCTGGTAAATTTTGCTGGAGTGCTTTGCAATTTTCTTTTTCTTGGATTAAGACAGAGATTAAGTGACTTGCCCAGAGATTAAGTGAGACACATAGTTCTTAAGCGTCTGAGGCCAAATTTGAACTCAGATTTTCCTGACTCCAGGCCCAGCACTCTATCCACTGAGCCACCTAGTTGCCTCCTAAGAACACACATGCACATACACACACAAACACACAAACACACATGAAGTATATGCATACATATATACACATATACACACAAATATGGACATGTGTGTATATATTCTATATATGTATACATGTGTATGTATATACTCTGTTTCATGTATACATACATATATTTTCTGTTAATATAGAGAAAGATATTTTCTTCAATTAGGCTTAACTTTTTAAATTTTCTTAAGTGTTATCTATATAGCATGGAATAGTCTGGAAGAGGAGAAATCAATAAGCTAATATCAATTATCAGAGCTAGTGGAAGAAGAACTAGGGTGAATTTAGGTAGCAAATGCTTGTTTTATTTCTTCATCATATTGCTACATCATCCATGATCCATTGGTCACAGGAAATAGAGAAATTTTGAATACTCTGGATAAGTTCACTTACCTTGGCATATACTTTCCAGGGATGTCCACATAGATGATGAAGTTGATACACACATTGCCAGAGCTAGCTCAGCCTTTGGGAAGCTCTGAAGGAAAATATGGGAGAAAAGAGGCATTAATCAGGCTGCCTACCAAGCTGAAGATCTACAGAACCATTGTACTGATTCTGTCATTGTATGCCTGTGAAACCTGGACAGAGTACCAGTGCTGTGCCACAAAACTAAATTGCTTCCACTTGAATTGTCTTAGGAAGATTCTCAAAATTACCTGGCAAGATAAGGTACCAGACAAAGCAGAGAATAGAATAAATGGGGGGGGGCAGGATAGGATAAAGGGAAATATAGTTAGTGTTCCACAACATGACTACTATGGAAGTGTTTTGCATGACTACACATGTATAACCTGTATCAAGTTGCTTGCCTTCTCAATGAGGGTGGGTGGAGAGGGAAGAAGGGAGAAAATTTGGAATCCAAAGTTTTAAAAACAAATGTTAAAAATTATTTTCACATGCAACTGGGAAATAAAATATACAGGCAATAGGGGATAGAAATCTATCCTGCCCTACAGGAAAATAGAAGGGGAAGGGAATAAGAGAAGGGGGGGGTGGATAGAAGGGCAGATTAGGGGAAGGGATATTCAGGATGCATGCCATGTTGGAGTGGGGGAAGGGATGAGAAGGGGAGAAAATTTGGAACTCAAAATCTTGTGGAAATGAATGTTGAAAACTAAAAATAAATAAATTAATAGAGGAAAAAAGAATAAATGATTGTGTCAGAACAAAAACAAACAAACAACAACAACAACAACAAAAAGATAAGGTACCAGACACTGAAGCCCTCTCTCAAGTTGGACTGCCAAGCATTCAAACTCTGCTGCAGATAGAGCACAAATCAAAAGGGTTGGCCACACAGCCTAAATGTCAAATGTATGCTTACCTAAAATACTACATACTAGAGAACTCACATAAGATAAGGGCTCACACAGTGGTAGGAAGAAGCAATACAAGGACACTCTCTAGGTTTCCCTGAAGAACTTTAGTATGATTGTGTGCCATAACCAAGATGGTGGAGAAAAGGCAAGAACTCACCTAAGCTCTCCCAAATTCCCCTCTAACAATTTCAAATAACACCTCAAAATAAATATGGACATGGCAGAACCTACCAAAGGACAGGGTAAAACAATTTTCAAACCCAAAACAACTTAGAAGTTTGGCAGGAAAGATTTGTATTACTGGGTGAGAATAGAAAACAGTCCACCACAGAATGGAGAGCAGTGAGCACACTTCTCTTTAGATCATACCATCTGGGAAGAAGTAAAAACTTACAGACTTCCAAAACTAGATCTGAGAGCAGCAGAAAGAAAGCTGTAAAATTTGGGACAATGACCCTTCAACCCCAAGAACAGAACCCCACTTTAGCAATAGAATTAAAAGTCAAGAAATAGACTGGAAAAATAACAAACAACAACAACAAAAAAGAACCTGACCACAGAGTTTTACTACGGTAACAGAGAAGATCAAAGTACAAACTCAGAAGAAGATAACAAAGTCAAAAATACTACATTGAAGGTGTCAAAGGAAAATGGGAATTGGTTTTAGGCCCTAAAAGAATTCCTGGAAGATCTCAAAAAGGATTTAAAATCAAACAAGAAAAGCAGAGGAAAAAATTGGGGAAAGAAATGAGAGTAATGCAGGAAAATCATGAAAAAGGAGTCAATAGCTTGGTAAAGGAGACACAAACAGTACTGAAGAAAATGCCTTATAGAACAGAATAAGTTAAATGGTAAAAGAGGCACAAAAAGCCACTGAAGACAAGAACTCCTTAAAAATAGAACTGGCCAGATGCAAAAAGAGGTATAAAAGCTCACTAAAGAAAATAATTCCTTAAAAAGTAGAATTGGGCTAATGGAAGTTTATGACTTTATGAGACATCAAGAAACAATCAAACAAAATCAAAAGAAAGAAAAAAATAGAAGAAAATGTGAAATATTTCATTGGAAAAACAACTGACCTGGAAAATAGATCCAGGAAAGAGAATTTAAGAATTAGTGCATGACCTGAAAGTCATGATAAAAAAAAAAGAGCCTACACCTCATATTTCAAGAAAATATCCAGGAAAACTGACCTGATATTCTAGAACCAGAAGGTAAAATAGAAATTGAAAGAAACCACCAATCACCTCCTGAAAGAGATCTCAAAATAAAAATTACCAGGAATACTATAGTAAAACTCCAGAGCTATTTCTCCAGGTCAAGGAGAAAATATTGCAAGTAGCCAGAAAGAAACAATTCAAATATTGTGGAGCAACAGTCAGGATAACACAAGATTTAGTAGCTTCTACATTAAAGGATGAGAGAGCTTGAAATATGATGTTCCAGAGGGCAAAGGAGCTAGGATTACAATCAAGAATCACCTGCCCAGAAAAACTGAATATAATGCTTCAGGGAGAAAAATAAACATTCAATGAAGTAGAGCAATTTCAAGCATTCTTTTTTTAAATTGTTCTTTATTTTTAGGCAATTGGGGTTAAGCAACTTGCCCAGGGTCAGACAACTAGTAAGTGTCAAATGTTTGGTCTGAGGCCAGATTTGAACTCAGGTCCTCCTGACTTCAGGGTCGGTGCGCTATCCACTGCACCACCTAGCTGCCCCAATTTAAAGCATTCTTGATGAAAAGAACAGAGCTGAATAGAAAATTTAATATTGAAACAGAAAATTCAAGAAAAAAACATAAAAAGGTAAATAGGGAAGAGAAATCAAAAAAGATTCAATAAGATTAAATGGTTTCCATTCCTACATGGGAAGATGACACTTGTGACTCCTAAAAACTTTCTCATCATTAGAGCAGTTAGAAGGAATGCACTGGGAGAAGGGGAAAAGGAAAGTCAAAATTGGGTAAATTATCCTACATGAAAGAGGCACAAAGGAGCTTTTCCAGAGGAGGTGAAGATGGAAGAGGTGGGCAGGAGCCCTTGAACTTCATTCTCATGGGAACTGGTTTAAAGGGGGAATTACATATGCCCTCAGTTGGCTATAGAAATCTATCTAACCCTACAGGAAAGTAGGAAGGGATGAAGACAAGAGAATGGGGTGGGGGTTAGAAAGGAGGGCAGATTGGGGGAGGAGGTAGACAGAAGTAAAACACTTTTGAGGGTGGACAGGGTGAAAGGAGAGAGCAGGATAAACAGCAGGAAAAATAAGATGGTGGAAATACATGATAATAACAAATGCCAAAAAATTTACAGGAAATTTCTCTGATGAAGGCCTCTTTTCTCAAATATGTAGAGAACTGAGTCAAATTTATAAGAATACAAGTCATTCTCTGATTGATGAATAGTCAAACAATATGAACAGGCAGCTTTCAGAAGAAGAAATCAAAACTATCTATAGGTACATGAACAGTTGCTCTAAATCACAATGACTAGAGAAATGCAAATTAAAACAACTCTGAGATAACACCACAAATCTGTCAGATTGGCTAATGTGATAGAAAAGGAAAATTACAAATGTTGGATGGGATATGGGAAAATTGAGACACTAATACATTGTTTGAGGAGTTGTGAACTGATTCAACCTTTCCGGAGAGCAATGACCTTTTGACCCAATAATACCACAACTAGGTCTGTATCCTAAAGAGATAAAAAACAAAAAGTAAATGGACCTATATGTACACAAATATCTATGGCATCTTTTTTACTGGTGGCAAAGAATTGGAAGTTGAAGAGATGCCCATCAATAGGAGAATGGCTGAACAATTATGGTACATGAATGTAATGGAATACTATTGTACTATAAAAATTTATTAGCAGGATGCTTTCAGAAACATCTGGAAAGATTTACATAAACTGATGCAAAGCAAAATGAGCAGAACCAGGAGAACATTGTATACAGTAACAGCAATATTGTATGATGATCAACTGTGAGTAACTCATCTATTCTCAGTAATACAATGATCCAAGACAACTCTGAAGGACTGGTGATGAAAAATGCTGTTCGTCTTCAGAGAAAAAACTATGGAGTCTGAATGCATTTTCTTTATTTTTCTTGGTTTTGTTTTTTTTGTCTGTTTTCTTTCATAACATGTATAATATAAATATATTTTGCATGACTGCACGTGCATAACCTATGTAAATTGCTTGCCTTCTCAATGAGTGGGTAGGGAAGAGAAGGAGGGAATTTGGAACTCCAAATTATTTGAAAAAATGTTAATTTTTTTACATATAATTGGGGAAAAATAAAATGTTAATAACCCCAAAAGAACTTTTGATTCAGTTGTTAGCCATAGGAGACACTGGCACAGGAAAGCCCAGTGTAGCATGCCCAAACCAAAGAAGGCATTGTACTCCATGAGCAAAGCCAAATTGCAGTAGCACATAGGAAATGTGAGCTGTGCAAATCCAGACATCTCCATTCCAAATGCTCTGATAGACTACCTGTGTCCAACCTGTGGTACAGCCTTCCCAGCTCACACTGGACTGATCAGCCATAGCTGAACACAATCTACCCTGATCCCAATATTATGATGTCATTGGTCCTCTTCAAAAATGAAGGACAAACACTATCGCAATTGGTTGACTATTTTTGACATATTGTAAAAGTGATGATGTCAAAAAAGTAACAATAATGATCAGGATGATATATAAAATTCTGTCAGTTATTGGACAAGAAGAACTAACCAACCAAAGAACTGCTGACTATATAAGACCCAAATATGATTATATTTTAATATAATTATTAGCAAAAATATTTATATGTATATACATGCACATTTATTTCTATTACATGGTCAATGAACATAGAATTTTGAATAATAATTTGCAAATTTGTGCCATGAACCAAGCATTTCCTAATATTTCATATTCTGTGAATATTTGCTTCTATACTTTAACAGAATGACAGCACAATTTCATCCTATCATTGTATAGTTGCAACTTATAGTTGTAACTCAATTTATTGAGTATTTTAAAATTTAGCTTTTTATGAATAAAGTCACAATTTGGGAATTTGGGTCACAAATTTCTTTTACTTTGATGGAGTACTGATTTTTTAAAATTATTAAAAAAAATACTTAAATAGTATTTAATTGCAAAACATTATATGGCCCAAATGTATATTTTACAAAAGATACACATTATTTCAAAAATATTTAACAGCATTTTACTTAGTTTTCAAATAAACAAACTCTCATGTCAAAGTTTAAGAGTTTAAAATTCTGACATTCAAGAAAAAAAACACAAAGTTACAGTTTGTGAGTAGTTAATTTTCAACATATTGTTTTATTAGTATAACAATCTGTACAAAGTTGCAATTCATGATGTTGGATTTTTAGGTATTTCCTGCAATATGTATCAGAATAATGTGATTTTGATTTTTTATGTTCTTAATTTGTAATATTTTATGTAGTTTTCAGAATGTTTCTTTCCCAATATCTGTAATTTTTTTTATTTTTTATGTTTTAATTTTTTTTTAATTTTACACATTTTTTCAGGATCATTTGTATGTTTAGTAGGGTATATTGCTTTTTTTTTTTTTTTTTTTGCATATTAATACAAATCTCATGTAAAAACTTTCAGTCAATCACATTCTCTCCCTTTTCCTTTCTCCCCCTTTGCTCATTCCTCTTTTCTCTCCCTTCTTTCTTATCCTGTCCTCTTTAATCCTCTTCTGTTCTCCTATTTCCTCTCTTATCTTCCTTTGCCCTTTGCTTTTCTCTCCTCTTCCTTCTTTCTCCCTTTTATCGTGGAACCAGTTTTCAGTGGTCCAGTTCTTATCAAGCACTGGGCCTTGCCTCTCTCCATCTCCCTCACCCCTATTTCTACATTAAACTTTAAAAAAATTTTTTTTGAAATGCCTTAGAACTGCATTGTGTGGTATATATAACAGAGTATAAAATAACACCCTCTTTATTTATTTTTCATTTTAAGTTTTGCTTAGAAATTCAAGCAGTTCTGACATAAATAATTGCCAAAACTTCCTTATTGTTACTGAAATTCTCTCCATCACAAGCAGAAAAATCTAAGTGCTACACTTTAATCTCCAAAGCAGTGGGAATTTTTCAGCTCTTTCTCAGTTAGTTTGTGCAATAATCATTTTCTGCTAATCCACTATGGCTCAGTTGCCATAATGAGACAGTAGAGAAGAAATCCCCCCATTAGGTTTTGACCCAGGACAAATGACTCCATTTAAAGCTCTGATGAATGAATAGTCCAACATTAAAGTCTTTTCCTCCTCACTTGTACGAACAAGTCATGCTTTATGTCCAGTCACCACAGAACCATCTGTATTAATGGAGAGGAGCAATAGTACAAATAATTGAAAAGATAATACCATTTGAAAGAAATTGCCAAGCATTTAAACTCTACTGCAGAGAGCACAGCTGCAAAGGGATGGGCACATTGTTCAAACGTCAAATGCACGTTTGCCTGAAAGACTATTTTACAATGAACTCACAGAAGGCAGGTGCCCATATGGACGTCAGAAGTGATACAAGAAAACTCTCAAGGTCTCTCTGAAGAACTTTGGAATTGATTGCATGTTATGGGAGACACTGGCCAAGGACCACCCAGCATAGTGTGGCCCTTATAAGAAAGGCACCGTGCTCTAAGAACAAAACATAATTGTAGTAAACTCAAAAGAAACATGAGATGTGCGAATTTCGAGACATCTCCACTCCAAATGTTCATATGGACTGCTTGTGCCCAACCTATAGTACAGCCTTCCGAGTTCATATTTGTCTGATCAGCATTAGTCAGACACACTGTACCTTGACTCCAACATAGCAATGTCATTTTGGTCCTTGAGAACAAAGGACAACCAACCAATATTTGCCTTTGTATTTAGGCACTTAAAAACTATCAAATGTCTGGAAATTCACAACATTCCAGGCAAAAATCACATTGTGAAGACTTTGGAATTTCTTGAAAACATCTTAGATTCCCAAGTATTTTCTAATTTAGCTTCTTATTTTCTCCAAGTTAATATCAGGAATAAGCAGTTTGCAAAGTTTGAGTGAATTTGGCTTCACTTGTCCTACAAACACACACACACACACACACACACACACACACACCCCTTTCTTTCTTGCTATATGTCTAGGTCACATTTCACATTTTTTTTGAATAAGGATATAGAAGTTATTAAACTATTTGATTTAAAAGATCCTCCCACTTCCTCTTCAGAGGAGACGAGAATACCAAAAAACAAGCAACATTCAATTGTGACTCTGTCTCCAGTAATCCTTGAAAAATCTGCTGGTGATAACTGACACATGTCTGAAACAATAGTCACGAGAGGAACCCAGTATCAGCCTTGTAAACATGGAATTGTGCACACAGTTCTTCTACATTAAACAAATCAGAGAAATTAAGTTTTCCATGAAGGAAGATAGGCTTGATTTAAAAATTTAAAGAGACTAGCCAAGAGAATGAAATAGAAAGAAGTGTAGCCTAATATCCCCCTACAATTCCTCCACAAAGACCTAGAAAACATTCCAGACATGGCACTGATCAGAGAAACCAAGGAAAAATCACAGTGAATCATTTTTCTATTCCCTTAGGGAGATAGAGTTCTGTAGACAATCGAGACAGGGTCTAGCCAGGAGGACACACTGTGAATCCTGTCGATGGTAATGGTAAGAAGAGGTTCGAGATTACACAGAGTAGGCCTGACATAGTACAGGGAGTGGTAACAGGTGCCAACTGGTAACACTGTCAATCACATCCCACAGTTAGGTTTCAGATCTTGTTCCAACACTTAGCATTGCTCAGTTAGGCTGTGTACTAGACTAGAAATAGGAACAGAAGCAAGAAGTGGTGTGACTCTGACCTTGGGATCTGAGGTTCTTCTCAGCTCCATCTCCAAGTGAGATAACCAGGGCAGGGAATTTTGTCCAAACAGGGGCCTGTGGTTCTGTAATATTTAACCTTCAGAAGCTTCCAACTTAATGACAGTGATTGGGTTTGGGAACAATCTACTGGCATCCTATCCAGAGACAAGGCCACAGTTGGCTGCTTAAGACCTCACCTGGGTTAGAAGTTTGCAAAGCTCAGACCAGAAACACAATAGTTAGACTTTGCCCTGGATCAGACTACTTTGGAAGCTCTGTAAGCGTGTAGGTCTCCAGCAAGAGCCGCCCTTGAGATTCTTGGAGAACACAGACAATAATGCCTAAAGACAACAATAGCCAAGAGAAAGCAAAATAGAACTAAGCAAGGTCCGGATATGCATTTTAGAAGTGTGCAGAACCTAGTCTTTATGCAAAGGCAAAATTTGGGAAGCAGTACACACACACACACACAAAAAAAGACTCCCATCATAGAGATATTACAATGGAAGGACATCCAAGACACAAACTGAAAGAGAATGATTGAAGCATCTTGAAGTAAAGCCTCAAAGCAAAATACAATGTGTGCACAAGTTCAACCAGAATTTCTGGAAGGTCAAAGTTTAAAAAAAGTTTTGGTTTTTTTTTAAATATTTCGTAAATGAAATGAGAGCAGTATGTGAAAGAATTAGAAAAAAGAAGACAGGATTTGCATCTACTTTTGAGAGCTGAGCTGACTAGAGAAAAAAGCATGGTTGTTAAGCGGTTGACAGACCTGGTTGGGGGGAGGAAATTTATTTACCTTGCTAGTTATTGTCATCTAGGTCTTTGAGATACATAAGCAACTGATTCAAATTTATGGGAATACAAACCATTTCCCAATTGACAAATGGTCAAAGGATATGAGTAGGCAGTTTTCAGAGGAAGAAATCCAAGTTATCAATAACCATAACAAAAATGCTGCAAATTAAGCAACTCTGAGGTTCTACCTCACGTTTGACAAAAACAGAACCAAAACAGCAAATGAAGAGCTGTAGGAAAACAGTTTCATCAATACACTGTTAGTAAAACTATGAATTAGTGCAGTCATTCAGTAAAGCAGTTTAAAATAATAATCCAAACATTACTAAACTATGCATACCCTTTGACATAGAATACCACTATTAAGTTCATACCCCCAAAGAGATAAAAGGAAGAGGAAAAGGTCCACATTTGCAAAATATTCGTAGCAGCTCTTTTATTCATAATGGCAAAGAAATGGAAGCTTAGGCAGTGGCGGAGGATGATCAGTAGGGTAAAGAGTGTACAAATTATGGTATATGAATGTAATAAGACATACTTGTGTCATGAGAAATGATGAAATAGCTGGGTACAAAAAAATTGGGAACACTTGTAAGAACTTATGCCAAATGAAGTAAACAAAACAAGGAGAAGAGTTTATGCAACAATAACACTGTGAAGACAAACTTGGAAAGACTGAAGAACTCAGATCAATGTGACGACCAATCATAATTCCAGCAGACCCCTCATGATGCATGTTGTGAATCTTCTGACAAAGAGAAGTAATGAGACATTTTTTCAACCTAATCAATTCTAGAATTTTTTTTCATTGACTATGCATATTTGTTAAAAGCGTTGTCTTTTTTTTCTAACTGGGGAGATGAGTGGAGAAAAAATAGAATTTTGTTCATTTTTAAATTAATTTTTAAAATAAAATACAACTCTAAAATGAAGGCCTTGTTGTATGAGACAGTTTTCTGTGCTTCTTGCCAATACTTGTAGGGTGCAGGTGTGTGATACATAGCTATGAAAAGTGCACTCTAGGTAAAACCTCCCACCCTGAGTTGTCTTTGTAGAAATTTTCTTTTACGTGGTTCAAAGGTAGGTATGATCTGGAATCTCAGAAATGACCAAAACTACAGAAACATTCTCCTTAACCATATAGCCACAAGTGAGACCATTCAGTGATTTAGCAATAGTAACATATTCTTTTTCTTAAGGCAATCAGGGTTACATGACTTGCCCAAGGTCACACAGCTAGGGAAGCATCATGTGTCTGAGGCCGGATTTGAACTCAAATCCTCTTGACCCCAGAGCCAGTGCTCTATCCACTGCAGAGTTTTTTTGTTTTTGTTTTCTGTTTGTTTGTTTTTGCTTTTTTGGTGAGGCAATCAGGGTTAAGTGAATTGCCCAAGATCACACAGCTAGTAAGTGTCAAGTGTCTGAGGCCAGATTTGAACTCAGGCCCTCCTGACTCCAATGCTGGAGCTCTATCCATTGTATCACCCTAGTAAAATAATTCTTTACAAATTTGTGAGCATAACTTCCAAATCCCAGAAAGGTCTTAGATCTTACAGGCTCTTCAGACAAGGCCAACTATTAAGTGTTACTAGCTTGTCTAGATGAGTTTTCACGTCGTTCTAAAATACTATATGAGCTATATATTTGAAAGAAGTTCTGCAAAATTGTCAACTGGCAATTGGCAAATTCAGGCCAGGTTTCTTTAGTCAATTTAACAATATCATCAGTCTCTTCCCAAGTTTTTCCAGTCTTTCTAAAAGCCCACGAGGTCATCAAGTTACCCCAGGTTATTTACATATCAAAATACTTTCTCCAGCACCTGTTGGAAATGACAGATACCCTTGGGGTGCCTTGGAGCAAAAGTTTAAACTAATAAAAGCTACTTGGGGAAAATGAAAACTTTCTTCTTGTTTTCCTTTACCATAGGAATCTGATGGTATTCCTTGCCCAAATCCAACACTGAGAGCCACATCTTCAAGAGTGCAGGGTATCACACCACTACGCCCTTGTTTCAGTATGACCCCATCCAGTTATTAGATGCTAATAGACAATTACTCTCATTTTTTCTTATGATAGTGATATAGCATTTTTAGGGCCATCAACTAAAGTCAAAGAATATCAACCTGGTAGGACCTATATTCTTCCTGACAACCTTATTAAAAGCCCATCAGCTTAATCCTGCAGAATCAGTGGAATCTTTCTGTTGCATTGTGAAGATGCACTATATTTTGCCAGAATTATAATAGCTTCAGGGCTCCCATAGTGTCAGGCCACCCAAAAACCCAGGGCTCCCCTCCCTCTGAATTATCTTTCACCACTTCAACCATGGGTTCAGTCACAAGGTCACTCTGAAACAATCCGGATGCATCAGAATGTGTATTCTGGGCCAAGTCTGACTCAGACCAGTCCAATGGTTCAGGTTCAACATTGAATTTTTTTTTTAAATCACACTTAACCTGTTTAACCTTTGATAAAAGGAAATTTGCTCAACAAATGCATGGAAAGGATATTTACTGAAGACATAATTTTAGTTCATTTGGGCTTCTAGCTTCACTCTCCCCTCCACATCTACTACAAATGGTCAGAAGGGTGTGTTGACTCACACAGCCATAGGAAGCCTATCAAGCCTAAGGAGCCTCAGTCTACTTGAACACTGGGCTTTTATGCCTTAGATTATCATAAAGTTACGCCAGCAATTTAAGCCTTGGTCCCTTAAGCCTTTTAAGTCTCAAGGATGATTTCTTTGTGTTTTTTTTAAAAAAAAAAACCTAGCTTATGTGGCATCAACCATTTGTGTGTTGAACTTCCAGCAGTGAAACAAAACCTACTGCCCCAGATCCCAATGAGATTAAGAATAGATCCTGCTTCTACTAAACAGGGCTAGTCTAGTCCATACTTCACATGGTTGCTAACCAGGGGAACATGGGTCCTTTCCTGAGAAACCTTCTCTCTTAGGTCCCTTTGACATAGGAGAACTAGATTTCACATTACCCAGGGGTGAGATATCTTTACTTGATTTACATGTCTCAGTTTTCTCACTGGCAAAATCTCAGAACATAATGGTTTCCAATTTTCTAATCACTGTCTCTTCTTGGAGAGGGCAGGCAGATAGGGCAATCTGGAGATCAATTTCTGGGTACGACTTCCTACTACTATTATGGTATTAAAAATTTTTGAGACAAACTTGCAAAATATTTTCTGTGATTTATCTCTTTCTCACTCTGCTAGTGATCACTTTTCATCCCTCCAACTCTTCTCATCTTTTTTTCAATAATCCTGTACTATTCTTTGAAAAAAAAAAAGCCCACCATGGACCTATTCCTAAGATTCATTATGTCATAATATGACTCAAATATATTAACTTCCATTTTTTCAAATATTAATGAAAATTATATTCAGTAGAACAATAAGGGGTAGCTAGGCAGCACAGTGGATAGAGCACTGGGTTTGGAATTAGGAAGACATCTTCATGAGTTCACATCTGACCTCAGACACTTACTAGCTGTGTGACCTTGGCTAACCCTGTTTGCCTCAGTTCCTCACTACAAAATGAGCTGGAGAAGGGAATGGCAAACCTTCTGTATCTTTGCCAAGAAAACCCCAAAATATGTTTAGTGATGAACAATAAGACCAAATTGACTACTACCATTTTTCCAGTCACCAAGGTTCACAAACTTAGTATTATCCTGGCACATAGTAGGTACTTAAAAATATTTGATGACTGACTGACTCAAACCAGTCTTTTTCATTTGGACTATTGTAATTACTTCTTAATTAGTCTCCCTGCTTCAATTCCAATCCATCCTCCACCTAGTTGTCAAATGTATTTTCCAAAGTATAGGTCTGACCATTTAACTCCTCTAACTGGTAACATTCAGAAGCTCCCAATTAACTCTGTGATTAAAATGTAAATACCCTTTGTTGGCATTTAAAGTCTTTCATTACCTGGCCACACCTTCATTTTCCCAACTTACTTACATATTACTCCACTTCATGCACAACCTAATTGAGGTAATCTAGCCATCTTTTTTATTCCTCATACACACAATTCCATTCCCCATCTTAGTGTCTTTTCACAGAAAACCTTCAAGGTGTGAAACACATTTCCTTTTTAACTCTGCCTCTGAGAAAACTTATTTCCCTTCAAGAGTCAACTCAAGTACATGTGAAGCTTTTTACAGACTCTGGTCCCCCTCACCCTCACCGAAATCACCATATATTTACTTTGTCTGTATTGATATGCATATGCCATCTCCCCTGGTAAAATCTCAGCTTTTGACAACAGTGAAGATAACATTTTGTCTAAGCTTCTAGGGGCCTTATCCGACATTCCTCTGATTTATTACTTTAGTAACCTGTCAAAAAAAAAAAAAGAAGATGAAATTAGTCTAACATGAACTATGCTTGGTGCCACCAATTAAGAATAATAATACTTCACAGAGTTGTGTGAATAAAATGTGACCACACGTATAAAATTCTTTATAAAATAAGAGTAAGTGGTGTTTTAAGTACAAAGTACTATACAGAGTGTCCCCCAAAAAACATTAGTGCTGTTTTAAGCTTTAAGCATTAGAAGCCTAAAGCAGCACCAAGATTTTAGGGACACCAGCTGTTACTATTGGAACTTTCAGGTATGAGAGGATAGGTGAGATATTTGTGGGTGGGTAGCCTAGGATCTTTTGACGTAGTTGAAAGTTATCAGGTAGGTTGCCATCCAATCTGCCTAACTCTAAAGCCATCCTTTCACTCAACTGAACAAAAAGAGCTCTGAGGAGCAAATAAATCTAATGCCATGGAGAGGAGACGCAGCAGAAAGGCAAGGAAAACAGATAAGTGACAAGTAAGTGAGTAAGTACACCAGAAATCTTTGCTGGTCATTGGTTGGAAACCCTGATCCAAACTGAATGACATGCCACTTTCCCTATTAAGACTCTCATAAGGTTCTTTATGATGGTTGTTTCTCTTGATCTCTTGCTGTTAATTAGTTGCGATCTTAGAATGGTGCCCTACATGTCCTGAAATCTAGGTTCAAGTTGTCACAATCTAGTGACTCTCTTTTATCTGAGCATTCTCCAATGCAGGGCTCCCTCTGCTGTGAATACCATTGCAGTTGTGTAACCTGAATCAATGGTCAAAACCAGTCAAGGAAGAGTTATACAACAGTAGGTAAAAGCTTAGCACGTGGCGTTAAATGCGGCTGAAAATTCTTGAAGAACTTGAAACTCTAACCTCTAAATGAACTAAGGGAACATGGAAAGATGTATCTGTCATATCTATGAAAAAGGGAAGTCTATAACCAACAAGAGACAGAGAGAATTATAGGAAAGTAAAATAGATAATTTTAACTATTTGAAATTTTCTTATTTGTAACATGAGGCGGTTGAACTAGACACTCACTAAATCAAGGATTCTTAATCTTTTTGGCCCCCTTTATAAGTCTGGTAAAGCCTATAGGCAAACCCTTTCTCAAAATGATGTTTTAGGTGCATAAAAATTAAATATATTCCTGAAACATGGGAAGCTTCTGATGTATAATTCTAGCCATCCTGTCATGTCTTGATATATAGATGCTAAGTTTTTACCACTTGCAGTAATGTTTTACACAGTTTCACATTCCTTAAATAATGTGTTTTGATTGCTATGTTTTACCCTTTAAAAATAAACCTTTTGAAATTAGTAATCTGTAAATCTGTAATTCTATAATTTCTAGTGGCCATGATCTGTCCTAAATTGCTATCAGAAACTCCTAGGTTTCCATAAATCTATGTGACTCAGCCATTTTGAAACTTCCTTATCAATATATTAATATTATTATTATATTAATTATATTATTATTCCTTATCAATATATTATAGTTGAGTTGATGTGGATGCCATCTATGGAGGGCCTTTCTATTCTTCTCTTGAGTCTTAGCCATTTCATAGGATCCATTTAAAGGCAAACTATCTTGGACTATTTGATAATCAGCTTTACTGATATCACTTGATAAAATGTTCTCTACTTGTTCCAAATATATTTCTGGGGTTTCAACCTGTTTATCAGGTGCTCTAAGAATATATCATTCCTTTCCCCTCCTTTTTGGGAGGGGAGAATTAATCTTTCTATAACTATGGGTAGGTAATGCATCTTCAGTTGTATTAACATGGTACCAAGTTTTTTTTTTAGTGATATTTTCCAAATTTTCTATGCTCATTTTACAGGTCTGAAGATGGGATTTATGATATATAGCATGTGCTTTTCCCAATTCAGCTTTAATTTCAAAATGCAGAAATTTACTTTATTCTTGTTTACTGCATGTGCTTTTCCCAATTCAGCTTTAATTTCAAAATGCAGAAAGTTACTTTATTCTTGTTTACTACTTTTATGCTTAGGGCAGCTAGGTGGCACAGTAGATAGAGCGCCAGGCCTGAAGTCAGGAAAGCTTGTCTTCTTGAGTTCAAATCTGCCCTCACTCATATAGTAGATATGTGATCTGGGGCAAGTTACTTAACCCTATTTGCCTCAGTTTCCTCATCTGTAAAATGAGCTGGAGAAGGAAATGGCAAACCAATCCAATATCTTTGCCAAGAAAACCCCAAATGAGGTCAAGAAGAATGGGACACAATTAAAAAATGTCTGCCCAATACCTTAACATCTTTATATGCAATATATCTTATCTGAAAATGTCCAAGGTACTTAAGGGTTTCATCTTCATCTTTTGGTTCAATATGATATGTAAATCAAGCTTGGTGCTTTCAGTTTCTATCTTTTCTTGCTGTGCATTAATAATTTTACACTTAACCAAACCCAGATGGCATTTTGATGTAATTGGAGAAAAATTCCATGGGATGAAGGAAATTTAATTTGTTTTTCAGTGGGACCACACTGATTTCCTTGAACATCAAGTGCTTATTAAATGTTTTGGTCAAACTCACTATACGTAGTTCTGTTTAGGAGAAATAATGATATATTTAACACTGGGCAGGAACATGATAGACTTAAATTGTCTCCATAAAAAATGCCATATTGCATATGAGTTGTTTTTGACATTTTTATGATAATGGTATATTTTAAATGGAGAGTAGTTATTAGTCTTAATATCATTCAGGACCTCCTTGCCTCTTGCTTAAAGTGTTATAATTGCCTTCTAATTAGTCTCCTTCCTTCAATAACTCCCCTGTCAAATACATTTTTGACACAACTACTAAATTGATATGCCTAAAACTCAGATCTGACTACTACATTCCTCTATTTAAAAAGCTTGAATAACTTGGTATTGCCTTTCAGATATAGAACACAAAATGCTCAGCTTGGAATTAAATCTTTCCAACATCTGGCTCCCACGTACCTTTCCAATCATATTTCATATCAATCCCCTTCAAACACTCTCTAGCCAAGTCAACCTCTACTCTGCTGTCCCCCATACATTCCATTTCCCATCTCTGTACATTTGCACACATATGGGGTGTTCCCTCCTCAACTCTGCCTCATAGAATCTCTAACTTCCTTCCAAGAGCAGTATAGGTACCATCTCATACATGAGACTTTTGATGAAGCTTCCCTAATATCCCATTAGCCTTCTTCCTGAAATTGCTTGGTATTTATATTGTGTATATTTTGTACTTTTTCTTACGCATTATATTCCCTCAGTAGAGTATAAGCTCTTTGAAAACAGGGACTCTCATTTTTTTTTTGTAACTCTAGCTCCTAGCAGAGTGCCTGGCACATAGCAAGTGGTTAAGAAATGACTGCTGAAATTAATTTGTTGAATAATATCTTAGATTATTAGTCTTATAATTTGAGAAGTATCTCACATGTATGTACTATTTGATATCCTGACTGAACCAATTTCCACAGATTTGTCCAAGAATCTTCATTCTTAACCCTACATTTGCAAGTTTAGGCCCTATGAAGTGTAGTTTCTTTCTTCTCTTGACTAGTTGACTAGTTTTTTTTTCCTCCTTTCTCTTGGTCATCTCTGTTGATCTAGTCTATTTATTTCCATTTATATGAGGCCTTCTACACATGAATGATTCTGATTTTCTCATGTCCCATCTCCAATAATCCAATAATCTTAGATACATATATACATATGTATATTTTTTCATATATATATATATGGAGATGAGTGGGTGTGGGGGTGTGGGGGTGTGTACGTATGTTGGTTGGTTGTTGTCCTTCATTCTCAAAGAGAACCAAAGTGACATCTCTATGTTGGAGTCAAGGAGCAATGTGTCCAAGGAGCAATGATCAAACCAATATGATCTTGAAAGTTTCTACTACAGGTCAGATATGAATAGGCCATATGAACATCTGGAGTGAAAGTGGCTCCAAATTTGAACATCTCACTTTTCTTTTGAGCTACTGCAATTCTGCTTCATTCATAGAGCACAGTGCCTGCTTTGATACATGCATGCCTTGCTGGGTAGTCCTTTACCAGTGTCTTCCATGACACATAATCGATTCCAAAGTTCTACAGAGAGATGTATGTATGTATGTGTGCATATACATACATATATACACATACGCATGCACACGTACTACACATATGTATGCGTACACGTATGTGTGCGTGCATGTGTGTATGCCTGCATATCTACGTGTGTACACACACGATGATGCATGTACATGCATGTACACACATGTATGTGTGTATATATATATATATAGCCCCAAAGTAGGGCTACCATGCAGTTAGAAGGAAAAGTTTACCATTCTATTATGGAGCTTTACAAGGGGTCTTTCTGAACTCCTTACACTCCTTTCGGGAGAAAGGGCCCAGCTATGAACACATTAAAAGCCGGGAGCTGTTTCAAAAGAATATAGTGTCTGGGAACAGCTGACCCATCCTTTAGTGCCAGAAGCTATAATCCCTTTCCCATCTGGGAGAGTGGTAGCTGGAACCTTTCTCAACTCAAAGGGGAGTTTATTTTTGCACCAGCAGGTACAAATCAACTTGGCTTAGGAATCTTGGATGTACAGTACTGATGTGCAATAAGCTTCAACTTCACCATCAGCCAGATTTGTGACCGAATTTATCTTGAGCTAGAAAGGATCTTAGAGAGAGTTATACTTAAGCCCTTTATTATGCAAATGAGGAAACTAAGTCCCAAAGAAGTTAAGGGAGTCAACCAAAGTCATATAATAAGCTAATGGCAGAAATAGAAATAGAACCCAAGTGCCCTGATGTCTAATCCAGTGTTCTTCCTCCTATACTATCCCATCTTTGTCTGTATTTCCATTTAGATTACTCATCTTCTATGTGGTTCTGTTTCTTTTCATTGTCTACCACTTCATTTTCTTCCTATCTTTGCCTTTTCCCTTCCTTCCTTCTTTCCTACCTTCCCTCCATTCTTCCTTCCTTCCTTCCTTTCTTCCTTCCATTCTTCCTTTCTTTCTTCCTTTCTTTTTTTTTCTTTTGGGCCTCCCTCTCTCATCCAGTTTGGAAGATTAATACCCATTCATGGGCCCAGTCTCAATATTGATTAGCACAGAAGCTTTAACCAGCTGCGTTTCTCCAACCTGGGCCAGTTTGCCCTTCCTTAGGCAGCCTGGTGGCCCCCTATTCACTGGGGTTCACTAAGTGATGGACTTGCTATAAATACTCAATTTAATTTTAGCCCTACTGCAGTTTGAAACTTACAAAAATGAAGCCATCCAACAGCCTCAGCCTCTCCAGAAGCAAGGATCAGAAGCATGTGCCACCACTACCAGATCATTTAAAAAAAATAATATGAGTATTTCATCCTACATCTTCCCTGAAGGTCATCTTTCCTCACTGGTATTTCTAATTATTCTCATGAATATTATTACTATTAATCTGGCATCAAAAGGTAAAATGATAGCCAGTGCTTTAATGTTTCCAAAGTAATTTACATATGTTGTCTCATTTGATCCTCATGTAAAGACATTAATGGAGGTACTATTAGTATCCCCATTTTACAGATAAGGAAACTGAAGCTGGGTGAGATTAAGGGTCACTCAGCTAATGAATAACTAAAGAAGGGTTCAGACTTTCTGATTCCAAATGCAGGCTTCTATACACAACCAGACTCACCTAGTTGCCTATATCCATGGTGACACCAATCAGCTTATTGGGGAAATCTACATCGAAGTGCTTGTTCTAATTGCTGTTATTGGTAAGAGTTAGGCTTGCAGGACTTAATTAGAAAATTTTAAGTTCTTTAAATTTTTTATTACTTGAAACTATATCCCTTTCTTTTTTAAACATGTATGGATACATATATCAAACACAATCAGAGAAGAAAAGCAAAACATCTGTATCATTTAGCCAATTTTCTGGGACAAGGCTTTGTGAAGTTTGGAATTGAAAGGGTCATTTACATTATAAAGGTGCTATTGGTGACCAGTCAAAATTCTAAGAGTTCTAAAACGGGGAAAAGGTTAGGAATGTTGTCATAATACATAGTGTATTTTCATAAAAATTGCTTCTAGCTTGTTATGACTGAAATAGATAATGCATTAAAAGAAAAAAAAAGAAATTTGCTAGAAAAATTTCCTTTGGCATTAATCCAGATTGTTGAATTTGGACTGCTGGATCTCCTTGGGAAGGAAAAAAGGGGGAGAAGGAAATATATAATTGGCAAAAAATTCCAATACTCCCAAATAATTACAGTTTATCAGATATTTCATCATGCTTGGAAAAAGATTTTTAAAAGTATAATTTAACCTGGAGAAGGATAACTATATCCCAATTTGGGGGTGGGGTTGGGGAAAGGAAGAGAAATGAGTTTACAATATAGGCCAGTTACTGTGATTTTAATTACTAGCAAAACTCTAGAACCTGTTTTTAAAGGGATGGCGAGTGAACATCTAGAAAAGGATGCAACAATCACAGACACAGTATGGTTTAATAAAGAAAAGCTAAGGGCAAATAAGTCATATTTCCTTATTTGACGAGGAGACTGGTAATTAATGGAGTAATGTCAATATGGTTTAACTAGATTTCGAAGCAATATCTGACATAGTTTCTCATGTTTTTTATGTTGATAAAATAAAGATACAAAGGCTAGATAAATGTACATTTTGGTGGATTTGATATGGTCAAAAGACAGGACACAAAGAGTGATTATTAAGAGCTTAATGTCAACTTGGAAAGAGGCCCTCGGGAGAGTGCCCAGACATATGTGATTAGCTATGTGCTCTTTAGCATGTTTCTCAATATCCTATATAAAAGCATGGATACTTAATAAATGTGTAGATGACAAAATTGGGAGGGAAAACTAATACAATAAGATGATAATGTCAGGATTCAAAAAGACTTTAACTGAGAATGATTTCAGACTATATCTAATAAAATGAAATTTAATCAGGCTAAATATAAAGTTCAAAATATGGATTTAAAAATAAATCACAAATACAAGATACATATTCATTCACATATAACTCATTCATTTGCTTTTTGCAAACTAGAGAGAAGTAGGTTATCACAGAATTAATTAATTAATTGACCAGCAAGGGAATGTAATAGATAATGTGTTAACTGTATAGTATTTTACGTTAGCAACCAGGCAAGACATAAGAGACCTCTTCCCTCACTTCTGAACCCAAACTGTCTATATTAGAAATTCAGATTAAAAGTTCAATTAAGGTGATTGTTTCATTTATGACAAGTAAAAACTTGGGAGCCCAGTTGAGGCAATGACCATGATTGAAAAGTAAACTCTTCTGCATCCTAAAACTCATGTCAGAAAGTTTTTTTAAGGGCAAAAAAAAAGAAAAAGGAAACTTGAAGATGTTGGGGAATGTTATCTCTCTCATGACCTCACTGATCTATTGATCCCAATTAGCTTCTAGGAAAGACCTACCATTCACAATCTTTTAGGATATTTAGGAATCTTATCATACAATCTAATCCAAGAAGTCTTTATTAAACTGGACCATAAGGATACAAAGACAAAATATTCTTTGCCCTTCACAAGTTTATATACTACTGGATGGCCAATCACGAGGCAAATATCAATGCTGATTGGTGGAAAAACTTTAACCTGCTCCTTTTGTCTTACCTGAGCCAGTTCACCCCTTCTTAGTCAGCCCAGTATCCCTCTTCTTCCAGGGGATCATCACATTAGTGCCAGACTTAGTGAAGACAATACAACAGCTTTAGTCATACTGCAGTTCAGAACTTCCAAGATCAAGCAATCCACCAGTCTCAGTCTCCCAGTAGTAGGGATTGTAGTAATGAGCCAGTATTCCAGGTAAACACCACCAGGTTTGTAAACACTACATGACATATGTACATGCACATACACATACATACACATATACATATATGTACACATACACACATGTATGTATGTATACATGGTGTGTATATATATGTATTTGTATAAATATATATTTGTGCAGATGGATAAGTTTTACATAAACATGAGAAATGATCTTCAAGAAAAAATGGATGCTCTTTTTGTCTTGGCTAAGAATTGGAAATCGAGGGGATGCCCATCAATTGGGGAATGACTGGACAAGCTCTGGCATATGATTGTGATGGCATGGTATTGTGCTATAAGAAATGACAAGCATGGCAATTTCATAAAAATCTGGAAAGACATGTATGAACTGATACAAAGTGAAGTAACAAGGACCAGCAGAACCTGTGGTTTGGCCTAAGGGGCCGTAAGTGCTTTTTCAATCAATCAGTCATGAGATATTTATTAAGTTTCATGCCTTAGGCCAGGTGCTGTGAATCTAAAGACAAAAAAAGAAATTTCTCTGCCTTCAAGGATTTTACATTCCATTAGCAATAACAACATGTGCACATATAAGGAAATTAAAAACCATACAGAGGAATGTGTTATTTTTGGGGGGAGGAGTAGCTGAGGTCAAGAAATGCCTTATATAGCTTGAGCCGAGTTTTGGAGAAAGTGAGAGATTCTTAGAGGCTAAAATGACATTCCAGGCATAGGATTCAACTTGTCTAAAAGCACAGAGATGGAAGATAGAAAAGGAACTATAATATAGTAGGAACAGAAAACAGGCCAATTTGCCTGAAACTAGAATGTAAAGCAAAACAATAATTCTGCAAAGATAGCCTGGAACCAGATTTCGAAGGGCTTTCAATGTGAAAAAGAGGAGTTTATATTTCATCCTAGTGGTGACAGGTTCTCTTGGAGATTTTTGGAGCAGAGCACCATGGTCAGAACTTGCCTTTAGAAATATCACTTTGGCAGCTGTGTGGAAAATGGATTGTGGAGCTCAGAGACTTCAGGAAGAGAGATCAATAAGAAACCATTACAATAGTCCAGGCAAGAGGCAAGGAAGTACTGGACCATAATGGTTACCATCAGAATGGAGATAAAAGGATGGATGTGACATATGTTAAGACTTGACAACTATCTGGACTTTAAGATAGTGAGGAAGGACAAAGAGTTTAGGATGACTCTGAGATTCTGGTGACAGGAAGGATGGTGGTTCCAGTTCAGAGATTCTAAGATTTTCTGATTCTGTATCCTGCACAATTTGTAGGATCCTTCTCGGTATATAGTTTAGAGCTCTCAGAACCTCTTGAAACCTCTCTGCCAAACTTGGCTTCCTATATGCCAAGGAAGAGCATAAACTGCATAAACTGGATGCTCTCATTACCTCCTCCATATTTTGCATTATATATAAATATATCATTTATTCATTAAATGTGCCTCATACATATTTGCATATGACTTGATTAGAGTTGTTTCTGTTGCCACGTTAGAAAATATTAATAAAATGCTCTCTAAGTCCTTACATTTCCTCCCATTTTAATTAAATTTTGATATATTTGTTATTGGCAAAGACTATTTAAGTGAAATAAAAGGAAAATCAATAAAAATGTCTAGACCTCAAGAAGACAAATTTATCCAATGTGGCTGGGCTGGTTACAAATGCACTGAAGCTGGGACATTTTTACAAAATTCACTCTGATTTTTGTGAGAGCAATTTAAGGGTGCATTTGCTACATGAAACATGCCTTAATTATTGCGTATTACTTTCTGTTGCATTGAGGGAAAGCTAGCCTTTTTTGTCCAATGAGCTGCCTGTTCCAGAGTCACTTCTGCCTTCCACATAGCACCCTTTTCCTTTTGCCTGCCCCTTTTCTAGAACACCTGATACATGGCAACTTCTATACTTAAAACATTCCAAAAGAGTAACTTCCAAGTTGCTAGTTAAGGGGTATCACCCTGCCCATGAGCTCAGGGGTGGTAATTTAAGCAGAAACCACTTGAGAAGGACTCTTTCTTTCCTATAAAAACACCTTAGCTAGATGTTCTGATCTAGGATTGGTCATGACACCTGTCTGAGTTCATTCAGGAGCTGCATTGATTCATGAACCCAGAAATCCTAAACCATCCTGCAGAGTCACTTCTACTTAGGACTTAGACCTAGGGTGGAGAACCTGCAGCCTCGAGGTTGTATGTGGCCTTCCAGGTCCTTAAGTGTGGCCTTTTGACTGAGTCCAAGTTTTACAGAACAAATTCTTTTATTAAGGGGATTTGTTCTGTGAAGTTTGGATTCAGTCAAAGGGCTGCCCCCTTAATAAAAGGATTTGTTCTGTAAAACTTGGTCTCAGTCAAAAGGCCACATCCAGGGACATAGAAGGCCACATACTGCCTTGAGGCTGCAGGTTCCCCCACCTGGGACTTAGACTATCATGCTCAATATTCCCTGATAATATCCCTTCCCTGGCTCTGGGAGGTTTTTAGTCCACACCCTATTAAGAAAGAGTTAATGGACTTCCCTAGCTTAAAGAGGTCAGTCTTGAATCTAGGGTAAAGAGGGATTCCTGTGAGCCTCCCTTCCACCATTTGCTTTGTTCTCCCTACTTCCCGCTGCTTTAAATGTATCCAGCTAAGGGATATAGACCCCTTTGGGAAATTTCCTTGGCCCACTAGCTGTCCTGCATGCCCAGAATTCTGTCCCTTCTCATCTCCACCCTTAGGCTTTCCTGACTTCCTTCAAGTCCCACCTCAAATCCCACCCTCCACAGGAAGTCTTTCCCAATCACCCTTAATTCAATACCTTCCCTCTGTTTACTATCTCCAATTTACCCTGTATATTTCTTGTTTGTACACAATTATTTGCATGTTGCCTCCCCCATTAGACTGTGAGCTCCTTGAGAGCAGAAACTGTTTCTTGCCTTTCTTTTTGTCCATGGAACTTAGTGCTATGCCACTATGGCAAATAGTAGGCACTTAATAAAAAAGACCTAGTCCTTTCAGCATTAAGTGGCTTGTCTAATTCTTCAGCAAAGTCATTTTAGTCTCAACAACAGACTCTAACAAGAGAAATTCAAGCTTGGGTGAGAAAGATTTCTATCCATGTTCTCATATACTGAATGCTTTTCTTTGAATAAGATCAGTAAGCAAATTCATTTGAAAAATGCGTCAAAGCAGTTCATGGGCTGGCTTCATGTAGAAAACTTGAAATGCTGAAGATCATCTAAAGGGCTGTTTTGTTGAAAACTAGCAGAAACCTTGGAATTGCTCTGGGATTTACATTTTTTCTGTGTTCTCCAGTTTTATTTATTAATTTAAGCTATCAAATATGAAGAGTTCTTTGAGAATGCCTATGCAAATTTCAACTAGTGCTGCTGAATGATAAAATTATTGTATATACAACCATCATATATTTATTTTTGAAGATTAATTGATGGTAGATAGATAATAGCTAGCTAAATAGATACATAGATAGATAAATATATAAAAATGAATATGTGCATGACACTGAAAAAAAAATCCTTATTTCCATGGAATCTTAAATTTTGGAGGATCCTTAGAGACTACCCAGCCCATCTACCTAAACAATAACATTCTTTCCAGTGGTCTTGATATTTTGTCATTCAACCTACGGTGGGGAAGTAGGGCTTTCATCTTCTAAGGCAGTCCATTCAAGTTTAGGATAGTTCTAATTGGTTCAAAGTTTTTTTCTCCCCCTTAATAAATTTGCCTCTTTGTATTTTTAGTCAATACTCCTTGTTCTGCCCTTTGGGGCTAAGCAGAATAAGCCTAATTCATTTTCTATGACAGACCTTCAAATATTTTCATAGCTCTCATTTCCCCCCTGAGTTCTCTCTTCTCTAAGACCCATAGTCCAACATGCTTTATCTGATTCATATTCTTGATTCCTTTCAACATCTTCTGGTTGCAATCCTCTGGAGGCACTCCAGCTTATTATACACTTCCTACAACTGAACATATCCTAAAATACATTGAATAGGGCTAAATACAGTTGGGGTGGGGGGTGTCTCAATATCTCTAATCCTGAACACAATAATAATGAAAAGAGTTGTTTCATTTTTTTTAATCTGAAACAATGATATCATCAGCTTAGGGAGCAATCAGGAACTAAACTTCCTCAACAAATATATGTCTTCACTAGCTATATAAAAAGCTTTCCAGGGGCACTGAAAAGTCAAGGAACTTAGGCAGTCAACAAACATGATAGGTGAGCCTGGAACCCAGATATTTCTTACTCTCTGTCATATTAGGTGACTTGACCTGTTGTTCAGGCATTTCAGGCATATCCAACTCTTTTAACCTCATTTGGGTCTTTCTTGGCAAAGATACAGGAGTGGTTTGCCATTTCCTTTTCCATTTCATTTTACAGATAAGGAATTGAAGAAAAATTGGCTTAAGTGACTTGCCCAGGGTCACACAGATTAGCTAGTAAGTGTCTGAACTAGATTTGAATTTAAGAAGATGAGTCTTTCTGACTTGAGACCTGGCACTCTTTCCACTGCACCACCTAGCTGTTCAATTTGACCACATTGACCTAAGGTCACACAACTAATAGTGTCTGAGCCAAGCTTTGAACCTACAGCAAGACTAACATTCTGTACATTTTGCCATGCAGCTTTTTTATGCTTCTTTAGATGTACAAATGATTGGGTTACATTAGCTTCTTTGGCTGACAGATCAATCACTGAGTTACATTTCACTTACAAATACACTGAAATCACCATATCTCTTCTCAGTAAACTTCTGTCTAACTCTGTCTTTGCCACCAAACCTTGTGAAAATGATTGATCTGAACCTGAATTTGTGACTTTACATTTATTGCTAATAAATTTCATCTTATTAGATTGATTCTAGTCTATTCTGCTGTGAAGAGGCACTTTTAATTAGATTGTCATTTTCAGGCTATAATTATTCCATGAAGAACTATTTCAAATGAGACTTCAGGGGAATAGCTTGTGGGCAAAATTAAATACCAAAGGTCCCTAAACTCTACCTCTTAGTAATAAATCTGTGGTGAGAGCAATTAAGTGCCCCTAGCATTCAAGAGATAATAAATAGGATGTACAGAAGATTTGATCAAAAACTTCAGGATCTTATTGTAAATTCCTTCAGTCTGTTGTTTGAAATTTCAGTGGATAAATTCTCCAATACATTAATGTTCAAATGAAATGAACAGGAAATTCTCGGAGGAAGCAATCTGAGTTATCAGTAGCCATATTTAAAAAAATGCTTAAAATTGATTTTAGAGAAATTCAAATTTGCACAACTCTAAAGTTCCACTTCATACCAATCAGGTGGGGAAAGATGACAGAAAAAGAGGAAAGTGACAAGTATTAGAAAGGCTTTGGAAGAATAGGCAGCATCTTGAATTTGTCATACCATTTTAGACAACAATTTGTAATTATACCATGAAAGTTACTAAATTGTGCATACCCTTTGACCCAAGAATAAAATCCATAAGTAAATACTCCCCCAAAAAATCAAAAAAGAAGCAAAAGATACATATTTACAAAAATATTTATAGCATCATTTTTGTAGCAAAAACCTGGGGAAAAACAGAGGTGCCAATCAATTGAGGAGCTGCTGATCCAATTATGAATATGACTTATTCATATTATTATGAATAATATTTATTATTAATAATATTCATATTAATATGAATATAGTGGAATGTTATTATGCCATAATAAGTGACAAAAGGGATGAATTCCTAGAAACCCAGGATGACATATGAACTGATATAGAGTGAGGCAATCTAAACTAGATGATCAAAATACACCATAAATGTAATGTGGAAAGGGAAAAGTCTTAAGAACTCTGATCAACTCATTGACCAACCAAGATTACAGGACTGATGATGAAGCAGGGTACCCACTGCTTGACAGAGAGGTAGGTGGACTTGAGTTGCAGGTAGAGACATACATTGTCAAATAGGGTTAATATATGGTTTTGATTTGCTTAATTGTTTTGAAGTTTTTTTTAATTGGTGGAAGGATTTTGATGTAAGAGGGGGTGTAGCAATAATAGTTGCTGCCACCCCACAAAGGAATGCATAGATGTGAGGGACTGTCTGATGTTGGCTACTGCCAAGTGGAGGTTGTGGCAAGATTGGGGTAGGATCTGGGTATTAGGAAGTAACCGGAGCTCACGCTCCCGAGGCAGGGGCTGTGGTGGGCGGAGTTGTGGTGAACTGGGATGGGCTGGATGTGGAGAAGTCCTGAGGCAGTGGGCAGTGCTATGTGAGATTAGCTGGGGAAGGTACAGAATACAAAGAAGTAGCCGGAGCACGTGCTCCTGAGGCAGGGGGCTGTGACACGTGGGAGTGGGACGGCAGAGGACGAGTTCCCTTTGCTTAGTCCCCTCCCTAAGTGCAACGTCAACCCCAGATGCCTCCTTCCTGTGTCCTTCCTGACTTCCTGGGTCACATACCTTCCCTTTGTGTAGCACTGACCCCAGACGCCTCCTCCCGATATCTGGGCCTGACTTCCTGGGTCACGTACTCTCCCTTTGTCTATGCACTAACCCCAAACGTCTCCTTCCTGTATCCGGTCCTAGCCTCCTGCATCACTTCCTCTCCCTTGGTGCACTAAACTCAGACATCCCCTTCCGGTATCTGACCCTACAATCATTGACTAGTAGGCCGGCTGAGGAGGAGGGGCTAAGTAGGTACTTAAGGAACAATCGTGGTTGGGTCACACGCCGCTCTCTTTGCTCCTGCTCTGTTGCTCTGGCCTTCCTGCTGGCCTTGCTGTGATGGCCTCTGAATAAAGCTCGGGTGTTGGCACCTCCTGATAGGCTCATCTCTGTGTGTGTATCCGGGTAGGCTCCGAAAACTGGTAAGTATGACTCTGGCAGCCTGCTCCTTATACGAGGAGAGTGCACGGCGCAGCCGGCACACGTAGAGGATCACTTCAGCATTTTTTCAAATGCACAAAAAAGAAGTGTAGAACAGAGGGAGTCAGAAACAAGCAGAGCAGCTTTAAAAATGCTATGTTTAATTTGTTATACAATTTTTCAAAGAAATTCAACTGTATGTAACAGAGGTTTGTGATTTCATGTGAAAATCTTTTTCTATTCTTTATATATAGAAATATTCATACTTGTTGATATTTTCAAGCTTAAAATAACAAAAATAAAATTTTTTTAATAAATAAAAATTTGCAATTTCAGTGGATGCTTAATAAATATGGATTTTCCACTTTGATAACTCTGATTGAAAGCTGAAAATAACATGTAGAATGAATGAATGATTTGTTTATTTCTGTATTAAACATTTATTATGTAGAAAGCATTGTCCTAAGTGTTGAGAAAAACAAACAAGACAATCAAACAAAGGAAAGCAAGCCCTGATCTCAAGAGCTTACATCTATTAGGGGAAATAACACATATGGAAGATTTCAGCTGCAAGTCAAATGGAAAGATTCTGCCGTCCTTAGGGCACAGCAGCAAAGGAGAAAGTTATGCCTCTTTTCAAATGTCATTTCCACTGGTAAAATCATATCAGTTTCTGAGGTTAAACCATTTGAAAGAGTCAAAGATTTTGGTGGCAAATCATTTTTTTTTCCTGCGTCTTCAGTAGCTGGGGGTGCAGCACCTGCAGGGGTAGTTACCTTGCTGCATCTCTACATGGATTGTTTCCTAGGATGATGGCAGCAATGCTTTCCCCAAGGCTTTTGAGTTCAGGGACCTGGGCTATTTCCACTAGAATATGAGGGAAGATAGTGATCAAGGTAGTGATTGTAGTTTGACTTTCCCAGCACACGTTGCCTCATGTGTCTCCCTCAAGGTGCCCCACTGCTTCAACTAGGCTGGTTTGCCTATACTCTGGATGGCAGTTGGTTGGGAGTTGGGTATGACTGGACCCTTTCCTACAGAAGTTGCTTCCCCAGATGGCTGGGCTGGAAGCAGGAATGGTGATCTAGAGGGTGCTGCTTCTCCCAGGGTTCTTGTGCTCTTCACAAAGTGTATGTCAAAGGAGTGAACTTTGCCTCGCAGTTTACGGTCAAAAATTGAAGCCATTACCAATGAGATCTCTCTCCTCCCCTCCTCCTCATCTCCTATAACTCAGGTGCTTTCTACCACTATCTCCTCCTTTACCCTTGTCTCACATTATGAAGTGGCTTTATTCTTTACCAAGGTTAATGCATCTATGTATTCAAGTGATACCATTCCGTTCATCTACCCCCTCCATCATTCCCACTCTTTCAGCTCCTTGAAAAAGCTGTCTTCAACAGGTGCTTCTCCCTACTCTCCTTTCACTGCCTTCTTAACCTCTTGCAATATAGCTTCCAACCTTAATATTCCACTGAACCTCTTCCCTGCAAATTTACAGATGATCTCTTAGCTGCCAAATCCAATGGCCTTTTCTCCTTCTTCACTCTCCTTAACCTTTCTGCAGCCATTGAGGTTGCTGATCACCCTCTCCTCCTTGATATTCTCATCTCTTAAGGTTTTTAGGTTTTCTTTTCTCTCCCAGTTTTCCTCCTCTCAATCCAACCACCCCTTCTCTATCTATATCCTTTGTGGGATTCTCCTCCAGATCATGCCCTTTAATCCTAGGTGTCCCTTAGGGTTCTGTCCTGGGCCCTCTTCTCTTTGCCCTCCATACCACTTCACTTGTGGTCTTGTTAGCTCCCGGTGGATTTAATTATGATCCCTATGCTGATGATTCTCAACCCTACCTTTCCTGCCTCCAACTCTCTACTGACTTAAAATCTCACATCTGAAACCACATTTCAGATGCTCCACACTCAATGTCCAGTCGATGTCTTCAACTCAATATGTCAAAAATAGAACTCATTACTGTAGAGGGCAACACCGTTGTCCTAGCCCCTCACACAATCTCTCACCCCCACACACACATCTAATCCGTTGCCAAGACCTATCAATTTCACCCTTGACATATCTCTCACATAGGACCCCTTCTTTCCTCTGACACTGCCACCATTCTAGTTCAGGCCTTCATCACCTAATGCCCAAACTATTACAATACTTACTGATGGATTTGCCTGCCTCAAAATTCTCCTCACTCCAATCCATCCCCCATTCATCCTCCAATGTGTTTTTTTAAAAGCACAGGTCCTATCATGTTATCCCCTACTCAATAAACTCAAGTGGTTGGCTGGTAGCTAGGGTGATGTGGGGGGGGGGGCAGCTAGGTGGCACAGTGGATAGAGCACAGCCCCTGGATTCAGGAGGACCTGATTTCAAATCTGGCCTCAGACACATAACACTTACTATCTGCATGACCCTGGGCAAGTCACTCAACCCCATTGCCTAGCCAAAAAAACAAAAACAAACAAACAAAAAAAACCAACAAACCTCAAATGGCTTCCTATTGCCTGTAGGAGCAAATATAGAATGCTCTGTTTGACATCCAAGCCCTTCATAACCTAGTTCCTTCTTGCCTTTCCAGTCTTTTTACACCTTACTCCCCAACATGTACTCTTTATTCAAGTGATATTGGCCTCTTAGTTGTTCCGCAAAAGAGACACTCCATCTCCTGGCTCTGGGTATTGTCTTTGACAGTCACCCATGCCTGAAACACTTGCCTTTCTCTGTTATGACTATTGATCTCCCTGTCTTCCTTTAAATTCCAACTGAAATCCTACCTTTTACTGGAAGCTTTCCTGAACCCATCTTAATTTCTAATGCCTTTTTTCTATTAATTATTTCCTATTTATGGTGTATACAGTTTTTGTATATATTTATTTATATCTTGTCTTTCTCATTAGACTGTAAGCTCCTAGATCCAGGGCAGGAACTATCTTTTCTTCTTTTTTTATCTCCAGTGCTTTGCACAATGTCTAACATATAGTAGGTGCTTAATAAATGTTTATTGATTGAGGTGCTTATTTTCTATAGTCGGACATATCATTTTAAAAAAAAAAACCTCAGCTGAATGGATAGGAGCCTTATTCTAAGTATAACCTAAGAAAAAACTGGCAGAGAGTAGAGTTAAAGCAAAGGACTTAAGTTAGCCAACAAAGAAACTTGCTACTTTGAATGAAAACTGTAGGAAAGAGCACTTAGAACTTACACAAAGATCAGTTTAGACTAACCTCTGAGTCTTTGGAGATTATTATTGTAAAAGATACATTATCATAAAAAAAAAAACTCAGCATTTTGAGGTTGTCAGTTGTTTATTTTGTTTTGCTACTTTACATAAAAAATGCTTTTCAAAAGCATTTTTTAATTAGACTGGACCTGTGATTGCATGAGAATGGGTGCCCAAGAAGGAATCCCCTTCTACCAAAGCAGATCCACAGCTCTCATTCTATTTTATAAGCTTAGAGAATTGCCCTGGGCAATGAGAGGTTAAGTGATTTGCCAGTGGTCACAGACCAATTTTTCAGAATAAAGACTTCAACCTAGCTCTTCCTGATTCCAAAGTAGGCCATGCATCCCCTACTCCAACTGTCAATCCTCAAACATTTTAGTTTTTATTAAATGTTCCCACTAGTTGAAAAACTTTCCCCCCCATTAAGCACCTGTCTTCCCAACCTGCCCCCATACTTTACATATTCTTGAAACTTAATTGGAATAAATCAAAGTAGCAGAAGACAATAGAGCATGGATATAATCAAAACAGTTCCCTAGCAGAAGGCTTCTCCAGTTGACTTCACACCACTGCTTGTTTCAATCAATGTATATTTCTGCTGTAGAATCCTCCATGGTGTCACAGAAAGCATTCTGTATAAATCACCATCTTTCTATGCCTCAGACATGCAACATGGTACAATGGCAAAACAATTGCTTTTTTGGGTAAGTAGACCTAGGTTCAAATCCTATGCCTGACACTTATTAAATCCATGATACTGGGCACCCAGTTTCCATATCTGTAAAATACATGACTTAGATTAGATTAGAGATAATTAAACTTTTCTGGGTCCTTGACTCCTTTGGGAGTCTATTAATGTCTGTGACACTTTTTCAGAATAATTCTTTAAAATAAACAAAATAAAATACATAAGTTTACAAAGGAAATCAGTTGCATAGAAATAGTTATCAAAATATAAAAAAATTCTATAGCATAGCAACATATCCAGTTGTGAGTCTAACTATAGTAATTTTGAAGTAGTGATGAGTATAAACAATATTTTTAAGCTATCTGCAACAATTATGAAGTGATATAAAATATCTGTGATTACTATTATTGACCAAGGTATTGCTAATAAGGTATATTGCTTCCATTCATAATTGGAACGTATGGGGTGTTCAGGGAGGACCAGCAACTCCGGAGTGAAGGCTTGCTGAGCCCTTTTCAAGGCTGCTTATCCACCTTTGGTGTCCACCTGTCACCCAACTTTCACCTGTGGCTCCAATAAGCTATAGAATGTAGAGACAGGATAAACTAGGTTGAGGGTCAGTTAGTTAGGAGGATATCTACCCCAAGCATATGAAGACTTCTCCCAGTGGAATGGGCAGATGAGAGCAATTTGTTCTAATGGGCAATGAAGGTGGCAGGAGCAGAAGCTGTGGTGGCAGTCCCAGGATAAGGAAGAGCACAAGCACACCAGAGCTTGTGCTTGCAGTGAAGCAGGGACCCTCATCACAGTTCCAGGGCAGAAAAGAGTGTTTGTGGTCACTCACAGACCAGAGTATAGGCCAAGAGAGTAGTAAACACACTTCTCCTTAGATCATGCCATCTTGGAAGAACTGAAAACTTTCAGGTCCCTAGAAGTATCTCTGAAAACAGCTCCACAAAACATCTGAAGCTTGGGACAGTGAGCCCTTCATCCTGGAAACAAAGTCCTACTTTAGCATAGAGTTAAAAGTCAAATAATAGGCTGGGGAAATGAGCAGACAACAACAAAAAAATTCTGACCATAGAAAGTTACTTTGGTGACAAGGAAGCTCAAAACATACACTCAGAAGAAGACAACAAAGTCAAAGTTCCTACATCCAAATCCTCCAAGAAAAATGTGAATTGGTCTCAGATCATGGAAGATCTCAAAATGGATTTTGAAAATCAAGTAAGAGAGATGGAAAAATTTGGAAGAGAAATGAGGGTGATGCAATATCATGGAAGAAGAGTCAACAGCTTGGTAAAGAGGACACAAAAAGTACTGTTTTTAAAAAAACAGACTGGGCCAAATGGTAAAAGAGGTACAAAAAGCCAATGAGGAGAAGAATGCCTTAAAAAGCAGAATCGGTCAAATGGAAAAGGAGGTACAAAAGCTCACTAAAGAAAATAATTCCTTAAAAATTAGAATTGAGCAAATGGAAGCTAATTATTTTATGAGAAATCAAGAGACAATAAAATAAAACCAAAAGAATGGGGGCAGCTAGGTGGCACAGTGGATAGAGCACCAGCTTTGGAGTCAGGAGGACCTGGGTTCAAATCTGGCCTCAGACACATAACACTCAGTAGCTGTGTGACCCTGGCAAGTCACTTAACCCCAACTGCCTCACCAAAAAAAAAAAGAATGAAAAAATTAGAAAAACAATGTAAAATATCTCACTGAAGACTATTTATGGACCAAAGACTTCTGGTGCATCTCAACTACTTAGCACTGAAGGAGTCACATTGATCAGTGATAAGGACAAGATCTGTGAAAGATGGGCTGAACACTTCCATAGTGTTCCCAACAGACCATCATCACCCAATGCTGAAGCCACTGACCATATGCTTCAGGTTGAAGTCAATTCCTTTCTAACCAAACTTCCAACTGAAGAAGAGGTATTGAATACCATTAGGCTCCTCTCATGTGGCAAAGTACATGGAGCTGATTCCATCCCAGCAGAGATCTATAAGGCAAAGGGTCAACTGCTCATTCAGAAGATAACTAAAATCTTCCAGGTTATAGGTCAAGAGGAGGTTACCCCCCAAGAGATCAAGCATGGTTCCATTGTCCATTTCCATAAATGAAAAGAAAAAAGGTTGTCTCATGAAAATTACAGGGGGTGGGGGTGTTTCTCTCTTAGTTATTGCCAGCAAGTCCTTGCTAGAATCCTCCTTAAATGGCTGATCCTTCACTTGGAAGATGTTCATCTACTTGAGAGCTGTTCTGGCTTCAGAAAGGGTCAAGGAATGATTGACATGGTATTTGCCACCCAGCAACTCCAAGAGAAATGCCAGGAGCAGAACAAAGGACTGTATACCATGTTCATCAATCTGACCAAGACCTCTAATACTGTCAGTCCTGAGGGCCTGTGGAAGATAATGGCAACATTTGGTTGCTAGAGGAGTTCATGGGTATTATATGCCAGTTTCATGGTGGTATGCTTGCACAAGTTCTTAATAAAAGATGATGTTCTCACACTTTCCCAGTCCCAGTGGAGTGAAGCAGGGCTATTGGCTTGCTCCCATGCTTTTGAACATGATGTTTTCTGTAATGTTGTTAAATGCCTGCAACAGGATAAAAATGACATTGAGGTCAGCTACTACACTGTTGGTAAACTTCAAAAGGCTACAAGCCAAGACTAAAGTGGAGGGAGAGTTGGTACTTTTTTTTTTTTTGCAGATGATTATGCATTCAATGAAACCTCTGAGGCTGAGATGAAACAAAATAAGGGTCGATTCTGTGCCACTTGTGCTAATTTTGGTCTGACAGTCACACCAACAAAACAGAGGGCCTCCACCAGTCGGCACTGCATCATTCATATGTGGAACCATCAATTATAGCAAATGGAGAAATCCTGAATGTTGTGGATAAGTTCACTTACCTTGGCAGTGTACTTTCTAGGGATGTACACATAGATGATTAAATTGATGCACACATTACCACAGCTAACTCACCATTTTGAAGGCTCTGAAGAAAAATGTGGGTGACAAGAGGCATTAGACTGCTTGCCAAACTGAAGATCTACAGAGTCATTGTGGTGACCCCATTATTGTATGCCTCTGAAACTAGAACAGAATACCAGCATCATGCTGGGAAATTTAATTACTTCCATTTGAATTGTCTTAAGATTCTGAAGATTACCTGGCAAAATAAAGTATGAGACACTGAGGTCCTCTCTCAAGATGAACTTCCAAAAATTCAAACTCTACTGCAACTCTAATGGGCTGGCCACTGACTGAATGCCAAATGCATGTTTACCTACAAGATTATTTTGTGGAGAACTTGCACAAGACAAGCACGCACAAGATCAGAAGTGGTCCAGGGACACTCTCAAGGTCTTTCTGAAGAATGTTAGTATTGATTGTAAGACATGGGAGATGCTGCCACAGGTCCACCTAGCATGGCATGCCCTCATTAAAGAAGATGCTGTGCCCTGTGAGCAAAGCAGAATCACAGTAGCACAAAGGAAATGCAAGATGTGCAAGTCTCGAGACATCTCAATCCCAAATGTTCAGAGGAACTATTTGTGCCCAACCCTGTGATACAGCCTTCCAAGCTTGTATTGGACTGATCAGCCACAGTTGAACACACATTACCTTGACCCCAACATCAAAATGTCATTGGTCCTATTTGAGTACAAAAGCTAAATTAGCAGTTTCAAAGATGGAAAACATGAATTTACAACAAATGAAAAAGAAAGGAAAGCAATTGTTAGGAGCTATTTTGCCCAACTATATGCCAATACAACTCACAACTTAAATGAAATTGATGAATATTTACAAAAAATGCAAATTGCCCAGATTAACAGATGAAAAAACAGAATATTTAAATAACCCTTTCTTAGAAAAAGAAATTGAACAAGCCATAAATGACCTTCCTATTAAAAAAAAAACAAAGAACAAATGGATTTACAAGTGAATTCTACCAAATATTTAAAGTACAATTAATTCTAATAATACATAAACTTTTTGAAAAAATAGTAGAAAATGAGTCCTTTGTTAAAGGACAGAGGGAAAAAAATGTGATATCTGTGAGGCCTGAGGAGAGAAGAGTCATTTTGGAGTAGCTTTGGTGTGATGTTTAGTAAAGAATTTTTATTGGATCCTGTCAGAATGATTATGTGTATCCTCCTGTATCATTCAGCATCTCCTGAGTGGGATTATGGGTCAATGTGTTATTAGCGATGGCAAGATGACTTCTCTGTGGATGTAGATGGAGTAAAGATGCACATTGTGGAAGTTAATAAGGTTGAAGAGCTATTAGGCCAGGATGTACAATGAGATAAAAGTGTTCATATTGAAGCTCTTCAGTATGAGGGTGGCATTAGGTGATAATGGAAAACTGAGGCAAATAATTAAATCCTTGAGAAAGCTATGAGGATGTCTGTTAGATGACTGTGACAAAGAACCTCAAAAAAGGAGAGGAAACAAAATTGGCTATTTTAAGCAATATTTGGGGGAAGTAAATAAAACCACTACCTGGGATAAATAGGACTGTTAGATCTGAAGGAGAAAAGGCAGCATTGCTCCTATGGTGATTATAATTTTTCTGCCAGGGAAAGTGATATTAGGAGTTGAAATGACAGTATAAATATGCTATAATAAAGTTTATGCCCTAAATAACTAAGGAAATTAAAAAGAGAATCTAGTTGTTTCTGAAGAATCCAAGTCAACAAAGCCAGATGAAATACATCTTAGGATACTGAAAGAACCTGTAGATATGGTTGTTGAGTCACTGTCAATGGTCTTTGAAAGAATGTGGAGAATTGGAAAGGTACCAAAGCAGTGGGAAAGGGTAAAGTCCCAATTTTCAGAGGAAAAGAGAATCCTTTTCCAAATATGTGTTGTACTAGGTGATCTCAACTCTGAAATTCTGATTCTTGAAGACAAATTGTATTTGATTGTAATTATTTGAGAGGGAGTGGAGTAAATATTTATGTTTGTCCATAATCAATGGACAAAATCCCCTTAGACTTTCAACACCCTTCAGACAGTTTCCCAGCAAACATACACACATGTACATATACATATATGTATATATACATATATGTGTATAAATGTATGTATGTATGTATTATAAAATATGAGTCAACATGGAACAAAGAGAGATTATTTAGAAACAAATGATTATAGCACCATGGAACTAGAACTGGAAAGAATCTTAGAAATGTTTAGTTCAATTTCTTCATTCAACAGATGAAGAAACTGAGGCCCAGAGACATGCTCCAGGTTACATGAGTAGTAAATAACAGATAAATTCAGCTTGACTGATTCTGAATGTAGTGCTCCTTTCATTACAATGGGCATCCTAACTTATGAATGCTCAGGATAAATTGAACATTAAGATCATCATATACCAGATGAGAATGAGGGAAGAGGCTAGGGGAAGAACAAATGCAAACATCCTTTCTTCTCTTGATCCCTCCAAGTCATGAACTTGATACCCATCACTATTTTGAGTACCTTTCTCTGGATGCTCTCCAGTGTATCAATGACCTGCTTAAAATATGTAACCCAGAACTGAACACAAAGCTATAAGTGTGATCTGAGCAGGGCAGAGTATTATGAGACCATCACTTCTTTATTCCTGGAAGCTATGCCTCCCTTAACATAGTTTTAAAGCACATTAGTTTTTATGACTTCCTAACCCCTTCTTATGATATTTAATCCCTGAGCAGTTTCTGACACTGTGGACAATCTCCTTCTAGAAATTCTCTTTTTCCTTGTTTTTGTTTGTTTGATTGGTTGGTTTTTTGTTTGTTTTTGGAGGGGTTGTGAAATTACCTACTCTAAGTTCTGCTCCCAAGTCTCTCAAGGTTCTTCCTCAGTATCTTTTGTTGAATCATGAAATTTTCCCCAATCTCTAACTAAAGTGAAGAGAGAGAGGCAACAGCAGCAGAGTGGGGTGGGGATAAGGAGTATAAATACATTTATGGTCTTTTCTCCATGGAATTTCCACACAGCTGGCACCCAGCAGGACACCTCTAGCCCTCAAAGCAATGTGAGATTTGAAGCTGCCAAACTCCAGTGGTTTGAATACATGGGGAACCTGTAGTGGTCCTTAGGAAAGGCCAAACAGTACAAAGATCTGATAAAACAATAACCAGAAATGGTGAAAAGAGATGGCAAGAAAGCTGAAAGAAAACATATTGATAAACCAACCCCTAAACTAAAAAAAAAAAGTAATGACATAAAAAAGAAAGAAAAATGACAAAGTTAAAACTAAAAGAAACAACAGAATGAAGAAATATTACTCAGTAGTAAAACCCCAAAAGGTAAACTCAAAAGCCCTGGTTTTAAAAAATTCTATAGCAGGGGTGGATGGTCATGACACCACTGAGAAATTGATTCTCCTCCCTCACCAACTCAGTTAATGATATCACAGAAGGAGCAACAAGCAGAGATAATTAGGTGTTAATGTTTTAAACAAAATACAAATATGTGTCTACACATTCTTTGCCAAATGTGGAGACAGTATGAGGGAACAGTGAGCTATTGGTTGGTCAAGAATAACCCATGTCCCTGATGGTCAATAAAAAAAAAATAGCCTGCCAAACTTTGAAGCAGTCTAGGTAGAAAATGGCTTTATAGAATGTAACCTCTGGCAGTCTAGAGGAGAGCCACATAGGAGAAAGAGCACATACCTTGAGAGTGGAAAATATAACCTAACAAGTATAAATGTGAATGTAAATTAACCAATTTTCCAAAAAAGTGAAAACAATAGCAGAATGGATAAGAAAACAAAACTCAACTATTTGCTGCATACAAGAAACATATCTAAATATAAAGACAATGAAAATAAGAGGCTAGAATAAAATTTATTCTGTTGAGTGTTTCTTAAAAATATGAGCTTGAACATTATTTAAGAAAATGTAACCATAAAAATTCACAATCCAGAGAGAGATAAACAGAGAAGGTATGTTATATTTTTGGCATAATGGAAAATGAATATGTGTGTATAAACACCAAATGATATAATATATAAATTCATGAAGGAAAAGGGAGGTAGTAACACAAAAAAAGGGAGACTTTCTCAGAGTTGAGAACTGTCATATAAAGAATTGGTCTTAAATGTAAAAAGGCAAATATTAAACTTTCCTTATAGATCATAAACCATAAAGATACTGCTTAATACAAGCAACATCAGCAAAGGATACAAAATTGAGTCAAGACTAAATTATAACAGCAATCAATTAATAAATAAACATTTATTAAGTGCCGACTCTGTGCCAAGCATGGTGCCAAATACTAGAAATACGAAAAGAGGCAAAAGGTAGTGCCTGCACTTAAGGATCTTACAAACCAAGAGGGGACAACAAGTAAGTAAAATAAACAATTAAAGCAAACAAAAATATTTAAAAGAAAATTATAACAATGAGATCATATAACAAAATTTTGTGGATATGTGTTGCCAATACATCTAAGGGGAAAAAAAATCCTACCTCTGAAAATATAAAAATTAATGAACCTAACATTCAGTTTTTGAAACTTATATAAACCAACAAACTAATAAACCCAAAGCAAGTTTCACAAAAGAAGGAATTTTGAAAATGAGAATAGATAAAATTTAGAATATAAAGGATTAGAAATAAAAAATAATACTAAGCTTTGGCTTTCTGAACAGTTTACCACAACTAATAAATTATTAGTTTAACTGAGAAAGAGAAATAAAATTGCCAAAATAAAAAAGTTCAAAGTTAATTCCCAATGAATAGGGAAGGTAAAGAGAAATGAACATTTAAAAGAAATGGGTGATTATGTACTAACATATAAAATATCTGAATTAACCAAATAGGAAATAGAGATACTAAAAAATCCTACTTTGAGCAGAAATATTGAGCAACTAATAAATGACCTACAAAAAGAAACAAAATTCTGGTTTAATTGGATTTACAAGTGGAATCTATCAAAAATTTTAAAGAACAATTTATACTTTTGCTATAAAGGTTTCAATTATAGAAAATAATTTCAATAATAGAAAAAGAAGCTACTGTATTCAGCTACAGTATTTCTCCTCAAATAAAGAAGTGAAAGGAAATAAAGAAGAGAAAGAAAACCATGTTAAAAAAAAGGAATGAATTTCGGTGGTGTTACATGAACTAGCGCTATTTTATCAGTGTAGATATACCCTTAAGTTTAGTTCTCCTTCATGGATAAAAATAAATTAATCTCTAACTTACACAATTGTCCAGAGAAAAGAGAACTGCATCAACTTTCCTCCTGTCAGAGACAAAGGTTGAATCTAGATTTCCTCATTATTATTATTTATATAGAATTTAAAAAGTACAAGATTGAAAAGAACTATTTAGCCTGAGTCATACCAAAAAAAAAAAAAAAAGGAAAGAAAACTCCACTACAACACACCCAACAACTGGTCATCCAACTTTTATTGGAAGACCAGCGGTGATCAAGAAATAACTCAGCAGCACATTCTTGTCAGCACATTCCACTTTGGGTTAGCTCTAATTATTAGCATGTTTTCATTATATGAAGCCTAAATATTCTTCTTTCCAACTCTCACCCACCAACTTCTGTTTCTTCAATTCAAGTGATGATAGCTACTAGTTTTTCTGCCTAGAATCAGAGCAAATCTAAATCCTTTTCCACATTGTCCTCTTCCAAGTACTTGAAGACAGCAATCATGCCTCTCCTGATCCTTTTATTCTCCTTCCTAAACATCAGTTCCTTCGACTGATCCTATTATGAAATAGATTCAAATAGATTTACCAATCTGGCTCTTTGTCTCAAGACACTCTCTAGACCAGATGTTGGCAAACTATGTGCCTCACTGGGTTAAAAATGGTCTTTACATTTTAAAATAAAGTTTTATTGTATTTTAAATGTAAAAAAAAAACATTTTTTAGCTCGTGGCTTTATAAAAAATAGACAGAAGGCCCAGTTTGGCTCTGGTTGTATTTTGCCAACTGTATTACAGATTATCATCTTTTCTCAAAAACATTGCTCAGATTAAACACAAAATTCCCAATGTGAACTGATCAAAATATCAATATATTACTTCCTTTTTCCAGAAATTTATTTCTTTAAAATATCCCAAGATTGCATTAGCTTATTTGCTACTATAGCTCAGTGTTGCTTCATAATGAGCTTCCAGTCCACTAAAATTTACCAAACTTTTCCATACAAAGTGCTCTTTAATGGGGTACCCTGTTCCCTGCATCATATACTTGGGAAAGTATTTTCTTTTCATGCTATTTTTTCCAATTACATGAAAAAACATTTTTAACATTTTTTATACTTTTGAGTTCCAAATTCTCTCCTTTTCCCCTTTCTTTGAGAAGGCAGGTAATTTGATGCAGATTATATATATGCAGTCTTGCAAAACTTATTTCCATGTTAGTCATGTTGTGAAAGAAAACATGGATCAACCTCCCACCCCCAAAAAAATTAATTTAAGTTTGCTATGATCTGCATTCAGATTACATCAGTTCTTTCTCTGAAGGTGGATAACATCTTTCATTCTAAATCCTTTGGAATTGTCTTGGATCATTGTGTTCTGAGAATAGCTAAGTTGTTCACACTTAATTATCATACAATATTGTTTTTTATTGTGCATGCTGTTCTCCTGGTTCTACTCACCTCACTATGCAGCAGTTCACATGAATATTCCCAGATTTTCCTGAAACCATTCTGCTCCTCATTTCTTAAGCAAAAAAGTAGTCCATTATAACAATATACCACAACTTGTTCAGTCATTCCTCAATTTCCAATTCTTTGCTATCAAAAAAGAGAGATGCTATAAATATTTTTTAAATATAGATGTTTTTCTTTCTTTTATCTCTTTGGGATGGAGGCCTAGCAGTGGTGTTGCTGGGCAGAATTTTTATACCCTTTGGGGCATAGTTCCAAATTGCTCTCCAGAATGGTTGGATCAGTTCACAACTTCACCAACAAAGCATTAGTGTTCCTATTTTCCAACACCCCCTGCAACATTTGTCATCTTCCTTTGTGTTATATTAGCCAATCTGACAGGTCTAAGATGGTACCTCAGAATTGTTTTAATTTGCATTTATCTAATCAACAGTAATTTAGAGCACTTTTTCATATGACTCTAAATAGTTTTGATTTTTTCCTCCTGAAAACTGCTTGTTCATATTCTTTGACCTTTATCAATTGTGGAATGACTTGTATTCTTATAAATTTGACTTGGTTCTCTATTTATTTGAGAAAGAAGACCTGTATCAGAGAAATTTGCTATAAATTTCCCCTACTTTTCTGCTTTCCTTTTAATCTTACCTGCATTGGTTTTGTTTGTACAAAAACATTTTAATTTAATGTAAGCAAAATTATCAATTTTATATTCTGTAATATTTTTATTTATTGTTTGGTCCTAGATTCTTCCTTATCCATAGATTTGACAGGTAAACTATTGCAAGCTCCCTTAATGTGATTATGGTATCACCCTTTATGCCTAAATCATATGCCCATTTTCATTTTATCTTGGTATATGGTAATTATTTTAAATGGAATTTCTTTTTCTATCTCATTCTACTAGACTTTATATGTAAACTATAGAAATGTTGGTGATTTATGTGAGTTTATTAGCAACAACTTTGCTAAAGATGTTAATTATTTCAACTACTACATTAACTGATTCTCTAGAATTCTCTAAGTACACCTTCATATAATTTGCAAAAGTGATAGTTTTATTTCTTTGTTGACTATTCTAATTCCTTTAATTTCTTTTTTTTCTCTTATTGTCATAGCTAACATTTTTAGTACTCTATTGAATAATAGTGGTGATAATGGTAGGCATCCTTGCTTCAACCCTGATCTTATTTGGAAGGCTTCTAGTTTATCCTCATTACAGATAATACTTGCTGAAGGTTTTAGAGAGATACTTCTTATCATTTTAAGGAAAGTTTCATTTATTCCCGTGCTTTCCAGTGTTTTTAATAGGAATGAGTGTTGTATTTTGTCAAAAGTTTTTTTCCATATCTATCGAGATAATCAGATGATTTTTGTTTTTGTTTTTTGTTATTGATATGGTCAATTATGTTGACAGTTTTCCTAATATTGAACCAGTTCTGCATTTTTGGTATAAATCTCACTTTCTCATAGTGTATGATTTTTATGATATATTGCTTTAGTCTCCTTATTAGTATTTTATTTGAAATTTTTATGTGAATATTAACTAGAAAAATTGGTCTATAGTTTTCTTTCCCTATTTTTGCTCTTCCCAGTTTAGGTATCAGTACCATGTCTGTGTCATAAAAGGATTTTGGCAGGACTTCTTCTTTGCTTATTTTTTTTTTCTATATAGGTTATGGAGTTTTGGAATTAATTGTTCCTTAAATATTTAGTAAAATCCACTTATAAATCCACATGGTCCTGGGGATGTTTTTTTTTTAGGGAGCTCATTTATAGATTGTTAAATTTCTTTTTCTAAGATAGGGTTATTTAAGTACTTAATTTCCTCTGGGCAATTTTTATTTTTGTAAATATTCATCCATTTCATGTACATTGTCAGACTTATTGGCATAAAATCGGGCAAAATAGTTCCTAATAATTGCTTTAGTTTTCTCTTCATTGGTGGTGAATTCACCCTTTTTATTTTTGACACCAGTAATTTCATTTTCCTCTTTACTCTTTATTCAAATTAAGTAATGTATTATCTATTCATTGTTCTTTTACCATAAAACCAGCTCTTAGTTTTATTTATTAGTTCAACAATTTTCTTACTTTCAATTTTATTAATCTTTCCATAAATTTTCAGGATTTCCAATTGGGTTTTTAATTGGGGATTTTAATGTTTTTATTCATTTTGAACTTAAATACAAAAAAGACAAAAAAAGTAACATTTCCATGTACACAGCACAACATAAAAAGAGGATTCAGTATAAAACCATGAATTTCTATTTTATGCTTTTTACTTTTTTTATAAACTATGCAATAAATACTACTCATTGTTTTAAATCTACCATGCCTTTCTGTGCCTCTTTTCAAGTTTTTTTTGTTCTTTTTGTGTACTTTTTTCCCTGTCTCCCCACCCCATCCTAGAGAAGTTTACAATTAGACAGAAAAATGTGTGTATATACTTATATACATATACATATATACATATACATATACATATACATACATATGTAAAAACATAGTACATATAATTCTATTTATCAGTTCTTTGTCTGGAGATGGGTAACAGAAGAAGGGTAACCTTCCTTCATAGGTCCTTTGTAGTTGATTTGGGTATTTATAATACTCAAAATGACTTAGTTATTCAAAGTTGTTCTTAGAATAATAGTGCTTCTACTGTGGACAACATTCTCTTGGTTCTGCTCATTTCAGTCTTCATTATTTCATGCAAGTCTAGCCATGTTTTTCTAAGATCATTGAGCTCATTATTTCTTATAGCACAGTAGTATTCCATCACAATCATATACCACTACATGTTTAGTTATTCCTCAATTAATGGTCAACCCCCTAATTTCCTTTTTTTAAAAATTTTGTTCTGAATTTAAGAAATGAAAAAAGCATTTCCGTAACATAATATTTATGCTCATTTCACTCTTAATTATTTCATGTAGGTCTATTCAAGTTTTTCTAAGATAATTGAACTCATGATTTCTTATGTGGTACGGTACTATTCCATCATGATCTTCTACAATAACTTGTTTAGTCATTCCCTAATTGATGAGTATCACCTCCATTTCCTGTTTTTTGACACCACAAAAAGAGCTGCTATAAATATTTTAGAACATTTTTTTTTCCTTTTTTCCAAATCACCTTGGGAAACAACTCTAATGGTGGTATGGCTGGGTTAAAAGGTAAACATAGTTTTTTAACTCTTTGGACATAATTCTAGATTTTTCTCTAAAATGGTTGGATGAGTTCACAGTTCCACCAACAGTGTATTAATGTCTCAATTTTCCCATATCCCTTCCAACACCTGTTAGTTTCCCCTTCTATCATTTTAACCAATCTGATAGGTGTGAGAGGATATCTCAAACTTGCTTTAATTTGCATTTATCTAATCATTAATGATTAAAGGCATTTTTCACATGGCTACATATAGTTTTGATTTCATCAGAAAATGGTCTAGTCATATCCTCTGACCATTTGTCAATTGGGGAATGACTCATATTCTTATAAATTTGACAAAGTTCTCTCTATTTGATATATGAGACCTTTAAGCTTTACTACTATATTAGGGCTGCTGGGTGGCACAGTGGATAGAAAGTCAGGCCTGAAACCATGAAGACTCATCTTCCCGAGTTCAAATCTGACCTCAGACAGCAACTAGCTGGATAGCTAACCCTGTTTGCCTCAGTTTCCTCATCTTTAAAAATGAGCTGGAAAAGGAAATGGCAAATCACTCTGGTACCTTTGCCAAGAAAACATCAAATGGGGTCATGAAGAGTACATATAGGTTTAGTATTGATATTACTTCATTGGCTATGGTACTTTTTAGCAAAATCAAGTTTCTCTGCTTATCTCTTTTAATTAGGGCTACTTTTGCTTTGTCTGAGATAATGATTACTATCCCTGATTTTTTTTTACATCACCTGAAACATAATAGATTTTGTTCCAGCCCCTTACCTTTATTCTCTGTGTGTCTTTCTGTTTCAAGTGTGTTTCTTTTAATCAACATATTGTTGGATTTGAGTTTTTAATCCACTCTGCTGTCTGCTTCCATTTTATGGGTGAGTACATCCCATTCATTTTCATACTTATGATTACTGTATATTTTATTTTTTCCTATTTTCTCTCTTTCTCATTTCTCCTCAAAAGTCTGTTTTGCTTCTGACCATTAAATTGTCCCTCCCTTTTATCACCCCTCTTCTTTTATCACTTTTCTACTTCCCTATAGGGAAATATAGATTTCTATACCAAACTGATAACTGTATATTATTCCATCTTTGAGCCAACTCTGATGAGAGTAAGGTTTCAGTATTACCCCTCCTCAACTTCCTCATTTTCCCCTTCACTATGAAAGTTCTTCCTTTCATGCCTTTTTTATTATATGAAATAATTTACCCCAACCTCTTCTTTCCCCCTTCTCCCAGTGCATCCCTCTTTCTCACCTCTTAATTTTATTTTTTTTAAATCATCATAGTCAATCCACACCTGTGCCTTATGTCTATGTATTCTCCTAACTGTCTTGATAATAATGATAAAGTTCTCAGGAGTTACAAGTATGATCTTCCCATGTAGGTATGCAAGCAGTTTAATCGTACTGAATCCCTTAAGAATTCTTTTTTGTTTACCTTTTTATGTTTTTATTGAGTCACATATTTAAAAAAACAATTTTCTATTCTTGTCTTTTTTATCAAGAACCCTTGAAAATCCTCCATTTCATTGAACATCCCTTCTGATTTATTTTCCCTTCTGAAGGATTATACTCAGTTTTTCTAGGCAAGTGTTTTTTGGTTGTAATCCCAACTCCTTTGCTCTCCAGAATATCATTTTTCAAGCTCTCCAATCTGTTGAAGCAGAAGCTAATAAATTTTGGATTGTTTTAGCTATGGTTTCACAGTATTTGAATTGTTTCTTTCTGAATGTTTGAAATATTTTCTGGGAAGCTCTGGAATTTGGCTATAATATTTCTGGAAGTTTTTATTTTGAGATCTCTGAGGTCATCAGTGGTTTCTTTTGATTTCTATTTTACCCTCCAGTTCTGTGATATGCAGGCAGTTTTCCTTGATAATTTTTTGAAAGATGATATTTAGGCTTTTTTTTTTAATAATTACTATCAGGTAGTGTAATTATTCTTAAATTATTTTTCCTTGATTTATTTTCCAGGTCAGTTGGTTTTCAAAAAAAAATCACATTTCTTCTGCTTTTTTCATTCTTTTGAATTGTTTTATTGTTTTTTTTTATGTCTTAGTGAGTCATTAGTTTCCACTTACCCAATTTAAATTTTTTAATGAATTATTTTCATCAATTAGCTTTTCTACCTCCTTTTCTATTTGGCCAGTTATACTTTTAAGGCTGTTTTTTTCCTCAATGAACTTTTTGTACTTCTTTTTTTTTCATTTGGCCAATTTTTCTCTTTAAGGATTTCTTCTCTTATATGGCTATTTATTGATTATTTTACCATTTGGTTAATTTTGTTTTTTAAGGAGACTTTTCTCAGTATTTTTGTGCCTCCTTTACCAAGCTGTTGGCTCTCTTTTCATAATTTTTTTTGCATCACTCTAATTTTTTCCCCAACTTTTCCTCTCCCTCTCTTAATTGACTTTTAAAATCCTTTTTAAATTCTTCCAGGTATTCTTTTTGGGCCTGTAACCAATTCACATTTTTTTCTTTGAGTCTTTGAATGTAACTACTTTGATTTTATTATCTTCTGATTTTATGTCTTCATCTTCCTTGTCACCACAGTAACATTCTATGCTCAGGTTTTTGTTTGTTGCTCATTTTTCAAGCCTATTTCTCTTTTTTTTATTTGTTTGTTTGTTTTTTTGCGAGGCAATTGGGGTTAAGTGACTTGCCTAGAGTCACACAGCTAGTAAGTGTTATGTATCTGAGGCCAGATTTGAACTCAGGCCCTCCTGACTCTAGGGCCGGTGCTCTACCCACTATGCCACCTAGCTGCCCCACAAGCCTATTTCTTGAAAAAATATAAAGTTACATATAAAGTTGTAACTTTATTTTAAAGTTGGATTCAGCACATTAATAATAAGAAAAAATGAAAGTTTAACACTACAGAGGCCTTACATCTCACATCTATCAAAATAAAAAAGATGATAAAAGTTAAAAATATCAACAAATGCCATACATTTTCCCTGATTCTGCTTTTGAAGCAATCCTTCCCACATGACTTCTCTTTGTTTGAATCTTTCATTATTAGATTAATTCATTGCATTTAACATCCACTAAGTTATTTTCAAAAAATGCAAATTACAGAAGGTGCTACAATGCCAATTACAATGGCATAAAAATATGGCAACTAGAAAATATTGTTATCCTTAATTCACAGATGAGGAAACTGGTAGTGGGGTGGGGTGGGGCAGAAACCTTCATAGATTTATAAGATCATAGATATTTTGCTGGAAGGAAAATTAAAGGTGATACCATCCAATATTCTCATTTTGTAAATAAAGAATTGAGGTTCAAAGATATTAAGAAACCTGCCTAACTTCATTCAGACTGCAAGTACCAGACCAGGACTCTGAATCTAGGTCCTCTGGATTACAGAGCCGATACAAGAGACAACTCATCAGAGGCAAGGTGGAAATCTAACACTCTTTCCAATACATCACAATGGCATCACAATGGGGGTCACTGCAGACACAGTTCTCAGAACAAAATCACATCATCATTGAGGTAAAGGATAACAGTCAATAACTAATTAGAATTAAATCAGAAAAAAAAGAATAATGATGAGAAGATACTATACTCAATTAGGTCTCTCCATCTGACTTATCTAAGATACTTTTGACTTTGAAAATTTGGAAATAGATAAAAGAAAAGTAGACATATTGACTCTGATAAACACTGTATCTTTGAGAAGTCTTGCCAATGCAAAAGTTGCCACATTGAGAAGGCCAAAAAAACCCAGAAAGTCTTGACTCTGCCAGAAAACATGGCAGCTTAGTGCAATACCAGTTTAGAAACTGGTATTTGTGTTTCATTTTTTTCCAAAAAAAGTAAGTTTTTTTTTCAAGTAACAATCATTTGCTTTCCTCCCTTTGAGTCCCTCCCCCAATGGGAAAAAAAAGAACAAAATCTTTGCAACGAGTATACATCATAAGACAAATTGTCACAGGCTATGCCCCAAAATGTGTCTCATTTTGAATATTGAGTCTATCATCTCTATGTCAGGAAGCAGGTGTCATCAGTATTCTAGAATCATGGTTGACCATTGGGTTGATGAGAGTTCTAATGTCTTTCAAAGTTATTCATTTGTAATGTTATTGTATAAATTTTTATTCTGACTCTGCTCACTTCACTCTGCATCAGTTAGTAAATTCTTTCCAGGTTTCTCTGAAACCACCCCTTTCATTATTTTTATGGCAAAATAGTATTGTATTGTTGTAAAAATTGGAAATAAATAACATTATTACTTCATAAAACAGAGAAAAAATATATAAGAAAAAACAAGCCTGCAGAAAGCTGGGTACAAGATCTATTCAAACCAGATCATCGCAGGAGGTTTTATGGATGAATGGAAGTAGAAAGATAAAAACAAATAAACATATTGATATCTCTATAGATACATGGATCATAAATCTATAGTTTGAAGAGATCCTAGTGGCCATCTTCCTCAAATTCCTCATTTTATGGATGAGGAAACTGAGGCCCTTGAAAATTAAGTGACTTAACCAAGGTCTCAGAGGTAATAAAGTATCAGAAGCAGGACTTGAAGTCAGGTCCTCTGACCCTACATCATTGATTTTTCCTGGAATAATAATACAATTACTGGTAATTGTTGTATTATAGTTAACATTCATATAATCCTTTAAACTTTTAAAAATTGTTTTCAGTTTGTTTGTTTTTTTCAGTTGTGTCCAACTCTCCATGACCTCATTTGGGGTTTTCTTGGCAAAGGTGCTGGAGTGATTTGGCATTTCCTTCTCCAGCACATTTTATGGATGAGGAACTGAGGCAAACAGGGTTAAGTTCCTTGCCTGGGGTCACAGAACTGGTAAATGTCTGATGCCAGATTTGAACACACGTAGATGGATCTTTCTGACTCCATGGCCCTCATTCTGTCAACTGAGTCACCTAATGGCTCTTAAAACTCATTACTGATACTGAACCGGCAAATAGAGATTTGACTTCTTCTGTCTGATGTCACATCAAAAAAAAATGGAAATGGTATTTAAGAGAACTGAAAAGGCAGTTGAACCTGACTAAATACATGAGGATATTTGTTTTTGAAATAGTAAACTGGGCTCAGATTTTTAAAATCTAGCCAATAGCATAGACTCACTAGGAATCTTGCTCACCCCAATCAGTGTTCTAATAAGCCTTGTCTTTGGCTGAAAGAAGGTTTGGTTTGAATTCATTCAGGCAGGACTCACATGTCACTATTTCAGGGTCTCAGCACCCCTAAGCCTCAATATTTTTGGTGGCCAGTATGGGGAAACTACCTAACCCCAGCTCTTCTCCAGTCAAGACTGGAAGGCATGTAAGCCTCCCTATCCCAGACTTGCCCCACAGTTGAGGTCACTCTCCAAGCACCTAGAAAGGTTTGTAGGTGCTTCTCAGACAGACAGCTATGAAGCTGTCTCACACTTAGCCTGATACTGTCAGGCTCTTCGTTCTGGGGTTTGGTTTGAGACCGTGGACCTGGGCACAACTTCCACAGCATAGATAACAAGGATGGATACTGTATCCAGAAGTGTATGCCCAATTCTCTCAATTCTCTAAATTCTCTCAGTGCTAGGGAATTGTGAAAACTGCAGGTGCTTTTTGGTTACCTGAGACTTACTTATTCCCTTCCCTCTACACCACTAGATCCTCTTTCATGGAGGGACTTCCTGTCCCCACACCCATGCCTGCAAGATACCCCTTCTCTTCTGGCCTCATGGCCACAGGGTCCTCGAAGCTTTGTCCTAGGTTAGACCATGAAAAGGAACTCTTTGTGCCTGGCGTCTATTATCTAGAGCACCAAGATAAATTGTAAAAGTTTAAAGAAAAATTAAGATTCTTGTTCCTGTAGCCCAGCTCTGACCAGGCTGACTTCAGTGAAAAGTTTAAACAGCTAAAAACATCTTAGCAGATTCTGGAGGTTTTGTGATTGATCCATCAAAGAATTTTTAAACACCTCCTTGCAACCTGGGTCACTCCCTTCTCCCACTCCCTTCCCTTGAGCCAAGAGTGTATCTCTGTTCACTCCTCTCATAGGACAAGAGAGTTTCACCCTTTCCCACCTGGTGAAAGGAAGGAGAGATGAGGATCAATAATTTGGGAATGCATTTAACAAAATTGACATCACCTGATTAATAATGGGTTTGTTTTAAATTTCAAATTGGTAAACTTTTGTATCATTTATGTCAAGGAACTTTTCACAATTTGGTTATAGCTAAAACAATTTGGCTATCACTTATGAAAATCATAAGATTTTCATAGTTTTAGTGTGTAAACTTGCCAAAAAGCTTGTTTGGGTTATGGCTTGCTGAGAATTTGCAAGTACATAGAAATAATATCTGAAGATTGGCTTTTTACACCAGGACAAATTTAAATTTGAGATGTATAACCTAGAAAAGTTTTTTTCTCCCTAAACTGTGATTATTGAAACTTGCTGTTTGATGTAAAAGCTTATGGGATTTTATTTTGAGTTGTCTGATGGATCATAATAATCCATCGATAATTAATAACCCACCATCTGAGAGAAATGACACAAGCTACTCAGAGAATGTGATACTGGTGGGAAGTCAGCATCGGGAAAAGCTGAAAGAACAATCTTAGCTTTAGTCTAAGATACTTGGCTCAGTTTCCCCATTGTGTTCCTTTGAATGTTACCCATCTGGTTATTCCAGAGTGTAGCTATGAGGTGGAATTGGTACTAAGTGATTGGAAAACTGTGAATTATCTGAATTCTAAGGATGTTTTATCCTGTCATACTTGATTTAAGTCTTGTCCCTGCTTTATCCTTTTATAGCAAATTTCTATAATCAGAACAAGTGGTCAGTAAAAGATATAAGCACAATGAAACTATGTGAATTCTGGCTGTTTTGACTTGCATGTATGTTTATTCCATACCCCAAACAATCAAAATTAAATCAGAAACATCTTCAGTTTGGTTGGGGGAGAAGAATTCCATTGAAGTCAATTCTCTTAGAGGGAGGTAACCTATTTGACCTAATCATTGCTTAAGGATCCTCTCAATTTTGTAACAATTGAAGTAAAAGTCAGTCATTCTACCTGCAAAAGTGTTACTTAAACTTTTGAGAAAGTAGCAAAATCAGATAATCCTGCGAGTCAAATGTAAATTATTTTAATGGGGCTCTTACACTTTTACTTCTCCCCATAACTGGGCCCTGCAAACTTGCTTGTCAGATTTGTGTCTTTTAGACTACAAGCCGTGCACCTACAGTTGGCAACAAACAGTGGGTGACAGCTAATGTCCCTCCATTGTCCCCTGAATGCAGCCTGTGCTCCATTCCAATCAATCTCCTCTTAGGGACCCCCTTGAGGCAGGGACAATTCTATGCCCCTTGCCAGCAAGAAGCAGTTTCAGAAGCTGAGATCTTTTGCTCCTTACCCCAAAAGGATTTGGCATCCATTTGTTTGAGGGAGGAATGACTTGGTCCAGGGGAAGACCCCAACCCTTCTCCAACATGGGCAATTATCTGGAGTTTGTCTGAGGCATCATCCCAGTAATCCTCTCAACTGGTCTTTTGTTGTGGCTACTTTCATCCTGGCCTACACCCAATCTCCCAATGCTGTTAACTCCTGATTGCCCCTGGCCACTTCCCACCCTTAATCCTATCTAGATTCTATTCTCCCTTGGCCAAGGTGATCCAGGTCCCTGACATTCTGTTCCCTCACAGTCACCCCAGCTTACTGGCCACTCCCATCCAGATCTTCCCTAGACCTCTCCTCACAATCACCTCAGACCACTTGGCCACCCCTAGATTCCTCCCACAGTCTTTCTATATATAAGATCCATCTTGGCTGTCATTAAGTGGCTCAGATTCTTAAAATCTAGCCAATAAAGCAGACTCACTAGAAATCTCCATCACCCCAATCAGCGTTCTAATAAACTTTGTCTTTGGCTGAAAAAAAATAATATAGTCTCTAATGAAAGAAGTCCTTCTAATTGCAGTTTACAATTTCTTTCCAATTTACAGTTTCGGAGAGTTGCCTATAGCAAAAGTGTCAAACTCCCAGGAAAGTAAGACTCTGAAATAAGGAGACCCAGATGAAAATGTAATTGAGAAACGTTTACCAAAATAAATAAAATACAATATAACACAAATAATTTTAATTTGTGGTTTTTCTAAGTCAAATATGTGGCTTTCAGGATTTGAGTTTGGCACCACTGGCCTAGATCATTGAAAAGTTAATGATTTGTCCAGGGTTACAAAGCCAATACATGTCAGAAGGGCTTAAATCCAAGTCTTCCTGCCTTCTGGCTTCATGGACAGTTCTCTTTTGACAACATCATACTACCTCACTTGACCAGACATGTATAGGAAAAAAAATGGATTTGATGCAACACTTCTGAAAGTTTTTTGAAGATTCATTTGGAAGATATCTCAAAGATATAAAGATTCTAGAATAATGGAAAAGTGTGGTTCTGGTCTAATTAATATAGGCAAAATTCATAACAGAACTTTAAAGACACTTAGAGACTGGTTTCAAGATATATAATCCACCATATCATTGATCTCAAGAAAGTAAAACTGATAAACTATCTAGTTATCCAGGCATTGCACTAGATGTTAGGAATATGAATCTATAAGGAATATAAAGCTACCAAAAAAAGTGTTATTTGGACAGGTTTTGCACAAATCATTCTTATTTACTTATGAAAAAGCATTTTTTCCTATCAATAACATTATTGGGATAGGACAGAAAAGTGCACATTTTTAATAATAATCTATATGTATACGAACATATGTATTAGCATGTCTATATGTACATATGTATTGCACATGTATGTATGTATAGAGGAGGTTTGGTTTTTTTTTAACCACTCCTTCCAGCCTGGAGTGTTATCATAAGGTGTTAACAAGGTGTTAAATTAACTGTAAAGATACCTTTACACCCTGATACCTTTACAAAGTTTGAATACTTTTCTCTGACTTAATTAAAAGGAACAACTTCATTGGATGAGCAAGAATGAGGAATTTATCTGTAGGGCTGTAAGGAGCTAAGGTACCAGGCACCAAATAAAGTTATGACATAGTAAAGGTTTGGGGAGCATTTTGCGTGTAGGAACCAGGTATGGAAAGCATCTCATTCCCAGCAGCCATTGCATACAGCAGCAGCGTGGGAGAAACTCAACATTTCAAGAGTTCCTTGGTTCATGGTACTTGGAGACACAATTGAATGAATTTATAATTTCTTCTAATGTGCAGTTTGTTAAACATGTACCTCTTCTCCACAATTGTGAAAGGTATAACCAATCCCTTACCTCTAGTTTTTATGTTTTTTTATGTTTTTTTTAAAATACATATGTAATTAATTCAGTGATAAATTCAGTAATAAATATGTAATTTTTAATACATACGCAATTAATTTGGTGAACAATTTGGCATTTATGGGGTATTTGTCTGGTCTACTTCCATTACTTAGCAAACAAATTATTCAGTTTTTCCAACTTTTTAAATAACGGATACTCTCTCCATTATTTTCTTAAGTTTATTGAATTAGTCTTAAGTTTCTCAAGTTTATTGACCATCACACTAACACATATATGATCATTATAGTCTAGCCCAGGAGTCACAAACCATAATTTGAGGTCAAATTCAGCCCACACCTGTTTTTATGGGAGTCAGGAAATCAGAATGAAATGATTTTTATATTTTCAAATACAATAAAACTTTATTTTAAAATATAAAAACAATTATTAGCTCCAGGTACAAAAGGTGTGTGGGGGGATATCAATTTGGCAAAAATTTATGAATATTGCCTAAGGATCTGGTTAGCTAAGCATGGAGCACCTCATCTGTAGTAAATGGTCACTTGGCAATGAATTCTTTCATCAGATAACAACTTACAAAAGAGAAAAAAATATGAAATACCTCTCACCTTTTGCCTCTCTCATCTCCTCATCTGACGATTGTGTCATTAGCAGAAAATGGAACACCAGATGCCAAGAATCCATGTTTCAAAAACATTAATTTAGATCTTGGTCCTCTAACTGAGATCCTTGCTGGTGATGCCACTGGCATATTTTAAGTATCTATATTTTCCCCTACCATTCCCTTCTTTTTTCCTATAAATACAGATAGCTTAACATACATACATGCATCGTAAACCCAATTTTTTATATTGGCTCAATTGACTCATCATTTTTTTAAATTTACCTTTTTCACCCTCCAGCTTACTTTTCCTAGGTACAGTAGAAATCTTACTGGGATTATCCTACTCTCCCCTTCCCGTTCTCTACCACTTTTTCCAATATTCATGTTGCTCATAATCAAAGCATTTTGAGCATCGATCTTCTCCCTTAACTTTCCTTCTTGTTATATAATAAGTGTATAATCTCACTTGTTTGTTCATTTATTAATTTCTTCTATTTCTCCACCAAGATTCTTTGTAAGCTTTAGTTTTCAGTCAGAATGTCCTGCTGCTGGTATTTGTTTATTATATATCTTGGATTGCATGGAGATTTCCACTGCTATTGCTTAGTCGATTAATAATGCCCAACTCTTCATGACACCATTTGGGGTTTTCTTGACAAAGATCCTGGAATGGTTTGTCATATGTTTCTCCAGCTTATTTTACAGATGAGGAAACTGAGGCAAATAGAGTTAAGTGACTTGCCTAAGGTCACACAGCTGATTTGAACTCAGATACTCTTGACTCTAGGGCCAGCACTCTATCCATTGTGTCACCTAGCTGCCCAGAGATTCCCATGTGAGCCAACATTTCTAACATTTAGATGCTGTTTCCCATGCCTTACCTCCTCTCCTTTGAAGAGAATTGAAGATCTCCCCAGTTCAGAGTTGTCCTAGCTAACCTTGAGCTCCTGGTTCTGTCTCTGTATCCCCATCCTTCAAGATCTGGGCAGATTCCGATGCCATCTCTGGATTTTTGATTACCTTAAATAAAACAAATTTTTCATCCAATTATGCCTCTCTGTCTCTTGAGATAATTTCATACTATAACTCTCTTTCCCCCAGCTGCTCTATCCCATTGTTTAACCCTGAACTTGTACAATATTTACATAGACTCCCCCTCTCATAGTTTAATGATTCAAAATTTGACCTGGTGCTCACCACTGATTTTCATATAAAATGTTACCAATTTAGTATGGTCCCTTTAAGAGTTAGTTAGAGGCAACTAGGCAGCACAGTGTTGGATATGAAGTTAAGAAGAACTGTGTTCAAATCTTGCCTCAGAGACTAGCTATGTGATTCTAAGCAAGTAACTTAACTTTGGTCTGCCTCAACTTCATCTTCCATAAAATGGGCATAATAATAATAGCACCTGATTTAAAGGTTGCTGTGAGAATCAAATGAGATGTTTGTAAAGCACTTTGCAAACCTTGAAGAGCTAAGTAAATTATTATTGTTGTTGTTATTGTCATTATTATTATTACTTATTATATTCCTAGGCGGTCAAAGGCTCCAACATGATCTTTTTATTTTTCTTAGAGAAGTGCCATAGAGAATAAAAATACATTTACCTTTGAATATTATTCCTAGTTTTCTTGGGTAGAAGATTATGCAGATGCTGTCTAATCAGTGCCTTGATTTTTTGCAAATCACATTCTAGGTTTTTCTGTGTTTTCTCATGGTGGGTGAATAATCCTGTGCATTAAAAATTCAGGACACTTGAATAATTTTCTCCTTATCAAAAAAGTTCTAAAGGTTTGTGGCAATGCATTTGGATGAGTTGAATCTGATATTTCTCTTAGAGGGCATCTGGTAATTCTATCTTTTGGCCATATCTTTTTGTCTTGATCTTGCTGCTTCTGGGAAATTCAATGTAGTGACTTCTTGGAAATGGTTATATAGACTACTTTTAAAAAAAAATTGGGGGGGAATATAAATGACTCAGATGAGTTCTCTGAAGCCTGTCTTCTAATTCTCACTTTTGCTTATAAGAGTTTAGAACCTTTTTCCAGTTGAAGAATTTTCAATCTTATTTTACTGTGTTTTCTATTACTTCTTCGGATTTGCATTCTAGCCCAAGAATTTTGTTTCCAATTGATCCTGTTCTTTCATTTAAAATTTGTACCAGTTTCTTCCTGTTGTTGTCACTTCATTATTAATTTGTCTGTTCTTTTTTTTATCCATAATAGATCACTCATTATAGATGCCATATCTTGCCTTACCAATAACAGAGTTTTCATCTATCCCTTTAAAGCACATCTCCTTAACCTTTTTTGTGTCATAGACTCTTTTGGCAGTCTGGTGAAGCCCATGGACCACTTTGCAGAATCATGGTTTGTTACCAACAGTCATAATTGAAAGAAATGCCAAGGTACAATTACCAGTATTAATAAATAAAGATGTATTTTTCTCATCTAAGTTCGGAGTCCCCCTGAAAAGTCTCCATTGAATCCAGGTTAAGACCCCTGCTTATTAGTCCTTATTATCTAATGTTATTTGTCTATGCCTTGGGCTAATTCTGACTTTTTTTTATTATACTTTGGAAAATAATTGTTATTTTTTTCCCTTCTGGTAACCCTGCTTTCATATATTTTAATGCGTAGTATTTACTCCTCAAGATAATTTTTTTTTTGAAATTTTGTTTAGTCATTTCATTGTCCTGAGCTGAGGCACTGTTCTCATTTGGAACTCTGTGATTGTCCTCACTTTTTTCTCTCCCTTGTCTCTTTTGTCTCTTCAAATACACACACACACACACACACACACATTTGTATTGTGTGTATATATATTTATATACACGTACAGATATACATTTGTACACACATGTACATATATATGCACATACACACATGTGGGTATTTTTATCTATTCATACTAGTGGGTACAGGGAACATAGGGATGATCTGAGCCCTTTCACATCCTCTCACTCCATCACACTGACCTTAACACAAGTATTCTCCCAAAGATTCTCTATGATTATAAGTCATGGAACATGATTTTAGAAGAAATCTAATTGCAAGTTATACAATGGCAAATGGAAGGAATCCTAGTGGGTGTAAATCAGTTGGCAAATTTCACCAATATTAATTGGTGATATTCATGTAACACTTTAAAGTTTGTAAATTACTTCATATACATTATCCCATTTGACCCTTTCTTATAGTTACTTCTCCCAAGGAGATTATGCCAATTTGTGAGCAGCTCTACAGCTCTTCTGAGCCTTCAGGGCTGGAAATGCTTTGGATGATATCTGTAACTCATAAGACCTTTCTCATTATTAGAGTAGTTAGAAGGAATATATATAGACAGAGGGCACAGGTGTGAGTTGAATATAAAGGGATGATATCTAAAAAATAAAATTAAGGGGTAAAAGAGGAATGTGCTGGGAGAAAGAGAAAGGGAGAGGTAGAATGGGGCAAATTATCTCACATAAAAGAGGCAAGGAAAAGCTTTTTATGGTGGAGGGGAGGAAGGGGAGTGAGTGAACCTTACTCTCATCAGAATTGGCTCAAAGAGGAAATAACATACACACTCAATTGGATATAGAAATCTAGCTTACCATATGGGAAAGTAGGAGGGAAATAGGATAAGAGAAGGGGGAGGTGATAAAATGGAGGGCAGATTGGGTAAGGAGGTAGTCAGAAGCAAAACACTCTTGAGGAGGGACAGGGTGAAGGGAGAGAGAGAATAGAATAAATGGTGGAAGTAATAAGGTGGAGCAAAATACAGTTAGCAATAATAACTGTGAAAAAAATGAAGCAAGCTTCTCTGACAAAGGTCTCATTTCTCAAACATATAGAAAACTAAGTCAAATTTATAAAAATAAGAATCATTCCCCAATTGATAAATGATCAAAAGATATAATTAGTTTTCAGTTAAAGTAATCAAAACTATCTACAGCCATATGAAAAATTATTCTAGCTCACTATTGATTGGAGAAATTCAAATTAAAACAATTCTGAGGTGCTGTCTCTTACCTATTAGATTGGCTAATAGGATAGAAAAGGAAAATGACAAATGTTGGAGGGGATGTGGGGAAAATGAGACACTAATGCACTGTTGACTGAGTTGTGAACTGATTCAACCATTCTGTACAGCAATTTGGAACTATGTCTATCTAAAGCGCTGTAAAACCATGCATGCCCTTTGACCTAGCAATACCATTACTATGTCTATTTCCCAAAAGAGATTAAAAAAAAAAAGGAAAAGGACCTATATGTACAAAAATATGTATAACAGCTCTTTTTTGAGGGTAAAGAATTAGAAATTGAAGAGATGCCCATCAATGGAAGAATAGTTGAACAAATTGTGATATGTGACTATGATGGAGTACTATTGTACTATGAGAAATGATGAGCAGGATGCTCTCAGAAAAACCTGGAAAGACTTGCATGGGCTGATGCAAAGTGAAATGTACTGTGTACAAAGTAACAGCAATATTGTAAGACGATCAGCTATGAATGCCTTAGCTATTCTCAGCAATACAATGATCCAAGACAGCTCTGAAGGGCTCATAATGAAAATGCTATCCATCCCCATGGAAACAATCGATGGTGTCTGAAATACAGATTGAAGCATACTTTTTTTTAACTTTCTTTATTTTTCTTGAGTTTTTTTTCAATTTTTTTCTTTCACAACGTGACTATTATGAATATATTTTGTGTGACTACACATGTATAACCTATATAGAATTGCTTGCCTTCTCAATGAGGAGGGTGGGAGGGAAGGAAGGAAGATAATTTGGAACTCAAAATCTTGTAAAAATGAATGCTAACAATTGTCTTCACATATAATCGGGGGGAAAATAAAATACTATTGAAAAAAGAAAACTAGAAGAAAATGGAACTCATCACCTATCAGACTTATGGATAGAAGAAGAATGAATGAATAAACAAGAGATAGAGAGCATTGCAAGATGTAAAATGGATAATTTTGATTATATTAAATTACCAAGTTTTATACAAATAAAACCAAAGTAGCCAAGATTAGAAAGAAAGCAGAAAATTGGTGGAGGAAGAGGGAGAATTATACACAGTTTCTCAGATAAAGGTCTCATATCTCAAATATATAAAGAACTTTGTCAAATTTATAAGGATATAAGTCATTACCCAATCAACAAATGGTCAAAGGATATGGCAGTTTTTCTATGAAGATATTAAAACTGCACGTAGCCATATTAAATAAATGCTCTAAATCATTACTGATTAGAGAAATCCAAATTAAGTTATTTTGAGGTATCATCTCATTCCTATCAAATTAGCTATAATGATGGATGGGGAAAATGGCAGGTGTTGGAAGACATGTGGAAAAATTGGGACATTAATACAGTGTTGTGGAACTGTGAACTGATTCAATCATGGAATTATACCCAAAATGTTATAAAACTGTGTATACACTTTGACCCAGCAATAACACTAGTAGGTCTCTTTCCCAAAGTGATTAGGAAAAAAGGAAAAGAACTTATATGTCCTAAAATATTTATAGCAGCTCTCTTTGTGGTGGCAAAGAACTGGAAATTGAGGGGATGCACATCAGTTGGGGAATAACTAAACAAATTGTGGTATATGATTGTGATGGAATACTACTGCTTTATAAGAAACGACGAGCTGGTCAATTTTAGAAAAAACATGAAAAAACTTGTATGAAATAATGAAAAGTCAAGTGATCAGAACCAAGAGAACATTGTTTACAGTAACAGCAATATTCTTCAAATAGTAATTGTGAACAACTGGGTTATTCTGAGTACTATAAATACTCAAATCAACTATAAAGGACCTATGAAGGAAGATGCTATATACCCTCCAGAGGAAGAACTAATAAATAGAAGTATGCCTAGTATAGTTTTATGTATATTTATAAATCTGCATCAAATAGTGGGGAAAAAAAGCCTTTACAGTGGAGGAGAAAATCAGGGTGGGGGCAGGTGGGGGTGTAGCAGACAATGCTAGAACCTTACTCTCATAGGAGTTGGTTCAAAGAGGGAATAACATACACACTCAAATGGGTATAAAAGTCTATCTTACCCTACAGGAAAGTAAGAGTGGAGGGGGAAAAGTGTAGAGGGGCTGCTAGAAGAGAAGGATAATTAAGGGAGGTGGTGGTCAGAAGCAAAACAATTTGGAGGACAAAGGTGGGAGAGAGAGAGACAGAGAGAGAGAGAGAAAGAATAATAAAGAGGATGGAGAGAAATACATAGTAATCAAAACTGTGAAAATATTTACAGCAAATTTCTCTGATAGAGGCCTCCTTTCTCAAATATATAACTGAATCAAATTTATAAGAATACAAATCATATCTTCACTGAGAAATGGTCAAAGGATATGAACAAGCAGCTTTCAGTAGAAGAAATTAAAATTATCTATAGTCATATAAAAAAATGCTCCAAATTACTATTGATTAGAGAACAGCTTATTAAAAGAACTCTGTGATACCACCTCAAACCCATCAGATTGGCTAATATGACAGAAAAAGAAACTTATAAATGTTGGAGAGGATGTGGGAAAATTGAGACACTAATATACTGTTGGTGGAGTTGTGAATTGATCCAACCATTTTGGAGAGCAATTTGGAACTATGCCCAAAGGGCAACCAATCTGTGTATATCCTTTGACCCAGACATACCACTACTAGATCTGTATCCTAAAGAGATTTTTAAAAAAATAGAAAGAAAAAAGATGCGTATGTATAAATATTTTTATAGCAGTTCTTTTTGTGGTGGCAAAGAATTGGAAATGGAAAAGACGCCCACCAATTTTGGGAATAGCTGAAGAAGTTGTAGTATATAATTGTGATGGAATACTATTGTGCTATAATAAATGATGAGCAGGTTGCTTTCAGAAGAACCTACAAAGCCTTATGTGAACTAATTCATAGTGAAGTGAGCAGAATCAGGAGAACATGCATAGTAATAGCAAAAATTGTACAATGATTAATTGTGAATGACTTAATGATTCTCAGCAATACAGTGATCCAAGACAATTCCAAGGCACTTATGTTGAAAAATGCTATCCACCTCCAGAGCAAGAACTGATCAAGTCTAAATGCACATCAAATCATACTTCTTAAAAATTTTATTTTTCTTTTTTGTTGTTGTTTTGTTTTTTCTTTCAAAACTTTATATGGAAATGTTTTGCATGACTGTGCATATATAACCTATAACAATTGCTTGCCTTCTCAATGAGAGAGAGGGGAGGGAGACAATTTGGAACTCAAAATTAAAAAAAAATTAAAATATTTTACATGTAATTGGAAAAATAAAATATTAAAAAATAATTCATAATTGAAGAAAATCTAAAATAATGATCTAATTTTCCCCATTTCCCCCCAAGTACATGAACCCTTTGAAACCTATCCACACAGCAGGCCTCAAGTTAAAAATTCTTATTCTAGGATGTTGAGTAGAATATCTATGGAATATTTATGGAAAGATGTAGGAATCACACCGGTTAAGAAGGTGCTCAGTTTTTAATTGGTATAAATAGAAAGAATATACATATTAGTGAGATTACAGTCCTATTGAAGTAGATTTATGTAGTTGTCATACCCTATATAAAAAATAAAGAAATGTGGAGAAGATAATATGTAAGAAAGAAACATATAAAATATTTATAGATATATAAAATTCTAGGACTTATTAATTCAGGTAACTTTCCAGAAATTGTAATTCAGTTCAAAATTCAGTTATCTTATCCTTGGGAATTAAAGTTTTCTAGCATCTCTCTTTTCTACAGTCACCAAAGCATTTTGAAATCATTGCTTTAGGATGACTGGGCATGTAACCCTCTGATCCACTTCCACATATTTCTCTTTGAAATTGAGGTTATTGTGGTATATTAAAATAAAGGTAAATTTCCATTCAATGAACATATCAATGAACATAGAACATTTTCCTCAAGGAATAATGAATGTCCTTGGTGTCCTCATTAAATCCTCATCTGGAAAAATAAAGAAGGGGCAAAAGCATTGGAGAAATGTAAACTACCTCTTGTCCCTCTCAATCCTATGTGGCAATGATCATATAAGTCTTTTAAAGATACACAGTTTAAGGCATGGCATTCAGGCAGGTCTGTGTGAGTAAATGTTTGATAACTAGCTCTCTGGGGGAAAAATGTACCCATAACATACTTTTAAATTTAATCTGCCTCATTAACAATTTCTCCATCACTTTCTTAAGTCTAAATAATCAACAAAACAATACATGAAGCTCTGATTTGTAGTGTTTTAGTATTTCTGAGGTCTAAATGTTCACACTGAAAATTTAACAATGGACTCTCATTATGCATAGGGGCTACTGCATAGGTTCCTATGACCTTATGCCTTCTCTGCATTTAATCTCACTAGGACATAATTCAATGAGGTTTAGTTTCACTAGCTAAGGTATTGCTATGGGATGAATATGAAACTCTTGCTTTATATTCTCTTCCTTAGAACCACCCTCCCCAATTTTTAAAACCCAGAAATTTCCAGAAGTGGGACGAGTCTGTTGCTTGTATAACTGTAGGGAGATAAGAGTTGGCAAAAGACGTGGCATTGTCTTGTTTCTTCAGACAGACTGGGGAACGAGAGCCTGTATCATCAGTGTGCTGTATGTTAATGTTGCAGAATGTGAGCGAGGGGAGAAAATCCCTCTGCTTTTTGATTGGGGTATCTTTCTTGCCCCTGCCCCATTCTCCTCCCCTTTTCCTCCACTCCTAGGTGTGTGTGAGTCATAGTTGGCAACTATTACTAATGATTACAGTCGCTCAGACAAAGTTATAGCAAGAAGGACCCAGATGTTTCTTTTCACTTTTGCATTCATAAAGTAGCTGATTCGTAATAGGTGGACAGTAAATACTTGTTGAATTGCAATGAAGATGCAGACATGTTTCAAATTAGCTTGAAATACAGCATTGATGGCAGGCTTGCATCAGGAGGTCAGAGGATGACAGATTGTAGTATGGAATGTATGCTCTGGCCCTTACTCTCTCAAGATCATATTGGCTATATTCAGGAGGTAATCCTAAGTGTCTGGAATGACTTCTCTCCTTCCATAACTTTAGTCCTCAGTAGACTCTCCCCCCCTCAGCCCCACCCCCATTGTTAGAAATCAGTTACTAGGGCCTCAGTTCCATTTAATCACTTACCATTGATTGTTTTTTTTTAATAAAGGAGATATTTATTTTATACATATAACAAGAGTAAAGTACAAACATTTCACACACACACACACACACACATCCATCCCTCCCCTCTACACTTTGGTCTCTAGGACTTTGGAATAGGCTTCTAACTTAACCTCAGTTCCTACGTAGCATTGATCCCACTAAATTCCTATCCAGGTATTTCATGACAAGGGATAAGTCCTAGCCTTAGCTTAAACTGGACTTGGATTTCAAAGGTCATTCCTTGTACCCTGAAGAATGAATGCCACACTGGTTCTGGAACCTGGAATGCCAAAACGGCAAGGCATCCTCATGGAGGTTCCACTGTCTACACAGGGAACAGAAAAGAATAAACATAGAGCCCAAAGACTGAGGCCCATTTCTCAAGGGCCACATGACCTCAGAGGGGAAAAGACTTCTCCTCTTAACTCATTGTCTCTCAGTGAGTCCCATAAGAAGTAGCTGAAGCTTAAAGGTCATTTTGAATACCTGTGCAAGTCAATTAATACACTTCCTTTTCAATATGTGGTTAGCCCATGAGAACCAGTAACAGAATCTCAACACATACTCCAAAGAGGTCACTTCTCTCAATAGTCAGTTACTATTGCCTGCAGAGCTTTTATTCTCAACTTTCAACAGCTGACACTAGTTACTACAGAATCTGCTTTTAGTAATGACCAGCATGGGAAGAATGTCAAAGCATTCCAGTTAAAAAATGTACTTATGCTATTCTTTGAATTAACATAATTACATGCTCCAACTCCTTGTTTTAACTCTCTACGAATCCTTTGGTTTCAAGGATGTTTCTTTCAAGGAATATGCTGTTGAACTGTATTTCTTAATCCATTCTGCTACCATCCTTTTTATGAGTTAGTTCATTCAATACAAATTCAAGTGTGAATATTAACTGTTTCCCCCTCTACCACCATCACTCTTCCCCCGCTCCCTTTTCCTCATCCTTCCAATCCACAGATAAGAAAGCAGGGAAGGAAAAGGAATAGGATCAATACTAAAAATCTATAATTGAACTAGTCTTATCCTTCTCCTTTGCCTCTTATTTCTTTACTCGGTTGATTTTCTTTGCCTGTGATGAAAACTTCATATTTATCCTTACTGGAGATAGGAAGGAAACAAATGTTTATTAAGTGCCTACTCTGTGCCAGGTTTTAGACTAAGTGATTTATGAATATTAATCTTACTTGATTCTCACAAAAAAAACCCTGAGAGGTAGGTGTTATTACTCTCCCCCCATTTTATGTGGAAACTGAGGCAAATAGAGGTTAAGTATCTTCTTCAGAGTCATGTGGCTAGTTACTCTCTGAGACTGGATTTGAACTGAGTCCTTCCTCACTACAGGCTCAGTTCTCTATCCATTCTTACACTTAGCTGCCTCAACAATAGGATAAATTGAAGTTTAACTTATCTGATTCATACCAATAATCTCAACCGATAATATCCCTTGGGATCTTTACTTTGTCATCAATTATATCAGCAAATTCTCCCAGCTTTGTGTGTTCAGCAAATTTGATGAGCAAATTTATCTCTTTATGAGAAAAGGTTTGTTAGTTAATTAAAAAAAACAAGTTTACTAGACAAAGGAAAAATAAAGGTATGCAATATAAAGAGATAAACAAGGAAATCAAATTTGGCTGAAAGAATTCTTAGACAACAAATCAATATCAATATTAAATGTGCATATTTAAAACACCATAGTATCTAAACTCACAAATACATACAAAATTAACTGACTTACAAAATGACATAGGAACATAATAACAATAGAAAATTTAATATCCTTGTTTGATAATTGGACAAATCTAACAGAAAGATAAAAAGGAAATGTGGAATTCAACAAAGTGGTAGAGGAAATACGGCTAAATATGGTATTTTCTAAATGAGATTGTGAAAGGATATACATATTTTAAAGTAGCACATAGATTTTTTACAAGAAAAAAGACAATCTATTAAGACACAGGGGTCTTACAAATAAATGCAAAAAAAAAAGCAGAAATATTGAACACATTCTTTACAAACCATAACACAATAAAAAAAGTAATCAGTTCTGGAAGGACAAACAAAAGACACAGACCCAAAATGAGTCTATTTAAAAAATGAAATTTTAAATTACAAATGGATCAAAGAAGAAATTATAGAAGCAATTAATAATTATGTGACAGAAAATAATGACAACATACTACACCAAAATTCCTGGGATGCAGAAAAAAGCAGTCATTGGAGGGAAAATTATATCCCTAAAAACTAAAATTATCAGAATAGAAAAGGAGAGCATTAATGAACTAAATTTGCATTTTTAAAAATTAGAAAGCAAACAAACCCAAAATAATGACAAAAGAGAAGATGCTGAAAATCAGAGGAGAGATACACAAATGAGAAACCAAGAAGAGTATAGAAATTATGAGTAAAATAAAAAGTTGGTTTTTTGAAGTCTAGAGAAATTGTTAAACCTTTAGCAAATGATTAAAAAAAAGTGTAGAAAATCAAATCAACAAAGTACCAAATGAACAAGTTAAAATTACAACCAAAGAAGAGAAATAGTAATGTTCTTCCTTGTTTTTCCTCATTTCTTCTCTAGTATGTTGCTTTCTACCTTCCCTTTATTTCCTTTTATTGCCAAACAAGGAAACAGAATCATTCTGCATTTATCTTTCTTTACACCTTCCAGGATCCTTGAAGATCTTCAGATTCTTAAAGTAAGCTTTTCGCTTCATTACCATTAAAATTCAAGCACTTGATCACCTTTCAATCACTTAAATATATTTACATATCTGGGCCACAAGGTAGAGTCTGGGGTCAGGAAGACCTGGGTTCAAATCCAGACTCAGACACTTACTGTGTGACCCTGGGCAATTCACTTAACCCTGTTTGCCTCAGTTTCCTCATCTGTAAAATTAGCTGGAGAAGGAAATGGCAAACTTCGCCAATATCTTTGCCAATAAAACCCCAAAGGGCTACAAAGAATGGTATTCAACTGAAAAGGACTCTACAGCAATATTTAGTATCTAGATTTTTATTGTCTCCTGTGCCAGTCGAGCCGTGCACTCTCCTCCTATAAGGAGCAGGCTGCCAAGGTCATACTTACCAGTCTTTGGTGCCCACCCGGATTAAACACAGAGA